>NC_050507.2:253497-553497 GCF_012460135.2 Molothrus ater | reverse complement strand
TCACCCAGTTCCACTGTCCCAGGTTGCTCCAAGTCCCATCCAGCCTGGCCTTGGACCCTTGCATGGATGGGGCAGCCCCAGCTTCTCTGGGTAACCTGTGCCAGGGCCTCCCCACCCTCTCAGACAGGGTGATTGTATCCTCTGGCAGTTGGAAGCCATTCCCCCTTGTCCTGGCATTCCAGCCCTTGTAAATAGTCCCTCCCATTATCCTTGTAGGACCATGTAAATAACAGTATAAAAATACTAATAGAATGTAATAATCCCTCTTTGTTCCAAACTGTGCAAATGTGATTGAGAATCTTTTGCCTCTCTCCAGCCCGGTAATTACAGGAGTGCACAAAGGGAATAACATTTGCATGTTTATTGTCTCTTGTAGGCTGCAAAACTGGCCAATTATGCCAAGTACCAACGTCTGTGTGATGCTTTCTTCATGCTCTTTGGGGTCGTGTTCATCGTGACCCGCCTGGGCATTTACCCTTTCTGGTAAGCACTGGAGCTGGGAGCTCTTGCTTGTTCTCCCAATCCTTTCAGCAGAGCCTTTGTTTTAGGCTTTCCCCAAGCATCCCAGCTGTCCCTCGAGGCAGCCTGAAGCAGCACATGGCCCAGGTGCTGTTTGGAGCAGCAGGTTTGAGTAGGCACATGAAGAAATCTCTCCCCAGTCAGCTGAGGGACTGGAGGAGGATCCCAGAGTCCCATCACAGCTGCCCCTCCCCTGCTGCAGTGATGGCAGAGTCAGCCAGAATTGCTCTGAGAGGCTTGAAGGATTCTCTGCTTCTCTGAAGAAGTTCTAGAAATAATTACAAGTGAGGCACAGTCTCTTGAGGTCATTTTTGTTTGTGTTTGGCTTAGTCATCACTGCAGTTTCTGATTCTTATGACACTTCTGTCCTGTCCTCGTGTCGTGACTATTCAGAGCCTGAAATAGGTCTGAGGTTTCTTGGGAGGTAAAACCCTGGATAATTGGCTTAGAGAGAATCATCCCATAATGAGATTCCCTCTCACCTCAGTAGGTCAGACCTGGAGCAGTGCTTTGGTTAATGAGCTGTTGTCCATTTATTGTGTGTGGTGGCAGTTGCTTACAGCATTTTACTGCTTGCATTTATTTCCTAGGCCATGGGCACCTGGCATTCCTATTTTTTCTGGGTGCCTGGTAGGCAGCAACAATCCTTTCATTTTAGCATCAGGGTTGCAGTTAAAGCTCTTGCTTGTTTTCCAGTAAATGCACCAAAGGACTCTGGATGAAGAAAAGCTTTAATTCCTATTTCTTCATAGGCTCCTTCCAGGGACAAAATAGAGATTTGCTTTAGCAGCTGCTGCCTGTCATGAGGGGATGCTCTTACCTCACACCAGTGCTCAGCATCCTGTAAATCTTTAATGTGTTTTCCACTGGCTGTAATGTCACTCCTCAGCTTTGTAGAGGAATCTGGCAAGCTGCAGCAGCACTGCAGACCCTGCACGTGTATTCCCTTCCCTAATTAGTAAAGTAAAACATCAGCAGATCTCTGGAATTGCATTTCATTCTTTCATAAACCTGCTAGGAGTTAAATACTTCTGGAGCTGCCTTTTGGGGGATTTTGGTTCTTGTTTGAAAAGCTTGTTTTGCTTTTCTTGTGTTAAAAGCTGTGTGAAATTAATGTGGTTGTTAAAGGTCTCTCCATACCTCTCTGCATCATAAAATCTAAAGTGTTTATTAAATTGCTGAAGGACTGGTAATAACTCCCAGCAACAAGAACAGCAAAACAGTAATGAAAGAAACACAAGGCTTGGGCCATAAAGCAGGTTTGAGTCTTCCAGCCTGGCTGGAGGAATCTATAAAACTCTGAGGGAAGAGAAGAGCACCCAGGGAGGGAGGGAGCCCTTCTGGGGACAAAATTCCTTCCTGATCCCAGAATCCTTGAGGTGGAAAAGCCCTCCAAGACCACTGAGTCCAGCTGCGAGCAATCCCCAGCGAAACAGTGAGTGCCATGTCCAGCTGTTCCTTGGGCACCTCCAGGGATGGGGACTCCAAAGCTCCCTGGGCAGCCCCTTCCAGTGCCTCACCACCCTTTCCATGAAGAAATTGCTGCCGATGTCCAACCTGAATGTTCCCTGGCACATCCCTCTTGTCCTGTTGTCAGTGGGAGCAGAGCCTGACACCCCCCAGCTGCCCCCTCCTGTCAGGGAGTTGTGCAGAGCCAGAAGGGCCCCCCTGAACCCCCTTTTCCCCAGCTGTTCCAGCTCTGGATGCTCTCCAGCCCCTCAATATCTCCCTGCTGTGAGGGCCCAGAGCTGGCCACAGCCTCACAGAGGGACAGTCCCTGAGCAGCTCCTGTGCCCAGCCTATTTTTGATATGATTTTTGATCTTTAAATCTGGGTGAAAGCTGCCCAAGCAGGAAGGTGTTAACAGTTGTTTTGGTGACCAGAGCAGCCTGACATCACTTCCTGTGAAGTTGTTATAAATAAATGCTTGTGCTTTGGAGAAGAAAATTGGCAGCAGATCCCGTGTGTGTAACCAAATTGCAGCACATTCACATGTTCTGTTTTGTTGCTCAGTTCAAATGCTCCTAATGAGCTTTACTCAGTCTCCTGACTCTGGCAGGAGCAGAGCAGCAGATGCTCAGTGAGACACAAACTGTTGTGCATCTGGCCTGGCACCTCCAGTCGGAGCCGAGCACAGCTGATCTCAAATGTGTTTCTGGATCTCTTTCAGGATTTTGAACACGACCCTGTTTGAAAGCTGGGAGCTGATCGGTCCCTACCCTTCCTGGTGGCTGTTCAATGGGCTCCTGGTGACCTTGCAGGTCTTGCACGTCATCTGGTCTTACCTCATCATCCGCACGGCCTCCAAGGCCCTGGTGAGGGGCAAGGTAAGCCTGAGGGAGGCTTCTGGCTCATCATTCCTACAAGCCCCATTAAGAAATCGTGAGAAATTGAGCTTTTCAGTGAGGGCTGGTGTTGGTTCTTAAGGGACTTGCATCAAGAGTTCACAAAAATGGTGGTTTTTACCTTGATTGCTCTGCACTTGTGAGTTCCCACGTGTGTTCAAAGGCAGGGAGTCTCTCCTGGGCGTGCAGGGGGATAACTCCATTTTACAGTACACTCAAATGTCCTAAAATGGCAATTATGACACTTTTGTTGTGCACTCTGGAATTTAAGGTGGTAGCAGGCTCTCTTTTGGACAACAGCATGGACATAGAGGATGTTTTCCAACATCAGCTGGTCCTTGGGATGTGCTGGGATTGTGCTGCTTCACTGGCTTCTGTCTGCCAGTGCAGGCACTGAGCTGAGGGAAAAGGTTCCCAGGGATTCAGTGGGGTTTGCTGGCTGTCAAAAATCACAGAATGGCCTGGCTTGGATGGGACCTTAAAGATCATCCAGGCTGGACAGGGCTTGGAGCAACCTGGGATAGTGGAAAGTGTCCCTGCCCATGGCAGGGGGTGGAACAAGGTGAGCTTTGAGGTCCTTCCAACCCAAACCATTGCATGATTCTATGAAACCAGCAAAAAAGCTGATTTAGTAGCACAAATGCTTTTTCCTATCAGATATTGATATTCTGATCTGGGTTTCCCTGATGGCTCTGCATTATTTTGTGTTTGACTTTAGCTGCCTCTACACATGGAATGTGGCCTTGAAAAATATAATTATTCTGGTTGGCTCTGGGGGCAAGCAGGTTTCAGGGTACGAGCTCTTCATCTGTTCCCCACAGCTGCTGCTACAAATGCCTGATTTTCATTCTCTGCAGCTGTTTCTGTATCCTGAGTTCTACACCTTTTCCCTTTCCTTGGTTCTCTCCTGTCCAGGTGACCTAGCCAGAGAAAGGACTCTAAGCTCTGTCTTCTTCATTCTTTTCTCCTTTTCTCTGTGCCAGATTGGAGCTGGACAGTTTCACCCTGTGCATGTAAGTGTGACCTGTGTTTCTGTTTGTTCACTGAAACACGTCTGTGTCGAGGCCCCAAGACAAAAGCAGAGCCCTGGTGCCTTCTCCTTCTCTCCCTGGTCCTGACAGAGTGCTAAAATCCTGTTTTTTCCAAAGGTCAGAGCAGTGTCCTGGGGTCTGTTCTCACCTGCTGTCACCTGCCTGCACAACCTTCACTTTGTGCTTTTACACACCCACACACTCCAGTTTCTGTCTTTGCTCCCCATCAGCACCACACTGAGGGGCAGAGGGCAGGAGGAATTCACTCCTTCTTGTGAAAAGGAGTGAACAGCCACTTCTCCCCCAAGAACAGAAAAAATGTCAAGGGATTTCTGCTTCCTTCCAGTGACCCTTTGAACTTCCAATATAGCAGGAGATTGTGAAAAGATAGCAGAAGTTCTGGCAACAGGCAGAAGCCAGGACATCCAAAAAGCTCCTGGAGATCATTAACTTCACCTGGCTTCCAGCCAGATCTTCCCTGGAGTTCAACCACTTCCTGCTGCTGCAGAGCCCTAACCCTGACTCCAGGAGAGTGAAATCCTGGACTCCTTGGAAAGCTGCAAGCCAGAGTGCTGGCACATGGAGTGACTGAGGCTGCAGAGGGAGGGGAGTGAGGAGCTGCCTTGGGCAGAGCAGGGGCTGCTCTCCAGGCCCAGCTCACACTGGGGAGGTTTGCTCTGGCACCTGCCACCACCCCAGGTGTGTGATTGCAGCTGGGGCCGGGTTTATGGGCTCTTCCCCTCCCTTCCTGCTGGGAACGTTCAAAATCCCACGTGCAAGTCCAACAGAGCTGGATTTGCAGCAGTCTCTGAACTAAGGCAGGCTCTGTAAGCAGATCTGGGTCCCTGAGCTGAGGCTGCTCCTGCTCTGAACAGGTGTTTGCTGGATCAGACACTGTCTTTGTTCTCCCATGCCCTGTCCAAACAGGCTCCTGCTCCTAAATGGTCTCTCCCAGATGAAGCACGGGCTGTGGAAATGGAGGTGCTCTGTTGGAGCAGTGATGTGATAAATAAAGCTGCTTAATTTTTAAAATAGCAAAGCTGCTCCCTGTAGGACAAAATGTTCTCTCTCAAACTGACACATTCCTGGTTTTTGGTTGTTGGACCCACTTGTGATTGTGGCATGAGAAATTTTTGATTCAAAACAAATGGTTTAGAAAAATGGCCTTTAACTGATCTAGAGAGGAGCCCTTGGAAGACAAGAACAACGCCAGATCTGTAGAATCATCTGATCTGGTGAGAACAAGAGTGAAGTGCTTTCACAGATACACAGAATATTTGGAAAATGGAGCTCATCTTTGCAAATTGTCTTTTTCGGTGTCTGTGTCTTGCTCCTAATGTGATGACAGGCTCCTTCTTGGGAGCTTGAACTGAGCCAGGCTCAGATGTAGGATGTAGATGTGAGTGAAGGTGGTTCATCACAGGGACACAACCTTCTAACTGCTGGTTTCTGTCAATTTTTCAACTCCCCTTCTCCTCTCCCACTCCCCAATTCCACTGGCAATGTTTAGGTATCCAAGGATGACCGCAGTGACGTGGAGAGCAGCTCTGAGGAGGAGGATGTGACTTCCAACAGCACAAAAGGAATTTTCAGCACTTCCAGTAACGGTTCCAACCGCCTGAACGGCCACGTGGCCGCTGGCCAGTGGACAGGAGAGGAGTAAGGCCCTGGGCTGGCCTTGAGCAAACACGAACTTCTCTTTCAATATCTAGTTGTGTTGAGCTCCACATTCCCAAGTGATCTTTAATCAAAAACCCCTTCCCCAGAAACCTCCAGCAGACCTGAAACGGGCACAACCCTGACCAGTCAGAGGCTTTGCACGGCACAAGGGATGAAGCCAACGACGGGGGCAAAAACAAAGCTGCAGATTTCACTTCAAGCCATTTTGTACTTCAGAAGGACAAGGAAACACTCCTGAGTTCTGTTGATATTTGCAGAGGTGTCTTTGTTTGTGACAAACTGGCTTTTACTGGGATCAGCTCGAGGCAGAGCAGGTTTGGACCGCAGGGTTCGGTGCCACTCAGCAACGGTTCACTCCCGGCAGCTGCAGCAGCTCTTGATGCTCTCCAGGAGCCACTTCAGAGCACAGAGAACGCAGGTTCCACGTGCCAGCTGCCCTGGGTGAGGCAGAGACCCTGCTCCCAGCTGAGCTTTGAACTGTGCTAACCCAGAACCACTGCTCTGCCTCGCCCCAGGCTGCTGGGGAGGTCCCAGCTGCTCATCTCTGCTGCCACCAGGGACCAGGCCAGCGTCTGCTGCCTCTTTTGGTGCTGCAAACCCCTCTGAAGTCTTGACCAAAGCCTTCTGCAAGGGGGTGGGGGGGTGGTTTATTGCCCCTGAGATAACCAGCATAATCCAGGCGTTTTAAATTGTTTTCTTCCTGTTGCAAATTGTGGGTTTGAGGACTTCTCTAGACCTACTGGATTCAGTTGGCTAAGCTGGGATCGGAGGGAGGATCAGAACTGGTGGGCTGGGTTTAACTCTCCAAAAAATGAGATGTTTTGGCCCTGTACTCTGAGACAAGTGATTGTTGCTGCTCTGATGTTAGAGCTGTGGAGGAACCCAGGGCTGGAAGAGCAGCCACGCTGTGGGCTTTGCTTCTCTTTTTTTACTCAATGGTACTTGGGGGCAATGGAACGGTCAATCAGGAGCAGAATTTTGGAAACTTCTCAAAGTTGTTACCATTTTATACTGTTGTTTACTCTTATCTCCAATTAAAAGTTGCTTCAGAAACCTGGGGTGATGTGTTTCATCTTGAGGAAATAGAACAGAGGACAGCATGGGTCCCTTGGCTGTCTCTGAGCACCTGGGCTGCTGCCAGGACAGGAGAAACAGCTTTTTGGAAGAACAGAAGTGATGGACTCATGGAATGCATCCCTGCCCATGGAAGGGGGTGGAACAGAGTGACCTTTAAGCCCAGACCAGTTTATGATTTGGGGGACACCACACATCACCACACTGGCCACTTGGATACGGGTTTTATTGCACTCCATGTGCCTCCCCCAGGCCAGGGGAGAGCAGCAAGGTGGGGCTGGGGGCTCCTAGCACAGGCTCAGCTCTCAGGCCCGGGCGTGTTCTCCCGCTGGCGGCGGTGCTGGAGCATCCTCTGCACACGGACGCTGCACAGGTAGCCGGCGTACACCGTCAGCAGCATCATGGAGCCCGAGAAGGCCTTGTAGCCAAAGTCTGCCAGCTGCTTTCTGGACACCATGGCTGCACCTGCGAGAGAGACACACAATGCCAGGATGGTCAGCGTTGGAAAGCACCTGGAGATCATGCAGTCCAACCCCCCGTGTCCAGGCAGGGTCACCCAGAGCAGGTGACACTGGAGAATGTCCAGGTGTCTCCAGAAAGGAGGATTCCCATGACTCCATGGGGAACTGTTCCAGTGCTCTGCCCCCCTTCATGGAAAGTTCTTCCTCATGTTGAGGTGAAACTTCTTGTGGTCTAGTTTATGACTGTTCCTCCTCATCCTTTTTCTGGGCATCATAAAAAAGAGTCTGCCATCATCCTCTGACCCCTTGGAGATATTTATATGTATTAAAAAGGTCCCATCTCAGTCTTCTCCCAGCTCCCACAGTCTCCCCTCAGAGAGATGCTCCAGATCCCTCAACATCTTTGTGGCCTGCACTGAACCATCTCCAGCAGCTCCTTGGCCAGCACTGGATGCTCACTCTGGCCAAGGGGCAGGACCCCCTCCCTGAGCTGCTGGCACGCTCTTCCCCATGCATTCCAGGATCCCACTGGTCCTTGGGGCTATTCCTCCGCAGGTGCAGGACCCTGCACTTGCTCTTGTTGAGCTTCATTAAGTTATTCTAATGAATCATTAAGTTTTTCTTTGCCCCAGCCGATGGAGGCTCTGCTGGACGGCAGCACAGCCTTCGGGTGCATCAGCCACGTTTTGTACCATCACCAGACCCGCTCAGGGTGCTTCCATCCTTTCACCCAGCTCGGTCACGGACACGGTCGGTCCCTGGTGAGCTCAGTGAGCACCGGCCCTCAGGAAGGCGGCGGGGAGCAGGGCCGGGAGCACAGATTCGCGGGTCCCGGTCCATCATCCATCCCATCCCATTCCGTCCGGTCCGGTTTCTCCGGACTCACCGCTCCCGTCCCATCCCATCCTGTCCGGCCCGGCCGCTCCAGACTCCCCACTCCCATCCCATTCCACCCCGTCCGGTCCGGTCCCTCTGGACTCCCCGCTCCTGTCCCATCCCACCCGGTCCGGTCCCTCTGGACTCCCCGCTCCTGTCCCATCCCATCCGGCCCGGTCCGGTCCGGACTCGCCGCTCCCATTCCACCCCGTCCCATCCCAGTCCGGTCCCTCCGGCCTCACCGCTCCGCTCCCGCTCCGCCGCTCTCCCGGCCCGCGTCACGTGGCGCGGGGCAGTCACGTGCCCGGTGTCGTCACATGTGCGGCGGTCACGTGTGGCCCCGGCGAGCGCGGGAAGCGCGCGCGGTGCCCGCAGCGCCCCCTGGCGGCGGCCCCGCCGCAGTCTCCCCTCAGGGGCCGCTCCCGCCGCCATCGCCGCCGCCTCGGGTCCCCCGGCGAAGCCCGGACGGGCCTCCCTGCACGACGGAACCCGCGGGCCTTCCTCTGAGGTGCGGCTCCGAGGGCCCACAGGGGACAGTCCTTGGCCGCGCGTGGATGAGGCCGAGGCTCTCCGGGCCGTGCTGCAGCCCTGAGGCTCAGCGGCGCGGTGCCGTCCCGAACGTCACGGTGGCTTCACAACGGTTCTGGTGACATCCTGAGGGTCCCAGTGCCTCCCCGAGGGTCCTAGTAGTTTCTTGAGGGTCCCAGTGCCACTCCAAGGGTCCCAGTGCCATTCCAAGGGCCCGGGTGCCTGCCCAGGGTCCCAGTGTGCCCCCAGACCACAGCCTCCTTTCCAACAGACCTTTCCCAGGTCCCCTCCTGTTCCCCCGGGTCCCCTCCTGTCCCCCCTGAGGCAGCTGCTCCCCTCCCGGAGCTCCTTTCCAGCCTTTGAGCTCTGCTGTCCCAGTCCTGCTCTATCTGGGGCTCCCTCAAGCTCCAAAGCTGCCAGGGTTACTCTTTCTCCCCTCCTCATCCTTCTTTCCCCCAGCAGCAGCTCCCAGGGCTGCAGCACTGGGATGTGCTGAGCCTGCAGAACATAATTCCAAATGGCAAAGGGAAGACTTTTTATAGCTCGGGACATCCAGCTCCAGTGTGGTGTGTTTAAAAGCGAGAGATTGTTGGAGACCTGGGACCCTCAGCAAGGGTCTGTGGTGATTTGGGTGCTTCAGGGTCAAAGAAACATGGACAAGGGGGATGCACAAAGCATTTCCATCACAGAGGAGCTCCCAGCTAAACACAAATCCCTGCTGGATTCTGCTGCAGGTGCTGACAGGAGTTTGCGTGAGGGAGCAGAGCCCAGGGACCCTCTCTCCTGCATGAGCTTCGTATCCAAACACTTGGATTCCTTGAAGCCCTTGAAGACAAAGAGAACTAGAAGTGGTGCCAGCCCTGCAGGAACACGCTGGACTTCCTTTATCCTTCCTCCAAGCTCAATAAAGCTCCTCGGCAGAGGAAGCCGTGTTGGCTCCCCCCCCACGACAGTTCTGCTGAATTTAAAGGTCGCAGAGTGCCTGCTGAGAAAACGTGGCTAATAAAAGGCACAGAAACAAGTGCAGTGCCAACAGATTAAATTCCCCTTGTAAGACACCGAGCAGAGGGTTCAGAGCCCTGGAAAGGTCACTCAGTACGGGGCTCCTTTAAAGACACACAGGGACAAGGCGAGTCTGGGAAAAGCAGCTGGGAAGAGATGAATAAAATCTCACAGCGTGTCCTGGGAAGCCCCAAACGTCAGAGGAAGGGAGGCCTGGGGTGTGTGGGGCCCAGTGCAGTCCTGGCCTGGCTCCTGCTGGCCCCAGGTGAGGACTCTGGACCTGGCTCAATGTTGCAATCCCAACCCGCCATAGTCCTACGGCCAAATTTTAATCCTGGAACCGTTGCTGAGACAAAGCAAGTGGGACACTGTGTGATGTTGGGGCTAAACAGGGACCTACAGGGACGTTCTTGCTGTTTCTGGGACAGCACAGGAGGGTGCAGAGCCAGGAGGGAACGGGCAGTGCCCTGTTTTGAGCGCTCAGCAAATCCAGCAGGCACCAACCCGGCGACAGTGATGCACTGGAGAGCATCTCCTATCTCCTCTCCATGTTTATTGTTATTTCAAAGGAACACTGCTAGTCAGAGACCCCTTGGTTCTGGGATTTGAATGGGGAGAACAGGGAGCCTTGCAGCATTCCAGCCTTCCAGCCCAGGTAGGATCAGTGACTGCTGGACACTCTGGCCTGAGCAAACAGCTCAGAGGAGCAGAGGGACATGTGGCACCTGTCCGGACAACGGGCAAATTTCACAGGCTCAGTGTCAGGCCCAAGACCTCTGTCCTGTCCTGGGATGTTGGACATCTCCATGTACCTGTTGTGGATCATATGCCAATTCCTGCCCCTGTGCCAGAGGGCAGCTTGCAGCATCCCCACATGAGGAAAAGTGTGAGACCCCCTTCCTCCTGTGACAACAGGGGAGCTCCCCAGGGCTGGGGCCAGGTCTGATGGGGAGAGCAAAAGCTCTAAACAAACAGACTCCAGTGTGTCCCTGGGTCAGCAGGAGCAGCTGGAGGAAAGCAGCACATGGCTGGGTGGCAAGGAATGCCATTGTCTGTGCTGGTGCTGCTTAGAAAGATGCTCAGTGCCTTTGGAAGTCCTGAGAGCTCCACTCACCAGGTGGAGCCTGGCAGGGGACTGTGCCCTCTCCACCAGACAGGGAATGCAAAAGCAGCAGCAGGTAGGGAAGAGCTGGTGTCACCCATAGGGCCCATGGGGCGAAGAGGGAGGACTTGGGACACTTGTTTTCCCTGCCAGGCAGTGCCCAGCCCTTATCTATCATGATGGCCTGGCAGAGTCCTTCCCAGAGCAGAATCCACTGTGAGGAAGTGGAAGGAGGAAGATGCTCAGCCCTGCTCAGGGCAAACCTTGGCAGCAGCAATTAAACGAGCCCTTCAAAGAGAGGAAGAGGTCAGCAGGTACCTCTGTGGCAGGCTCAGTGTCCAGGGCAGTGTCTGGGGCTGGGGAAGGGAACCTCTGCTCTTCCAGCAGTCTGCAGAGGCTCCCAGGAGACCCAGAGTCCTTCCAAGGCTGTGGCAGCAGATGAGGTTGGTGTGGGCAGGAGCTCTCAGCACATCTCAGCAGGACCTGCGCTCTGCAGGCAGAGCCCCTTACATGTGCTCAGGGTGGTTCTGCAGACACGTGATGAAGTCAGTGACAGGTTTTCCCTCGTAGCAGATCCGATACACAGCAGTGAAGAGGGGGAACCTGTGGGCAGACAAAGAAAGTCACCCCCAGATGGCAGAGTCAGAGCACCTCGACTTCTGTCATGGCATGCAGGACAGAATGGGGGCCAATGGCACTGTGCCCCATCCAGCAGGCCACTCCTGCCCAGCTGGTGGGGGCTTTCCCCTCCTGCTGCTGCTGAAAAGGTCCCAGCTCCACCCCAACAAAGCACAGAGATTCCAGCACTCACTTCTCCACTGCATTCTTGCTCTTGAGGATTCGATGCAGCTCAGCAGATGTCTGGGGACCCTGCAGCTTCTGCCCATTCAGCATCTCCTTCTCCAGCTGCTCGATGGACTGAAACAACACAGCAGTGAGGAGCTGGACCTGCAGCCCTGCTGCTGCACCACGTTCCTGCCCTGGAGCTGGGCTGCAGCGCTAGCCAAGCACAGATGGATCCCACAGTGCTAAGGGGGATCACCTCCCTGCCTGCTCACCAGCTTGATGCAGAGATCACAGAGTCATGGAATACCCTGAGTTGGAAGGCACCCACAAGGATCATCCAGTTGAACTCCTGGCCCCCTACAGACACCCCAACAACCCCGCCCTGTGCCTGAGAGTGTTGTCCAAACGTCCCTTGAGCTCTGGCAGCCTTGGGGAACCTGTTCAGTGCCCGACCACCCTTGTGTGAAGAAGTTTTCCTGCTATCCCACCTAAAGCTGCCCTGACCAGCTTTATCCACACACTTTTATCGGTGTCAGCCGCTCCCAGCTCTGCTCACCTTCCCAGTCTTGGCAAAAGCCTCGGCCACCTTGCGGTTGCGGCCCCCGTAGCAGGTGGTGATGAGGTCGGCAACGCCGCAGCTCTCCAGGAAGGTGGAGGAGGTGACAGGGCCCTTACAGAAGAGTTTGGCAAAGCCAATCATCTCCATCAGGCCCAGGCGGATCACGGCAGCCTTGGTGTTGTCACCGTAGCCAAGCCCATCACAGAAACCGGCCCCTACAGCCACCACATTCTGGAAAACAGTGGCAATGCGGAGGGATCTGTTCCCAACAGAGCTTGGGGCTTGGCTGCATCCGTGAGCAGCCTGCGTGATCCCAAGCACTGGCTGCTCTCTGTGCCAGTGCCCACCATCCCTCCTCCCCCCAGCTCCCTGCAGAGCCCCAGGCTCTGCTCACCTTGAGAGCCCCACAGATCTCTACAGTGTCAGCTTCCTGCACCACCGACACACGGAAGTTGGGGGTCTGCATCAGGTCCTTCAGCATCTGCCCGTGCTTCATGTTCTTGCAGCCTGAGGAGACAAAGGGACAAGGAAGAAGATGATGGGGAAGACCCATGAGGTAGGTCCATGCTCTCCTGAAGGTCATTCAGTGAGAGGAACCTATTGCCCAACCAATGTTGCAAAACAGTTGCAGGTCCACACAGAGTCAGGCACAGACTGCCTGACAGATAAGCAATGTTCAACTTTGACATTCCCAGAACACAGGGGACAATCCATGCTGCTGTCACGCAAGACAGAAATGACTTTCTGAATGCTCAGTAGGTTAAAGGCATCTTCAAAGGTTGTAAATTTGGGGTTGCAGCTTTCTGTCCTGGTTGTCCCTGCAGGGTCCTGTGGGTCCTGTGTGCTCACAGGGGTTGTGGGCTCTGCTCCACCTCCCAGCCTCCTACCCAGTGTGTTTGCTGTTGTTTAATAAAACAACACTTTGAATGCCACAACTTCTGACCCAGCAAACGGTTCTGTTTGTCTTGGCTCTGTGCACAGTCCCCAGCAGTGTGGAGGGTGTTGGAACTGTCGCCAGATGAACTTCCAACAGCCCTGGCTGGCAATAACATGAGATCCAGGTGGGCATCCTGTGAAGCCCAAGGAAATCAAGGATGGAAATTATTCCTAAAGGGCCTCTTGTTGCCCACCTCTTTAATTTGTGCCAGGCAGCTGCCTGCTGTTCCTGCTCCATGCTGGCAGGAACTTTTAGCTGCACAACCCCATTGTTAATGAAGCGAGTGATCCCAGCACAAACCCTGGGAATGAGCTCAGCCAGCTCCTATGGAGCCTCCTGTCTCCCCAGGGAACAGGGCCAGTTCACTCAAGGCAGCAGGAGTTTGAGCTGCACCATACTCTGCCCTTTGCCTCTTCCTGCTAATCACAAATGGAAGCTGCTAACGAGGAGGGCTCCTTACCAATGGTGGTTTCACAGAACTTCTCTTCTGCCACTTCATTGGCAATATTGGCCCCCATGAGCACGCTCATTTCTATTCCCAGTTTCTCATGGATGATGTCTGAGATCAGCCTCAGCCCATCTGGTCCTTCATCCACACCCTGGGGACAGAGATCACAGCATCAATTACACTGGGATACACTGGGATAGACCTCTAAGGACATTGAGTCCAGCCTTTGACTGAACACCACCTTGCCAACCAGATAATGAGCACCTGCCCCTCCTGGACACCTGCCCTGCACCCCAATCCTGCCATTCCCTGTGCTGCAGTGCTCTGACTGATCCTGATGTGCAGAGCTGTGCCCTGCTCCTCTCAGCACCGAGATCCCCCTTATGCCCTCACCCTTCTCCACCAACACCTCCAAATCCCCACAAAGACTCTGCCCCCACTTCCCTTCCTCCCCCCACTGCCCATTTCTGTTCCAAAATCCCTGCATTCCCTTAGCAGCCACCCCCAGCCAGGCTGCTTCCAGCTCCCCTGCCCTTGCCCCACACCCTGGCGAGCGCTGCTCCTGCTCACACCTTGATGAGTGACATCCCAATGGCCTCTTTCTTCACGTGGCCCTTGAGCTGGTCACAGACTTTGCCGATGAACTGGTGGGGCACCACGAACAGGAGGACATCAGCCCCTGCACAGGCTTTGAGCAGGTCTGGCTCTGCCACCTGAATAGAGTGTGACTGTTGTTAGGGACTGGGAAGATGGATGGCAAGGAAGGGCCCAAAGTCACCATGCTGAGGTCCCTGCCAGCAGAGGGGCTGGTGGGATGATCCCAGAGCAGAGGGGATGATGCCAGCTCAGAGGCAGCCACATGGCCTCCAGCCCAGCCTGTGGGATGCCAGAGCAGAGTCAAAGGTGGGCAGTGAGAGCAGCCAGGGCTGCAGCTCATCCAAGCACAGATGAAGGTCAGTGGGAGGGCATAACTGAGCCCCGCACAGCCCGGTGCATACCCTGCCTTCACACCCGGGGTTCCAGCAGCCCCCCAGAGCTGCTGGTCTCTCTCCAAAGCCCAGCCATCAGCTCTGCCCCTCGGAGACGCTGCTGGCAGCCCACACTCACCACGTTGGGGGGCAGCTTGTGCCCCGGCAGGTACTTGACGTTCTCGTGCTCCGTGTTGATGATGTCCGTGAGCCGCCGGCCGCCCACCTCCTCCTCCAGCACCCACATGTTCACCTGGCTCTCGAAGCTGCCCAGCCGAGCTGTGTTGCTGCCGGCGATCTTGGCGATGGCCGAGCCCCTGCGAGGGCAGAGGGTGGCCGTGGTTGTGGGCACCGGGGAGCCCAGGGCACCACAGGTCACGCTGTGACCTGCAGGAATGGGGACGGCTGGCACCGGCTGCCGAGGGGGGACAGGGCAGGACAGGGACCGCGCTGTGCTCGCCGAGGGGACCCGGGTGCCCGGCGCTCACCAGTTGCCAGAGCCCACGACGCAAACCTTCTTGCCACCCATGGTGCCGGGAGCGGGGCACTGCGGTTTGGAACCCGCCTCTGCTATTTCAAGGCTGCCCGGAGCAGGGGCGGCCCCGGCCCGCCCCCGGCCCCGCCTCGCCCCGGGGGCCCCGGGCACCCGCTCCGTGCGCGGCAGGTGCAGAGCGCTGCCCTGGAGCGGCTCAGGTCCCCCAGAACCAGGAGCCATAGGATCACGGAGTCATGCAATACCCTGAGCTGGAAGGGACCCCCAAAGACCGGGGAGTCCAAGCCCTGGCCCTGAACAGGACATCCCAACAATCCCACCCTGTGCCTGACAGCGTTGTCCAAACACCCCTTGAGCTCTGGCAGGGTCAGGGTTGTGACCGTTCCCTGGGGAGCCTGTTCAGTGCCTGAGGTCTCTGGGGGAAAGTACCTTTTTCCTAATATCCATCCCATCCCCCCTGACACAGCTCCAGCCTTTCCCCAGGGTCCTGACACTGTCCCAGAGAGCAGGGATCAGAGCTGTCCCTCTGCTGCCCCTCGTGAGGAAGCTGCAGACCCCTTGGCAGGGCACTCGCCAAGCTGACTCGTGACTGCTGACCCTTTCTGCAGAAAAGCTTTTCATTGTCCCCCTCTTGCTACAAAGTGCCATTTCCCCCAAAACGAAGGAGCAGGAAGCACCTGGTGCAGCCCCGGACTCAGCTCCTGCCCCTGCCACAGCCAGCAGCACTTTCCCCTTCACACAGAGGATCCTTCCCTTGCCCCAAGGGCTCCCAGGTCTGCAGCAAAGCAGTTACATTCTATAAACAAGCAGGGTGAAGAGAATAAATCCCTTTCTGCGTAATTTTAAACCTTGCATGTAAACTGTACTTCAGTTTCCTTCAAATTCTGCCCTACTCCCTTGGGCACAATCCAGGCTGCCACAATCCAGCCAAGTGGACACGAGGCAGTTCAGGATTTATTAGCACTGGCCACTGGATTTCCAGTTTTGCTCAAGTTACTTTGTTTACCACAAAAGCACTTTGCAAAGGCTTAGCAGAGAGTCTGCAAGCTGGGAGATCCCCTCCATGAAGGGCTCGCTATAAAAGGCCAAAATATGAAGAACATTTTCTCTCCAGTCACTTAACCCTGCTGGCTTTGAGAAGAAGAAAGCAAGCAGAGATAATGGTGTCCCTTTCCTGGGAGTCACCAGGCTCATCCCCCATGGCAGCTGGGAGAGTGCAAGCTGTCAGCACGGAAGGAGGAGGACAGCTTCCTTCACAGGAGTCTTTTATTAAAACTGGGTGACGTCTACAAGGATACAGTACAAAAAAAAAAATTTGGTCCATGGAAAAAACCGTAATACTCAGTTAAGAAAAGCAGTTACTCTGCAATAGCTACGTTTGCCTATGTAGGACTCAGCATCTCTCCTGTGGGAGTACCCTGAGGAGTCAGGGGCTGCTTCTCCAGCACCAAGACCTTCACCCCAGTACCACGGAGGAGCATTTCAGAAGGGCAGAGGAGAGGGGAAGTCGAGAGTCTATTACTCACAGACATGTAGTAACACAGACACAAGGAGTAAGTAGTAGGGCCACCCAGGTGCTCCAACTCACAGCAGCCTCCCCAGCCACACTGAACTGGGTGAGTGCTCATCAGTAACATGATCCTGCAGCTATTCCAAGAGTCAGACCAGCTTTGAGTCCATTTGCATTATAGTCCCGAGCACAAACACTGGGATTGGAGTGAAGAGGAGCTATTTCATTCTCCTAAGCCTGGCCACCAGTACCTCATTCCAAGAGGAGGCATCGGGGCTGCTACTCCTCACAGTGGAGAAAATCTATTTGTACATTCCTGAACCATGCTGGGCCCTATGACAGCCCCACAGCCTAAAACTTGACTAAAAACCACAGGAGCTTCAGCATGGAAACACCTGCTAACTCACATACACTTGGAAAAATGTCCTTTTCCAAGGACTGTCCTGTCCTTGGACCCTTGGACCCACACGAAGGAGCCTCTGGTCCCCACAGCAAGTGACACAGGACAACTGTCCTGAAGGAATGAGCCTACAACACTGTCCCTGCAGAATTCCAGGCAGCTGCTCCATCTCCTCTCCCTGCTCCAGGGAACACAAGCAGCCACGTGGTTTGCTGGAAGCCACTGGGAGGTGTTTGAAGTGCAGAGCGCTGCATCACTCCAACGCTTCCACATCCCTGCAGGAAGCCAAGGCCTTGTCTCCCTGTGATCCCAGCCCAGGACAGTCCATCATGGAACACGCAGGGAATGGGGCAGGGGAGAAGGGAGAAGGGAAGAAGCAATTCTCTATACAGTTCAGTAACTTCCTCAAGGAGGAGAGTGACCTATGAGGCAGCCCAGTGCAGCAGCACCCTCTGAGGAGGGGGTGAGGGCAGGGAGGTATGTCAGCTCATGGCATCCTGCCCACGACAGCGCCTGGCACGGGCTGTAAAACGTGGCAGGGAAGAGCCCAGCCACACCTTAAAGCAGAGCCAGGCTTCAGAGCCAGCTCTGAGAGCCCAACCAGATGCTGGTTGGGGAGGAATGGGCTGAGAGAAGGCTCTGAGTCACTCTGGCTACCGGGGACACTACAGGCAGTGCAGAGTCACGGGGACGCTCGTGGAAGCCTTGGGACTGACAAGGCAACAGTCAGGAAGAAAACCAGGTAGAAATGTGTGCTCATTGGAGCCTGTCTGCTCGCCCCAGGTGTCCTGGACTTGCCCCTGCAGGGACAATGCCAGGATGAATAACGTGGGCCTCGCTGCCAGAGTGGGATTCGGTGAGCTGGAACAGTGAGCTCTGCAGCTCTGTCTCCACAAACAGCTGTGATGCTTCTGCCTGGGGAGGAGCAGAGCAGCCTATGTGTTCCGGATGCCCAGGGCCTGCTCCAGTTCCTGCCGTCTCTGCTGCACCTGCAAGAGGAGCAGAGTTGCAGCATTAACGCCCTTGGGTGGTGCAGCACCAAGTTAACACACTGGGAAAGGGAGAGCTCCAACTGGGACCAAGATGCAACCACCACCTCCCCCAGCACTGTGTGGCCCAAGGAGTGCCAGCACAGAGAGGGACCCCAGCCTGGGGACGCTCACCTTGGAGTAGAAGTATCGGCACACGGCTTCCTGCGCCCACGGCTGGAAGTAGAACTCAGCTCTGCGCTCCTCCTCGGGATTCCCAACGACATCAGTCATTGTCTGGGAGCACAAAGGCACAACAGCTCAGGGAGTGCAAAAGCTCTGGCTCTGCTGAGCAAACCCACCCCCTTCCCTTTCCTCACACACATCTCAGTGCACTCAGGTCAGCTTCTTATGCTTGACTCAAATCCCAGCCTCGCTTTCCGAGGAGGAAATTGCTTCCTTCTCTCTGTGGGAGCTCATTCTAATGAGGGAAGCGTGTGAACTGGACCACCTTCCACACAAGACAAAGCTTCTACCTTCAAATCCCGGCACTGGGACTGGAGCCAGTCGTTGATGAAGCCCTGAGGATCTCGGGCAAAGCTCAGCATGAACTCGCGCTGTGTCTTCAGCTGGTTGATGGTCTCAATTGTTTCATGGATCTGCAGGAGACAAACACAGAATGGAACTGCTGAACAGGGGAGAAGTCAGAAACATCAAGGGATCCAACACATGAAGGCAAATTCTTACACTCTCTAGTTCACTTATACTTACCAGGATGTTCAGCTCCCAGTTTCCTGCTCTCTAAATATTACCAATTTTCCCATAGACTGGTGGCTTTAAAAATTACATTTCCAGGTACAGCCACGTTTGTAAACGTGGCTCATCCCACTGCAGCTTCCAAACAACAGAGCACTCCTATTCTGTGTCCAGAGACACATCCCTGCCCAGCAACAAGGAGAGCAGATCTGAAGGAGCTTTTCCTACCTTGTTATCCAGAGCAGCAATTTCCTGTTGACTGGCTGTGGAGAGCAGGAAGGAATTCATCTGAGTTTTCAGGGTATCGTCCACCTCCACGTCAATGTCATAGCAGGCTGTCTTCTTCTGGTCATTTGGGTCAACACTGGGGACATCCACAAGAAGCCAAAATCAGGGAGCAGCTCCAGAAAGAAGGCAAAGTCTGGGACCAGTTCAAGGAAGCAGCAAATGCAGCTCCTCTGGGATGCTGCAGCAAATGGGCTGCAGGCAGGGACAGGGACAAGCCATGCCACTGTCAGCCTCAGCCCCAAAAGCAGCTAAAGCCCACCGATGGCTTTGCAGCAAAAGAAAAGAATGATTGCTCCACTAAGGTTTCTATCCACAGCAAAGGACAGCAGGGATGTGGGAGTGCCTTTGGAAGATGGATGTGGTAATGAAAGAGGCGGCTGCTCTTGCACAAAGGAACAGTGACAGGCAACATGGGAACTGCTGCTGAAAATCAGGACACAGCACATTGTCTTCCCAGCCAGCCTCATCCATCCCTCCCCTCCTCCACTCCTTCCTGGAAACAGGAACAGCCGTGGAGCAGCCTCACCTGATCACATGATTGATGATGATCGGCTCGGGGGGCATCAGCAAGGCATGAAGCCTTTGTGGGATCTCTGAGAACTTCATCCGCTGCGACTCAAATATCTGTGACAGAGACAGGGCTGAGGGAGGAGCAGGGGCTCGCTGCAGCCACCCCTGCGGGGGCTGCCCACGCTGGGAACTGCTCCAGGCGCTGCTGCTCCAGCCCTGCCACTGCTCACCTGCTGCAGGTACTTGTCACAGATGACAAACTCCCGCTCGTGGGGGTCCTGCAGCTTGTGGGTCTTGATGTACTGCCACAGGGCCTGGATGATCACGGGCCGGGTCTGCGTGTGGATGCCCAGCAGCCGAGCCAGGCGCGGATCCAGCTTGAACTGGGGAGGCTGAACAAAGAGCACCGAGAGGTGAGGCAGCCCAGACACAGGTAATGGTGCACGCCCAGCACTGCTGCTCCCAGCATGGAATGGTTTGGGTTGGGAAGGACCTTAAAGGAATCTCATCCCACCCCTGCCATTGGCAGGGGCACCTTCCACTATCCAGGGTTGCTCCAAGCCCTGTCCAACCTGACCTTGGGCACTTCCAGGGATCCAGGGGCAGCCACAGTTTTCCTGGGCAGTTATGCCAGGGCCTCACCACCCCTAGAGGGAAGATTTTTTCCCTACTGTGCTACCTGGTAATCCAGCATCAGCAGGACAGTGCAGCGCACGTTCACATCCCCTGGCCTCTTCACCTGGAAGCCATCTGTCTCCTGAGTCGTAGCAGTCCTGTGCCACTGGAACGTGAGAGGGAATTCAGAAGCCCCCCAGACATGATTCTCCCTTCTCCTGCTGCTGGGCACCCAAAAGCTTTGCCAGTAAATCCCACCCAACTAGAGAAAACTCCAATTCTTCCTACTTAGAGTTTAAACAAGAGTCAATACATTTGTTCTGACCTTCAGCAAGTGAGAGGAAAAGCCAAAGTGAGAATTCAAGAGCTCCTGGCTCCCAGGAGCCTCAAGGATTCCCACCTCCCAGGTTGTAAATGACACACAAACCCCACCTGCTGAAACACCAACCCACTTTTAGAGGAAACACAGCAAAAAGCAGCTCACCTCTACTAGGTGATTGTCAGGGCCATACAGGTCTTTATCAAGTTCAATGACCAGAGATTTAAAGAAGGACGAAAATTTCCTTTTCTGCTTGGTGGCATCATATTTGGACAGAGCAGACTGCAAGCAACACAGGGAGGAAGAGGGTTAGGGCAGCAAGTCTCAGCACTCAAGCACAGCCACCGTGCACGACAGCTCCTGTAAGTTCTGACCACCTGAATTCACCAACTTGTGCTCAAAAATCGAGTTTCCAAGTGAGAAAGGGAAAGACTGGAGTTAAAGATGAGCTCGCAGGAGTTAAACCCCTCAGCAGTTACGTACAATGCCAGTGCCCTGGTTCTCAGAGCCGGGGACACAAGTGCCACTGAGCTGCTCTCACCAGTGATTCTCACAACTCTAAGAACTTTGGACAACTCATGTCCTGCCATGGGGACACCCATCGGTCTGCAAGCTGGGCTCTCGGTCTCGTCACCATCAGACTCCTTGGAAAACAGAGATGAAGGAGGATATCAAGCCCCAGCTGTGCTCTCAGACACTAGGAAACTGGTTTCATTGCCAACTCCAGATCCACAGTCCCCTCTGAGGCTGGGTACTGCCCACTTACATCCTCCAACAGCCGTCCTTCCACCCGAAGCTCCCAGGAGGCGACGGTTCCTTCGCCATCCTCCGCGTCTGACTTGGCGGGGTTGAAGGTGTTGGAGATAAAAATACGCAGCTTTCGCTTTTGCTAGGAGAAAAAACATCAGCTAATTAATAATCAGTTAATTCTCCTGCACAGGGCCAACTGTGCTGCACAAGCTTTGCTAAAACTGAGCTCAATGTTCTCAGCTGCCTCACATTCCCCCCTCCTGGTGCACACAGTGAGGACAGAAGAGCTGCTGGTCCCAGTCCTTGGCACTGTCCAGAGCATGGGATCCCTGATTTGCCACACTCACAGGACACAGCCCTTCAGTGCCCTCCTGCTGCCTGAACTCAGGAGCCTGCAGAGCCTGGATACAAGCCATGGACCCCCCTACCTTGATGGGGCGTTTCAGAGCCTCCTGGATATCCAGGCGCTTCCTCATGATGGTCTGGTCCAGCTTCCTCTCGAAGGCCAGCAGGTCCATGTAGGCCTGGGACTCGGGCACGAGCTCACGGATCTATGGCCAGGCAAGGATGGAAATGCCCATCAGCTCCCCAGGCTGCCTCACCTCCCCCTGAGCCCCTCCCCATGTCCCACTCACCCGCTGTGGGAGGATTTTATCTGCCATCTTCTTCTTCTTGGCACTGACAGGGGCAAGAGGCAAAGTGTGAAAATGGGAACAGCTCTGGGCACAGGAACTCAAAAACCTGCAGCTCCCCAGTTACCTGGAGACTTATCCCCAGTTAACTGGTTATCTCAATGCTCCCCACCCCTCTGAGCACTCACAAAGGGAATTACATCTGTTGGGAAGGGGGCTCATCCCTTGGGAAGGAAGACCTGCCACAATCCACACCAAGTGACCTTCCTGCCTCAATCAACTTTGGGTTGGCTTTTCCAGGAACAGCATTTTAAATCCAGCATGAATTTCATTCTCACTGGGGCATCCACATCAGGATGCAGGCATGTGACATAGACTCAGCCCTGCCCAGTGCTGTCCTCCAGTGCCAGGGGAAGCACAAGGACCTGACAGGACCTTTCAGCCCCTGAGCGCTGCAGGATGGTTGAGAACTCCAGAATCCTTGAGATTGGAAAAGCCCTTCTAGACCCCTGACTCCAACCTGTGCCCGATCCCCACCCTGTCACCGACCCAGAGCACTCAGTGCCATGCCCATCATTCTTTGAAAACCTCCAGGGATGGGAACTCCACCACCTTCCTGGGCAGCCCCTTCCAAAGCCTGGCAATTTCCATGAAGAAATTCCTCCCGATGCCCACGACAGCCGAGGGGATGTTGCTGGCGCCCCGAGATGCTCCCATTGTCCGGGATGTCCCCGTTACCCCGGGATGTGCCCTCTCCCCGTGCCCCCCGTGCCTTACTTGTGGTTGCGGTTGGGCACCGCCTGCGGCTGCACCTGCTGAAGCTGCTGCGGGGCCGGCCGCTTGCGAGCCTGGTCCAGCCCGGCCTGCGCCAGCGCGGGCCGCACGGCTGGGCTCCCACCGTAGCCGGGAGGACCCATGGCCGGGCCCTGCGGCGCCAGGCGGCCGCCCGGCAGCATCCCGGGGCGCTGCGGAGAGAACAGAGCCGGTCAGCGCCCGCCGAGCCCGGCCCCGCGCCCCGCCCCGCGCCGCCCCGCCTCACCGGGTAGGCGGCTCCGGGCAGCGGCGAGCGGTACAGGCCCTGCCCCGGCGCCGGGCCCATGCGCACCGCCCCGCCCGGCGCTCCCGGGCCCAGCGCGGCCCCGGGCGCGGCCCCGGCGCCGCCGCCGCTCGCAGGCCCCGACTGGAACCCGGCCCGCGCCGCCATCTTGTCTCGCACAAAGGGAGCGGAACCGGAAACGGCCCCGCACGGCGCGCGGAGCGCCGGGGAGGAGCCGCCCGCGCCCGCCGCCCGCGGCGCCCCCTGCCGGAGGGGAGGAACGAGCGGCGGGGACGGCGGATTTGGGGGTGCGGGAAGGGGATCGGAGACGTTGAGGGGTGGGGTTGGGGTGCGGGATGGTCCCAAACGCTGGGAAGGGTTGGGGGTTTCAGCCCTCACTCCCCGGCCGTGATCACAGCCCCTGTTCCCTGGTGCTGGAGCCTCTCTTGCTCTGGGATGTGTTTGGAAGGAGGTGGATGCGCCTTTCCCAGGGATGGAGGGCTCTGATGTGCAGGTGGGGCAGTGACACCCCTCACCTGAGCTGCCCTCTGTAACGTTCAGGAGGAATTTCTCCATGGAAAGGGTGTGAGGGGCTGCCCTGGGAGGTGGTGGAGTCGCCATCCCTGGAGGTGTCCAAGGAACAGCTGGACATGGCAGCTCTGGTGGGGATCACTCATAGTTTGGGCTTGGTGATCTTTTCCAACCTCAGGGACTCTGGGATCTTAGGGATGAAATTTATGGGGAAAACAAATGGCCACGAATGGGCCCACTTTGTGCAGGTTCAGGCAGAGGAAAAGGATTCCTGTCTCCCCTGGGGTTCCTCCAGAGCAGGAGGTTGGAGTTAAAGGCCACTTTCTGCAAGTATTAACATTAAGTTCCTTCTCCCTGAAGCAGTTTCCTGTGCTCAGAGAGAAAAGGGACACAAACCCAGTCAGCATTAATCCATGGAAAAAGCCAAGTGCGCAGTCACACCACGAGTATTAATTAAAAAATTAATGATGATCATCTGATGAGCGCTGCCTGCAGCCTGGGGGTCCCAGCACAGGGAGGACGTGGAGCTGCTGGAGTGAGTCAGGAGGAGGCACCAGCATGATCCGAGGGATGGAGCAGCTGAACTGGGAGGAAAGGCTGGGAGAATTGGGATGGTTCAGCCTGGAGAGGCTCGGGGTGACCTCATTGTGCTCTTCCTCCTTTCTCCTGCCCCGAGGGTTTGGTGGAACAGCTTTGGAAATGCCTCCCCTGCACCTGCTGGTGGCTCCATGGAAACTTTGGTGCCCAGCCAGCCTGGCTCTGGCTGCAGGACAGCAGGACAGCAGCACCCGGGCTCTGGCATTGTCCCTCAGCTCCTGTTGCCCCGGCAGCCAGCGAGGGGGGACTGGGAATTCTGGCCCACGAGGGGAGGTGGTGGAATCTCGGGATCTCCACAGAGCCTGAGTGGGATGGATGTCTCCATGGGCTGAGGCTCTGTGGATCCTGAACGGGCTGAAGGTCCCTGGATCCTGGTCAGGGTGAGACTGCCTGGATCCCAAACAGCTTCAGATCCTGAACAGATTGCAGGTCCCCAGACCCCAAACGGCCTGAAGCCCTGCATCCCCAGCAGGCCGATGTTCCCAGCCCGCTCCTACTGTCCCACGATGCTCTGATGGACACGGTGGAGGCTTGTGCCTGCAAGGAGCAGCGTTTGCTGCCCATCCCGGCGGTACCTGCTGCGTTCCAGGGGAATTGCAGAGCTGTGCTGCCCCTGGGGCTCAGACACCTCCCCCGAGCCCTCTGGAGCCCTCGGAGCCGAGCTGTGACAGATGGACGGGGTGAGCTGCAGCTCCCGCGGGGATTACGGCTCCCGGAGCCGGGGGTGCCGCAGGGAGGGAGCGGGCACGGCTGGGCTGTGATTAACCGGGTTCATTAACGCCCTCCTGGCCCCGTTCTCCTTCCAATCCCACCCCCTGGCCTTTGCAGCTCCAGCTCCGGCCAGGAAGCGCCAGAGCGGGGTGAGAGTGCTCTCGTTGAGATGCAGAACTGCATTTCTGCCATTTCCAGGAGCCAGGGGACACGGTCGGAGCCAAGGGACCGGGGGGAGGGTGGGTGTGGGTGTGCGTTGGCATTTCAGCCTTCCCTGCCCACTCCCACTCCCTATTATTCGGTCTCCATGGAGTCCTGAGGGCTTTTTTTGGATGCCCACTGTTGGATCTGCTCTGTTGTTACTATTGCTCTTTGTAGCTGGAAATTTTTAGGACGGAAGGTGTGTGTTGTATTTGGGTTGTGCTCCCAGGGTGAAATTCCACCTGGTGACTCCTGCTGGACCTCAGGTGGGTCCCAAACCATGGAGGTGCTGGAGCTGTCAGGGATTAAGAGCTCTGTGAGTGTTAATTCTCCTTTCCCTGCTCGAGAGCAGGAATCACCTCCCTCCTCCAGCTCTGTGTCCCTTGGGAGGAATTCCTTGGGAAGGCAGCGAGGCTGGAGCTGGATGAGGCACCAGAGCTCCCAGGAAAGGGAGGCTCAGCTCAGCCTCAGCTCTGACCCAGGGCACACTCTGCTCTGCTCTGGAAATCTGGCCCAAAGCTTTTTCCTCCCCTTCCCTTTCCCTTTTTTCCCCCCTTCCCTTTTGGCTCCGTCCCGGGATGAGGCTGTCCCCACCTGCCTCCTCAGGGGAGCATTTCCAGCAGCTCAGCAAGAGAGAAAGGCTCGGCGTGGGGGAGTTATATCATTTATATCATTCTTTATATCATCGTTGTTAAGAGTAGCAGGTATTGATGTACAATGCATCTGTCATCTTATTGTGCTTCCTATGAAAATGTGTGTACATAGTACAGATACCGGAGAGAATTCCACACTTTATACACTTGAAGGCATTCAGAGATCAGTAACAGAAAAAAAAATGGCACAAGAACAAGGCCTATATGCTACTGGATGGGTATCTACACTGGCATGATGCATATAGATATATATATATATATGTACACATATATATATAGTCATATATATTATATATAAGAAATATAAAATGCCGATGACATAACAAAAAAGCGTTTTCTTCCACAGGTGAGCCTCAAGGTCAAATCCCAGCCCCATCTTTAAAAGCTTGAATGGGAAAGAGAAAGAAAGAAAATAAATAAATGAAACGTGATGAAACATTAGGAGAAATCCATAAGAAAATTTATGGATGTGGCCGACCCGTCGTCTTTGGGTGATCGCTGGATACAAAGGACTGACCCCCAGTTCCTAATTTTGGTCAGGAAGCAAATAATAAGAATAAAAATGACAAGAATAAAAAACAAAACTGCAGTTTAGAAAAGAAAAAAAATTACTAAAAAGACTTATTGCAAAAGCTCTTAAAGATAAGTAGCACTTGGGCCCGGGGAGGGCTCTGGCCTGGGGGCTAGGAGACGGGCTGGGGGGGCCAGACAGGGACCCCAGAGGGGACTGGTGGACTCTGACAGGCCTGGGGGGCAGTGACCCAGTGGCCACAGACCCCAGCCAGGGCAGGGCTGTGCCAGGGAGGGGCAGCAGAGGTTCTGGGAACCCACAGACACCCCAAACCCCCCGGGGCAGCAGCTTTTGGGGCACAGCGGGACTGGAGCCCCAGAGCCCCCTGTGAACCCCGAGGGGTTGGGGCTCTGGTGCCTGCCCAGCCACGGTGGTGCCAAGAGGGTGTCCCCAGCTGGGGACAGATGGGACCAGGAGTTTCCTTGTGCCCTTCTCCCCGAGGATGGCCGGGTTTGGGGCCACAGGGTTCCCTGCGGACAGGAGGGACCGCGGGGCAGTGCTGGAACTGGCCAGGCTGCCCAGAGCCCAGGAGGGGCGGGCAGGGAGGGACGGTGCCCGGTGTCCCCAGAGCCCAGGTGGCACCTCCCAGCTGAGCCCCCTCCGGTGCTCCCGGGGCTGCTCCCGAGGCAGGGCCAAGGGAGACGTTCTGGGCAGGTGGAGCTGCTGCGTCTTCGTGCTGGGGGCGCCCGGGCTGAGGTCCCGGGGGACAGAGGGGCTCTCCAGGGATTCCCAGGCTGCCGCCCTGTGCCGAGCACGCCAGGGGCTCCCCGATGAGCCCCCCAGCAGGCACAGGGGGCCCAGCAGGCGCGGCCAAGGCGTTGGAGTAGGATGAGCATGGAGACGATGGAGGACAGACGGACAGGGCTGTGGATGGAGACTGCGGCCGAACGGCTGCTTCTTCTTGGCTTCTGGGTTTTAGTTAAAAAGGCCGAGGGGAGCCAAGGGGGAGCCGGGGCAGGCCCGTGCCCTGGCCCACTGTGCGTGTCGCTCCCGCTCCGCGGGACGGCCGGGCTGGAGCATCCTGGAGTCTCTGAAGGAGCAGGGCAGGCGCAGAGCAGCTGCCGCGGGGGCTGCGCCAGGGTCTGGCGTTGCCCGACCCCACTGCCCGCCCCGAAATCCGAGGCCGTCGCTCTTGTCCGTGTCCCACCGTGCCGAGGAGCAAAGGCCCCCTAGATGTGTCTCTCTGCTGGCGCTGGCAGGGAGAAGGGCAGCTCTCGCAGGGCTTTGGTAGCTCAGGTTGTACATCCAGACGTCGGTTAGCAGGTGAAGTCCTCAAAGGTGCCCCGGGCCGGGTGGTGAGGTAGGATGTTGGCTGCGTACGTCATGCCTGCTGGGTGCCCCCGTATGCTTTCACAGGGATTCTGCAGGATAAACGGGATTTTGGGGCCGCTGCTTTCATCCAGGTTCTTGCAGAGACCCAGTGCCATCCCCCCACAGCATCTCTGCCTGGGCCTTCTGCTCCTTTCCCAGGGGCTCCCCAAAATGGTGACTCCCCACCCCTGAGCTGCAGGAGGGGACAGGCAGGAGGGGACAGGCAGGAGGGGACAGGCAGGAGGGGACAGGCAGAGGGGACCCTGCTGTGCCCCACACTCACGTGGCGCTTCACGTCGTCCATGCTCAGCGCGACGCCCTTGTCTGTGTTGTTCCTCTTGTGGTTCTTGCGGCACTTGCCCCGCCGGCACAGCCGGTGCTTTATCACCTGCCAGAGCCACGTGTCAGCCCCGTGGGGCTCAGGGGTGGCCCTTCCCCATGTCCCACACGGGCACAGCCTTGGGATGGAGGAGACACTCACCTCATAGGCGTAGTCAAACAGCTCCAGCACTGTGAGGATGCTGGCCCCAATGAACAGCCCCATCTGCCCTCCAATGTCACCTGCAGAGGAGACGGGAAACCACCAGGGTGGCCTCAGTCCAGAGCTGGGTGGCAGAGGGAGCAGAGAAAGGGGCAGAACTTGTCACCACTGTGACTGGTGCCTGAGGTGCCCTGCTCCACATCTGTGCTCTCAGCTGTTCCCAGTGCCTTGGGAACAGGCCATGGTGACAGGGCCAGCACGAGGCCACCTCGCTGGGGGACTCTGGCTGGGGACTGTCACAGGGCTCCCCAGAGCCACCAAGACTCACCCAGCAAACCCGCCACCTCGTACGCCTTCTTCTGCTCAATCGTCTCATAGTTGAGGGCTTCAAAGAAGATATCCAGCACCAGGATGTTCTCCCTGTGCAGGACAGAAGTGGCATCAGGCTGAGGTTTGGGATGGAGGGACCAGACCCTGCTGCACTGCCGTGGCTGTGGCACCTTACCCGATGTACTGCTCTGACTTGTTGTACTTCTTGGCCAGGTACTTGGCCGAGGCCTTGCTGGGGATCTTGACCATGGAGAGCTCTTTGCCGTAGCGGGTCATGTTGCAGGGCATCTCACAGATGCAGTACTCATTGTCCTTCTCCACCAGGAAATCTGTGCAGGGAGAGAGGGGGATGGCGAGATGGAGAAACCCAAGGGCGCAGCTCCGTCCCACCCCCGGGGCCGGGCAGCCTCACCTAAGGCCGGATCCGCGCACTCCTTGTACTGCTCCGGGGTGCAGTAAGGGGCATCGCCTGGGGAGACACAGAGCAGGTGTTCCAGGTGGGAGCACAGCGGAGGGCAGGGCCGGGCTGGGCCGGGCACGGGGCTCACCTGGCATGTGCACCATGCGGCAGTTGCAGTTCTCCACCAGGTAGCGGGTCTCGCAGTCGATGCGGCACGCCGTGATGCTGTAGGTGTCGTAGAACTCCGAGTCGCCCGCCACGGCCTTGCAGTCGCCCCAGGGAGGCGGCAGGTAGATGAGCTGGGAGGGGAGAGAAGCCGGCAGTGAGGAGAGAACCCCCTGCAGTTCAGGGACAGACACCCTCGTGGCACTGGGCCCCAGGACAGGGCCTCCCCTCCATCCAGCGTGGGGACAGGGACACAGCGAGGAGGCTCTGCTCCCACAGCACAGGGTGGGAGGGGACATCCCACACCTGCCCAGTTCCTACCCGCTGCTCCTGGCAGGACACAAAGGTCTGGAAGCCGGGAGCCACCCCGAAGCCCAGCTGGTCGATCAGAGGGGGCTCGTCCTGGCTGTGGATCTGCACCTTGATCCCGGCTTCGAACGAGGTCTCGTCTGTGGCAGAGAGAAGTGGGGTGAGCACAGCACTGTCCCTGCTCCGAGGGGCTGTGCTGAGCCTGCTGGGAGAGGGACCACAGCTTCTGCCTCCCATGCTTCCCCTGGGCCAAGTCATTCATCCATGTGTCCATCTATCTGTCCATCTGTTTGCTGCACCATGTCCTTGCCCCCCCACCCCGACCCCCCTGCTCCACACCCAGGAGCGTGGCAGGGAAAGTATTTGACTCTATTTATAAACAAGTGATGGCTGCGTGTCTAAACGATGGGGAGTTGCCATGGCAAAGAGCAAAGACAAGGAGGAAAAGGGAGAGAAAAGAGCAGAAGTGATGAGAAATGGAAGGAGGGAAGAGAAGGGAGCCTCAGGCATGTGGATCTATGGTCTGGGGAGGTGGGAAGGGGCTGGGGAGGTGAGGAGGGGCTGGGCAGCACCCCAGGAGCTGCTGGTGGCCGAGTGGGCCTGCTGGGGCAGGGGGTTACCTGTTTCCCCCCACACTGGCAGGTACTCGTCCTGCTGGATGTCCAACATGATCTCCAGGCCGTTGCCAGTGCCCCCCTTCATGGTGATGAGCCGAGGCTTCCCGTCCTGGCCTGCATTGAAGGTGTAGCACTTCCCATAGCGGGTGAAGACCTGCAGGAGAGGACACAGGGCTGAGGCTGAGGCCCCTCTGTGTGCAGCCACAGCACGGAGCCAGGAGAGCATCCCCAGCCCCAAAATCAGCCATCCCAGCCTGGGCATGGTCCGACCTGGGCTCCTGACCCACAGGATCTCTCAGTGCGGGAACTGCCCATCCTGGCCCTGGTAGAGGAGGAGATGTTCCCACAGGGATGGACTCAGAGGAGACACTGCAGATTACAGCCCCAAAGAGCCCACGGCAGCTGTGGCTCCCCAAGGTGGTGGCACTCAGCCTGATGCCTGCACCAGCGCCTCCTCCAAGCCCTTCTCCATCCCTGCAGAGGACAGGGCTGGACAGAATCCTGGACCCCCCATCCCTCCTCAGCTGTTCCAGCTCTTGCCTCCGGCAGCCGGCACGGCCCCAAAACCATGGAGCTGCTGCCAGCCTGGGCAAGGGGCATGTGAGGGCAGTGGGCTCACACCACATGGTGCCCCACAAGCCCTGATGGCACCAGGATGGAGGTGCCAGGCACCTCCTCAACAAGCACAGCCCCGGAGATACGCTCCATGTCCCACCAGAGCAGCTCCACAGCGGGGCCGTCCCCAGCTCTGGCAGATGGAGCTGAAATATCAGCCAGTCCCTGAGCAAGCTGCAAGGGCACCATCACCTGCCCTGCCTGATCCGACACCGAGCAGCTCCGGAGCTGCTCCCCGTGCCGGGCCACCCTGGGGCTACTCACCGGCGCAAAGTCCCCGGGGCCGCAGCGCTGGCCGCGGTAGCTGCAGCTCAGCAGCATGTCCTCCAGCTGGTGGCAAGTGCGGTTAAAAAACCCGTACAAATTTAGGGGCTCGTCCTCCTCCCAGGGTCCCGGCGGGGCCGGGGTGAAGCCCAGCTCCATCCCAGGCTCGTAGTCCACCAGAGGGGCCAGGTAGAGCAGGTCCTCGTGGCTGAGCTGCGAGAGCCGCACACGGTTGATGTTGCAGAAGGTGACGGCGGGGAAGGTCATCTCGGGGCTGTCCTCCTCGCTGAGCAGCGTGACGTGGTGGTACTCCAGGTAGTAGGCGATGCGGTCAGCCACCTGGTAGAGGAAGATGGAGAGGGAGAGGAGGAAGGCCAGCGCCCACAGCGCCTGCCGGGCGCCCAGGCTGCCTTCCACGAAGATGTGGCTCAGCCCGTGCAGGGTGCAGCTGCTGGCAAAGGCCACGAAGTCTGTGGTTGCCCCTGCGTCCTCCTCGTCCTCTTCATCCTCCTCCTGCCCATACAGGAACTCATCTGCTTCATCTTCTTCCTTCTCAGTGGCTGCAGCATCTTCTGGCGCTTCCTCACTGGAGAAGGAGATGGTGCAGAATATCTGGAGAGGCATTGCCCAGCCTGGGGGTCCCAGTTGTAGTGTGGAGGTCCTGGCTCTGGTACGGGGGTCTTGGCCCGTGCCCTGCCCCAGCCTGGGGGTCTTCAGTCAGCTCCTCAGTAGAGAGGGGCGGGGGAGAGCAGGGAAGGAGGAAGGGGCAAGTGTTCAGCGAGGAGAAACGGAGAAGGGAGAAGGAGTGAGACGAGCGGGAGTGAGGGAGAGGAGCAGAGGGATGCTCGGAGCCAGGAGGGTATATCAGGAGCAGGAGGGGAGGAGGAGCGAGGGGCGGTTCCGCGGGCTCCCCGGGCCCCCTGGGACCGGCCGGCTCCGGCTGCCAGGACAGAGCAGAGACATCACCGCCTCCAGAGGCGCCGCGGGAGCTCCCGGGGCTGCCTGGGGGCCGAGGGGCTGCCAGGCTGGGGGCACGCAGTGTGTGCAGGTACCCAGTGCTGTGTCCCCACGCCGTGCCCTCCATCCTGGCGTGCTCCAGCCCTGGCAGCCCGAGCGGCTGCTCCAGCCAGGCCCAGCCCTCCCTGCTGGGTCCCCGGCCGCCTCCAGAGCCGCCGTATGCCAGGCTCTCTGCGCTCATCCCCAGGCCAGCTGGAGCCAGAGGTTTTCCCAAAATGCCCGTGACACTGTGCTGGTTCACTGGTGGTCCAGGTGGGGGGAAGGATGCTGTGCTGTTCTCAGGCTCCTACGATGCTCCTCCTGCCCTGGCAGTGCCCATCCCTGCAGGCTCTTCCCCCTGTGCCGCAGGGCACTGGCGCGTGCACGTGAGAATCCGGCAAATCCAACATTCCCAGTGGTGTGAGGTCTGTCCTCCTCTGAGCAGGGCTGGTCTTGGCAGGATTTGGGTGCTTTCCAGGCAACGAGTCCTTCTGCAGAGCCCAGTCAGTGCTGGGAACGTCACCTCATGTTTTGGATTCCAGTGGGGCACAGGGAGGCCCCTCTTCCTTCAAGGAATGGCTCCAGGCCATGTGCTGCTGAAGCAGCTGGGCTGAGGGTCCCAGGGAGCAGCTCTGGTGCAGGATGCTGGGATGGAGCTGCCGGGAGCATGGGTGTCTCCTCCCTGCAGCAGCGCAGCCCCTTCTCGTGGTTTGCTGTTTTCCTGTACTCAGCACTTCATAAAAGCATCCAGAGACCACAGAGCAATCTCCAGCCCCATCCCGGCACTGGGGGAGAATCTAAATCCGGCAGCACTTGGATGTGCAGGGGCTGGATGGGAGCTTTGGGCTGGTGCCTGGGTGGAGAAGCTCACCCCAAGCCCTCAGTTCAGCTGCTGTGACTCCTTCCCTGTGCACCCTGCGGGGTTCCTGGCCCCTGAGCACATCCTGGCACACATGGACACCACAAACTGGGAGAACAAATCAGTCAGGAACTCAGTAAAAATCTGATCTGACACCAGCACAGTTATCAGAGATTCCTGGGCAGGTGATGCTGGTGGAACAGGCACTGGGGATCCCTGCCAGGGGCAGTGATCCATGATGTGACACTGGGGTGTCCCATCCTGGGGCTTCCCAAGCTCAATATTCCCTTCAATAGGGCCCTTGTGTAAGAGGGACACTGGCAGATGCTACTTGGGGACCTGGGAGAAAGAATGGATGACCTTGGGGATGAGCGCCAGAGCCACGGGATGAAATTTCATCAGGCCAAGATCAAGGTTAAACCTTTTGGGAGCATCCCAGAGAATGTGAGATGAAAACTCTGCCTAGAAAAGAGAGTCAGGAAGGTGAATTGGGTGGCTGGGAGCCACCAGGACACGGGGGCCAGGTCACAGGTGCCCTGTGTCTGTGGTGGGGATGAGCTGCAGCCACAGGGCAGGGCTGTAACAGCATCAGGGCTGCTCCTGGCAGGGGTTTGGAAGAGCTGGGCTGCTCCAGCCCTGTGGGAGCAGGCTGGGAACACACTGGGCTGATCCCACACAGGCTGGCACGGAGGATGCTCGGGACAGGTAGGCGCTGTCCAGGGTTGGGCTGGGATTTCTGCTGCTCCCAGCTCTGGCACTGGGTTCCTGTGCCATGGCTGTTGGGGCGAGAGGAGAAGGGAAGCAGAATGAAGGGATTGCAGATTGAGAGGGGTGTTTAGCCCCTCAGGGCTCGGACAGGTGAGCCGTGCTGCCCGGGGCCAGCGGGCTGTCCCTGGTGGTGCGAGCGAGGGGCGGATCCGCTCCCTCGGCGCGGGGAGGTTTAATGTGTCTTCTTGGGAGCGATTGCAGCAGGGGGAGAGAGAGAGAGAAAGATGCTGTAATGAAAACATTCCATCATCGACTGGGGCCATTAACCTGCTTCGCTCGGCTTAAGCAGCTCGCGGGGTGCGCCGGGGCTGGAGCCCAGCAGCAGGGCCCGGCTCCGGTTACCGCCACCTGTCCCAGCGCCGACACCCGAGCCGGGTGAAGGTGACCGGGGACGGCCGCAGCCTGGGGCACGGCGGCACCAGCCAAGGGGAGCGCGTCCTGACCCCCAGATTGGGGACAAAGTGCGGCCGTGTGTTGCAGGCAGGGGGGTGCCGTCCTGGTTTGTGCAAGTTTTGGAGATGCTGGAGGAGTCCTTGGGCTCGTTCCAGCTCCTCCCTCGCCGGGAGTTATTTTTACCCTTTCTCAGGTAAATCTTTGGCGGGGGCGAGGGACGGGGGATGCTATAATTAGCCGTGACATCAGCCCCCGTGGCGGGTGCTGGGGTGATGCCGCCACACCCGAGCCGGCGCTGGGACCGGGGATGCTCCGTGCCCTCCTCCCCGCCCCAGTGAGAGCTGTGGGATGGGAGGACGAGATGGGTTTTTCCTGCCTCCAGCACCGTGTTTGGCCACTGTCCCGGCGCGGTTCGGCCCCGCTCGCGGCTCTGCGGCTCCTCACGGGCCTGGGAAAGGAGGTTTCCCGGAGCGGGGGAGCACGGAGGCGGCGGGGGGGGAAGCGGGAGCGGGATTTGACGGCAGCAACAGCACATTTCACAGCCTGTCACGCTTTAATGGCAGAGGAGATCAAAGCCGGGATGGAGTTATTCATAGAGATAAACCAATCCCCGAGGAGGCGAGGAGAAAACAACATTGCAAGCTCTGTTATCCCAGGTCTCCGAGCCCCGGGGAGGCTGTCGCCGAAAACGCCCCGGGAGCTGGACCCGCTCGGTTTTGTGACGGGCACTGCCCGTCCCTGCCAAGGACTGGCTGAGCCGGGGCTGAGCTGCCCACGTCATCCCTGGGGGTGCCCGCAGGTCGGAGCTGGCTGCGAGGAAGGGATGGGATGAGGGGTGGGATGAGGCAGCCAAAGCAGCGCGTGGGGGTGGACATTTGGGGCAGACGGAGACCCCACGGCTGGGTTGTCCTGCTCCCACCACGCACCCGGGTGTGTGAATCCAAAGGCAGAAAAATGAGGTTTTCCACGTGTCTTGGCCCAGGGATGTGCTTTGCAGCTCCCGGAGCTGCCAAGATGGTGGTGGAGGCACCGGCAGCGCTGCCACCGCTGCTCCGGGCGGGATGAGCCGCTCTGGGACGGCTCCAGGGCTGCAGATCCCTCCTGACCCCGGCCAGAGACAGAGCAGAGGCAGCCAAGCAAGGTGGGATTGCCCGGGCAGGCGGGATCTGCGCCGGGACTAATCCTGCACCCCTTATCAGATGCTGCCACCTTGCCTCGGCTCGCTCCGCCAGCCAAGCCGGGCGCAGCTTGTGTTATCCGGCCCTTTATCCCCCAGATTAGACGCTTCACAGTGGATTAGCATGTCACATTCTAATGCAGAAAAATTGATGATTAAAAAGGAGTTTTTCCTCTGTATTATTCCCCACCTCCGCCTCCTCTCCACCCCGTCCCTGCAGGCCCAGCAGCCCCAGCCGCGGGCCCCGCTGATGCCGCGGCGCTGGGCGATGCCAGAGTCGCCCCCTGGATCCAACGGGGTGGGAAACGGGAAGCCGAAGGTGCCTTTTTCACACCATTTCCCGACTGCTTCTGGTGGCAGGGGTCCGGTACTCCAGGTGCCTGTGCCATTCCAGCCCCGTGTTCCCAGCTGCAGACTCAGCACCTGCAGCACAGGACTTTAATAAAAAGCACATTATGGTGAGTAATGTGCTAAGTGGACTTCATTATAGAGCCAGGGCCTCCCTGGATCCCGTTGTTCCATATGATTTCATATCAGATGAGCCTTATCTCCTCTCCAAACGCTTCCATTTAAACTCTATTAATCTTTCAAAGCTTTCCTGGGCAAGCTCTTCCCAGCCAGCCCTGCCGGGTGCCGGTGCTGCTGCCCTGAGCACTGAGGCCACCTGCAGCCACGCTGGCCCGGGGTTTAGGGGGGCTCAGCCGGGACCCCCCCGCAGCTCCGTGGGCAGTCCAGCGTGTCCCTGGAGCCTTGGCTGTGATCCGCTGTGACGGCTCCGCAGCCGCCGCATCCTCCTCCCCGGGATCTGTTTACGCTCCTATAATTGAACCTGTTTGTAGTGCTGAGAGCTTCCCGGTGATTTCCCCGCTGGCAGTGTCCCTCTGTGCCGTGCAGGGCTCACCAGGACTCCACCAGGACGCGGAGGGTGCTGCCGAGGTGTCGCTAATTCGCGGCATCCGGGATTATTCCCGCCGACCCTGATCCCAGCGCCTTCCCGTGTTTCCTGCCGATCGCGAATCTCCCGTGAGCAGGTTGTGATTTTTTCCGACATCCTTCACAATCGCTCAGCCGGTTCATGCAGGCAGATCCGAGCCGGCAGTTTTATTGGAGGGGGGAAAAGCCCACGGTGTTCCGGTCTGGTTTCCTTGCTGCGCTCGCTCGCTCCGGCTCCGCACGTATCATGCTTTTCAAATCTAATCTAGTCCAAGCAGAGCAGTCACACAGCCCTGGCATGTGGTGCCTCTGGAAGGGTCTCCCTGTCCCTGCCAGGAGAGTGGGGGTTTAAAATCCCTGATAAATCACAGAGTGGGTGGGAACACCCTGCCCCAGCTCCGTCCTTGGGCTGAGAGCGTGGATGCAAACACACCAAACACTCCATACAGAAAAAAAACCCCTCCAAAAATAAATAATTGGTTATAATATCCAAGTGTCAGGGCTGTATAAATAAATAAGAGCCAGTGAGGAGCTCCTTGAACCCTGGCTGGAGCAGGAATTGCAGCGCTGCCTCGGGAGCCCCGGCCAAGCTCCACAGGCGATAAAACACAGGTGGCTCTAAACAGCCAGAGATATTAAACTGAGGCAAAAAGGCCATGAGCCAGTTCATTTCCTGGCTCGGGGGATCTGCCCCCTCTAGCATGGCTTCTCCCCACTTGATATCAGGGAGAGAGGGAAAATGGCACCAGGAGGTTCTGGGCAAGTCCTTTGGAACCCTCAGAGAGCACCTTGCTATTGCCCAGCCTAGGGCTGGGAAAAACACCAAAGGGAGGCTGAGGGGAACAGCTTGGAACCCCTCATCTGCTGCTGCTGTCCAGGGCTGTGCTTCCAGCCTTGGATCCCTTGGGACACACGTGCCCTGCCCTCAGCTGTGAAATCCTCACCTCCATTGCGGTCAGATACCACTCGAAAGCCTCCTCATCTCCTCCAGCAGCCACAAATGCCATTACAGCTTATTAATAATCATTAATAATTCATTTGTTAATGAGTCTTTATGTGCAAAGGCATTACAAGAGGAACAGGATTGGCCAGAGGTGAAGATGAGATGCTCTGAGCTCTTGGCACGACACCTCTGGGTGTGTGTGGTGCCTCCAGCTGTGTGCGGCACCTCTGGGTGTGCAAAGTGCTTTGGGGTGTGACATCTCCACCTGTGCAAGGTGCTTTTTGTGTGTGTGACCCCTCTGGGTGTGTGCAGAGCTTTGGGGGTGTGTGACCCCTCTGGGTGTGCACAGTGCTGCTGTGCAGGGGGAGATGCTGGGACTGGGCACGGCCCCTGGGCAGAGCCAGGGACTAAATGACACTGCCTGAGCCTGACCCTGATCCCACAAGTCCTTCTCCTCTAATCCCACCGTTTCCCAGAGCTCTGAGGTGCTGGATGCGCCATTCACAGCTCTAATGAAGTGGCTGTGGGGTGCAGGCACGTGGTGGCCTCTCACCGTGCCACTGTGTTCTCATCCCTCTTGTTCCTGATCCTCTTCTGCCCCATCTTGGCCAAGATCAGTGGTGGTGGGCTCAGTGGGGCTGGTCCCACGGCGCCGGGGCCGTGCTGTCGCTGTCCTGCCGCAGAGGGAGAGTGAGGAGCAGCCAGCTTCCCATGAGAGTCCCATCCACGTTTGTGTCAGTGTGGGGTGAGCAGAACCACAGCCCAGAGCTCCCCTGTTCTGCCTGAGCAGGTCTGGGAATGCTTGGGTGAAGCTGGGACAAGGAGGCAGCTGAGGAGCAACGCCTGAGTGTCTCTGCTCCCTGCCCGAGGGCGAAACAGCTCACGGCTGCTTTCCGGATGATTTCCTTTGAGCAAAATACAGTGATACGGGAAAATCTCCGAGCTGCCGAGCAGAGCTGGGGCACTCCCAACCCGCTGCACTTCCCGGGAGAGCCGAGTCACCACCAGCAAACGGCTGCGGTCCCGTGCGTGGCGGCTCCTCTGCTCCGTCACCTCCGATTATCTCGCCCGTGTCCCGCTGGCTTTGCTTCATTCGTCTGGAAAACGGGGCAGCCTCGAGCGTCAAACCCTGCTGCTGGTCGGCCGCGGAGAGAGGCCGATGTGGGGAAGAGTTTGGGCGGAGTTTGCCGGTGATCCAGGTGAGGATGCTCAGCCGGGCCCCTGGGGACACCACCGGGATGCCCGAGGTGAATCAGTGCCCAGAAACAACAGATACGTGCCAGCAGTTTCCAACGCTTATAAGTTATTTAGGAGCCTGTGTGCCGCTTTAAAAAGTGATTTGCATAAATCACTCGAATGTCTTACAGGATTTGTAAATGCACCGGCTCTGCTGGGGACCGTGGTGGGATCTGCTGGGGCTCGGAATGCTGCTGGGAACCAGCCTCAAACCAGGTCTGGGGCCGGTGGCCGTGCCTGGTGCCCACACGCTGTCCCCAAGTTGTTTTTCCAGAGCCAGATGGACCCATGCGGTTTGTTTATTAACTGTCAAAAGCTCCAGGAAATGTCTGGGTATCAGTAATTCCCGCGCCCGGTCTCTCCAGCTGTGTTGGAGATGCTTCTCACTCCGGCTCCGTGATTATCCACTAACGCTGCACGGCGGGGGAGCTCTGCTCGCCGCGGGGCTCCAGCCTTGTGACTGCCGTGGGGGGCTACGGGGGGCCAGGGCTGCGTTTGGGGCAGGGGCTGGGGCCCGGATCCCGCGGGGCTGAGAGCCAAGGGGAGCAGGGGAGCAGCAGCACCCGCGGCTGAGCCCCCCTGAGCCCGCCCTACTGTGCCCACCCCTCCGAGATCCCACGGGGGCTGCAGGACAGCCCAGTGCCCACCAGCAGGGCAGGTTTGACCCACACAAGGGGTTTTTGTCAGGGGGAGAAGCTGCCGTGCTCCTGGGGAGGCAGGAGCAGAGCTCCAGCGACCCCCGGCTGGAGCGAGATGGGCCGTGGGATGAGCAGGGAGCCCAGGGGTGCAGAGAGGTTTTGGAGGTGCAGAGGGGCACACACTGGGGTGCAGCAGAGTCTGAGGGGTGCAGCAGGATCTGGAAGTGTCTAGTGGGGTTCACCAAGGCGCAGTGGGGTCAGAAGGAGGGTGGGGAGGCCCAGTAGGGGCAGTGGGGTGCTATGGGGAGCAGGATCTGTTCTCCATCACGGGAGCTCCTGCAGTGCCCCGGAGATGGGAGGAAGGAGGAGAGGAGGAGTGTGGTTGGGGTTTGCTGGGATTGCTGCAGACCCTTCCCGCTCCCTGCCTGGCTCTGGCTCTGTGCACCCGTGGTTTCCAGGGCAGAGGATGCAGAATCCAATGCAAAAGGCAGAGGCATGATCTCCACGTCAAACTCAATTCTTCCCAGTGCCAGCTCAGCCCTGGAGCCTCATGGAAACGGTCCAGAGGTCTTAATCCTCTCCAGCTCATCCAGGCTGTCCCATGCTCACTGCCCAGGGCTCTGGGCTCAGCCACCGTGCCCCAGAGCAGGACAGGGAGCTTGGGATGGGGCTCTCCCTGGAGTGGGTTCACAGGGTGTGAGAAGGAAAAGCTGCAAATTCACATTGTGCCGTCCCGGGCACAGCCACTCCTGCCCCCCTGGCTGCACCAACCACCCAAAAGGGGCTTCCCAAGCACGGGGCACCTTCCCGAGGTTGTGCAGCCACAATTCCCATCCTGGGGTGTGGAGAGGAAGCTCATCCTCTGCATTTCTCCTTTTTCTCCGGGATTTGGAGCCCAGAGATGGGAGCCTCTCCCTTGCTGGGTGAGGCGCCACTGCCGTGGGTGTGCGAGGCCCCGGGGAACCTCGTGGTGAGGGGAGGAAGGAGCAGGAGCCGAGGGGGGGCCGAGAGCTCCCGCAGCGGAGGGAGGACTCCAGCTCATAAATAATGAAGTAGGAAGAGTGAAACATTGATCTGTGCTGCTAATGAGGGTGCCGGGGAGCGTGGCCCGAAACGGGGCGACAGCGAGGGCGAGCCCCTCCTGCAAAGGGAAACACGTCTGTCCCCTGCCTGTCCCATCCCTGTGCGGGGCTCTGGGCACAGCCCTGGGCACAAGGAAACCTCAGCCCACGTCCCTCAGGGCCATGTCCTGAGGGGGGGTCAAGACTGGCCCCTCAGCTTTGTGTTTGCCTCTCCAGGCTTTGAGGTCATGCCAGGATTTTGGGAAGGAGATCAGGGCACCTCCCTGTGCATCCTTGTCCCTGTCCTGGGCTGCTGCAGGGGGGAGCTCTGGTGGGCACCAAACACTGCCCTGCTGCTGGAGGGGCTGTGAGGAGCCAGGGCAGAGCTGGGGTGGGCCAATTGTCCCCCCCCGGTCTTTTTAAAGGGTTCACTTTGCAGTTTGGGATGAGTCTGAGCCTGCTCAGCTCCACTGGGGTGTCCCTGTACCCTGCACACAGCTCGGGGGGGACATGGAGGGGGATGAGCAATGCCAGGACCCCGATGTGGCTGGTGATGATGTGGGATGAAGGAGGAGGTGGGAAGAGCTCAAATCATCCCAGGATGGGCTTCTCCACAGCACCCAGCACGAGCCCCCTGTGCTGGGGGACCCTGTCCTGGCTGCAGGTGATGCTCTGAGCTGACCTGGGCAGCGAGACCAGCCCACAGCCCCCTGGGCTGCTCCGGGTGGGTGCTCTGGGGGGCACACGGGCGGTGCCCCCAGCACAGGGGGGTCTCTGCTCTGGTGCCGCTGCTCCTCCAGCCCGGCAGCGGGACCCGGCAGGAGGCGGCTCCTCCTCTGCCTCGTGTCACCCCAGGTATTTCGGCTCCAGCAGCCCCTCATTTGCATTCGCCGCGGCTGCCCCGAGCCCTCCCTTCTGCCGGGGACAGATAAGGCGGCACCGCGGCGTGTCGGGCCCCGGCGCTGCCGCCGCTCCTGTGCGGCCATCGGCATCGCCCCCGGGACCCCCGCCTGCCCCCGGGACCCCTGGCTGGCCCCACTGACCTCCAGGCTGGCCCCACTGACATCCAGGCTGTCCCCACCGACCTCCAGGCTGTCCCCATTGACCTCCAGGCTGTCTCCATCACCCCCTGGTTGTCCCCATCTGCCCCAGGCTGTGGGGTCTGGGCAGCTCCCAAAGTGCCCCTGGCAGATCCCTCTGGATCAGTGAGGGAACGGGGCCAGCCCTGGATGCAGAAGGGTCCCTGGACACTGAAGGGGCTTCCCACAGTGCCGAGGGGACCCAGGGCCCATGAGGGAAGGTGGGGTCCCACCAGGGCAGCGTGGGCTGATGGTGCAAGCCCGGTTCTGGTCCCCAAGCACCCCCAGCCCGGCCACCAGGCCCAGAGCAGCACCGAGCCCAGCTCAGCCCGTGCAGGGAGCAGCAAGGCAGCAGGAATTTGCTGCTGAGACAGAGTGCCAGGAGCCCATCCCAGCCCCACCACACACAGACCTCCCTGTGCCAGACCCCAAGGAGCAACAGAGATGCAGCAGAGAGCCAGCTTCCTCTAATCAAATCCATTAAATCATCCCAACCTGCTTGCAAGGAATAATCCAGGCAGGAATAACAAACCAGCTGCGAGCCTGTTTGGCTTTTGCCGGTTGAAGGGGATGCAGAACACAGGGATTTGGAACCCAAGAGATGGAGGGAGGCAGCAGGGATGAAGGTCCCTGAGGCTGGTTCGGCGCAGAAAACGCGACCGTGCCCTGGCAGGAGCCGGCATCGGAACCGGGCACGGGCTGGAGCTGGCCCTGCTGTCGGCCCTGCTGGAGGGGATCCAGCCCCCTCCGGGCTGCAACGTGCCTCCATTTAACAAATAAACGCCTCATGGCTGACAACAGACACCTGCTCGTGGAAAGAGCCCATGACGGGAATTTAATGCCGATGATTAAAATCACCCGAACTGCGCCGGGACTGGGCCCTGCACACGCCCAGCCGTGCTCAGCGTGGGACATGAGGGGGACACCCCTGGGCTGGTGACGAGGATGGGGACCCCTGAAGAGCGCAGGGACAGGGGCTCCACGCCGGAGCTGCTCGGGAGCAGCCACCGAGGCTGCCGAATTGATTAGGCAGCCCCCGAATAGCCGGCACTGTTCCGTCCCCAGCTGGATGGGGCCAGGCAGAGCGGGGATAAAGGCTTTATTGTGTGCTGGATCCACCAGCACAAGAACAACCTCCATGGCAGGGCGCAGCACGGAGCCACTGGGACCTGTGTTCCCAAGGGATTCTGCCATCCGTGCTCTCCCTGCTTCTCCACTGGAGCCTCCTCACCATGGCAGCTTCCAGCCCGGCACAACCCTGCTTTGCAGAGCCCGAACGATCCCGGGGAGCTGTGCCCACGTGGGAGCAGCCCACGGAGCTTTACGGAGCCACACGTGCTCCTGGGGACAGCCTGGGCCTTCAAACCCCAACGGCACCCCCTTAGTGATGGTGCTGCCGGTCCCTTCCGAGCTGGGAGGAGGCAGGAGCAGCTACAGGTGGGCAAACACCCTCCTTGCATGGGGGTAAAGGTGGCACTGGGCAGGGCCCACAGGTCACTCACCACTTTGAAGTCTTCGGGGGTGCACTGCTCCCCACGGAAGAAGCAGGACAGCAGCATCTCCCTGATGTCGTGGCCAGCCCGGTCGTAAAACTCCAGCATGTTGAAAGGTTTGGGCTTGAAGTTTCGGAAGTTGGCCTTGTCCTGCAGGATTTCCAGCTGCTTCTCATCGGCTGTCTGGATGTCTGGGATCTCGTATCTTGGGAGAAAGAGCAGGGAGAGGCTCAGGCCTGGCTGTGGTGGCTGCTCCCACTGGCAAAGGCCACCTGGGGTTCCCAGGAGCGACCCTGGCATGGGCTCAGCACAGCCCCACCTTGCACGTGGCATTTCCAGAGCATCCAACAGCACAAAGGGGCCCAGAGGCCCATGAAAGATGGCAGAAGGATGGATGAGGAGAAGCTGGGCAGTGGCCACCTTCCAAACCCACCTCACTTGTCCCACTGCTGGTCCAGCAGCACCAGCCCTGGTTGAGGCCATCCAGCCACCTGCCCTGAGTCTTTGGTGGTGTCCTGGTGAGATGGTGGCCTTGCTGGGACAGGGGCTGAATGTTCTGGGTCTCAGCTCTGCTGTCATGCCTGAAAAGCCCTCCCTGGGGCAGGAGTGGGGACAGCAGTGAAGCCTCTTGGCATTGGCATGGGCAGGGAGTGCACCAGGCTCCTGACAGCGGCTTGGCAGCACCGAGGAGCCACCACAGCCACAGCTGAGGGGCTTCCCCAGCCCAAGGAGTGGCGCCATGCTGGGGTCAGTGGCTTCACCTGCTGGCAGCCCTGGCCTCGCTGCATGGGATGGCTCCCAGACATGGCACTGGAGCCAGATGTGCAGGATCAGCCCCACAGGAACCCAGGGAGGTGGCCCAGGCCCTGCTGCATGTGCTGCACACTGGGGATGGGAGCTGTGTGTGCTGGAGCCATCTGGGGCAGCCCAGCGTGGGAGCCACATGCCCAGGAGCATCAGCAGGACCCGGTGGCTCTCGGCTGCATCCAGACTGACTGAGATGTCACCTGGGGCAGCCTCAAGGCACCAGCACCCACCTGTTATTGAGCAAGGCCAGGAGCTCGCCGGCGTGGTACAGGTCATTCTTGGTCACTCGGCTGAACCGAAACTCGTTGAGGTTGCAGAAGGTGACGGCGGGGAAGGTGAGCCTGGTGGCTGCCACCTCGTCCAGCTTGGTGACGTGGGGGTACAGGAAGTAGTACTGGATGCGGTTGGTGCAGACCAGGGCGAGCAGGGCCAGCGAGCCCAGGAAGCAAAGTGCCCAGACCACGCGCTTCAGCGAGAGCCGCTCGTACGAGAAGATGTGCGAGAGCCCGTGCAGGGTGGAGCTGCTGGCGAAGGCCTGGATGCTCACGGGCTGCCCGCTGTCCACCTCCTCCTCGTCCACTTTCAGGTCCATCATGGTCAGTGCCAGCAGCCCGGGGTGGCCACTCTGCCGAGAAGGGAGCCCGTGGGTGCCTCGTGGGTGCTGTGGGTGCCCAGCCCACGGCGGCCCCGGGCAGGGATGTGCCCGGCAGCGCCCGCCAGGGGCAGATGCTTTGCTGTGCCCTGCTCTTGCCCCCAAGCCTACATATATATATATACACACAGACATGCATATATATATATACATATATACATAAATACATTTATTTGAATGCAGCCTCTTGCATTTCCCCCCTCCCACCTCCCTGCCCTCCCCATCCCACGGCAGGACTGGGGTGCTGTGCCCACCCCCCCCCCCCCCATCACCATCACCTTATCTCCCCCTCCCCTCCCACCTGCCCCGCTCCCCCTCCACCTCCCACAAATGGCACTGTCGCATCGACAAACAGATGAAGGAATGAAGGATGCAAACCTGGAATCAGGGCCGGCGGCCGTGGCTGGAGCTGGGCTGGTGGTGCTGCCGCTGCGCCGAGGGAGCCGGGCTGGGAACACGGGAGGGAGCGGGAGATGTGCAGGCACCGAGGGTGCTGAGGCACCGAGCCCGGCAGCGGCTGGTGAACCGGAAAAGAAGGGGGGGAATAAAAATAGCCTCGTTGGTACCTTGGTGCAAGCGTGGGAGCGGGGATGCGCCGGGCCCTCGCTCAGCGCCGCGCGGGGGGACCGCAGGCGACCATCGCTGGAGAGGAGGCAGCTGCCGTGTGCGAGGAGATAAGAGGAGGAGAAGGAAGGCGAGCAGGAGGCTGCTTCCCTGCCAAACACATGGATACCTCCCCCTGTGGCTATCTGGGAGCTGGTGATTTCTTCAGATGCATAATCCGCATGAAGTCATTGTCTGAGCGCTGGTGGGGCCGGAGGCCGCGGAGGGGTGAGGGGTGCCGCAGGCCGGTGGGCAGCGAGGAGGAGGAGGAGAAGGAGGAGAAGGAGGAGGAGGAGGAGGAGGAGGAGGAGGAGGAGGAGGAGGAGGGAGAGGCGCAGGAGCGGCGCTCCAGCGATTGCAGGCGCTGGCAGGGGCTGTTGGTGCTGCTGCCGTGTGCATGTGGGTAATGTGTGTGTGCGTGTGCGTGTGCCGCTCCCATCCCCCGCGCCTTCCAGGGATGCTCCGGCTCCCCGCTCCCCGCTCCGCCGGACCCCCGGCCCCATCCCACAGTCCTGACCCGTCTCTGCCCTGCCGCGGCCTCCCCCGCCCTCCAGGCTTCACCCGTGCTGGCCCCAGCGCCGGGGCGGGTGCTGGGACAGCCCGGGCTTGGTCCTTTTGGGGGGCACCGGTGGCTTCCAGCCCTTTTCTGGCCGCGGGGCACTCGTGTCCTCGAGTGTCCAGCCGGGCTCACGCCGTGCAGCCCTGCTCTGCTGCCTGTGGCCGGTGCTGTCACGCTTGTCACGATGGATGAAGGGACTGACCCTGCTGGGCCCTCGCCTGCTCAGGACACGCCGCCCCTGTCCCAGCCCCGTCCCTCTGCTGCTGTCCCCGGGTTGCTCCCGAGGCAGGAGGCACCGGGGGCTCTGCTCCTCCCCGGGGCAGAGCGCGGGGGTCGCACAGCGCTGCCCGGCTGCCCCCAGTGCCAGCACATCACCCACTGCCTCCAGCTGCACCCGTGAGTGCCCCGGGGAGCGGGGTGCCCGCGTCACCCGAGCTGAGCCCCCGCGGCAGCGGCTCCGGGTGCGGAGGCTGCAGCAGGAGCCCGCCCACTGCTCCCAGTAAGGTGGCTGCAGTCAAATGGAAAAGGATGCTTCAATGTCCTTCACTAGTGTGATGTTGGAAAGCGACAGCCAGACCCCAGGGTTGGCACAGGCCGTGTCCCTGCCCAGAGGTGCCTTCCCAGCACGGCGTCCCCACCTGAACCACACAAACGGGAGCCTGGGCACTCAGGGATACAGCAGGGAGAGGCACACGTACCCATCCCCAAAATCCCACGGCTTGGGCACGCTTGGTTTGGTCCCTTTCTGGAGCATCCTCTCCCCTGCCCCAGCAGGATCCCTGGGTTTTACAGCAGGACCTGCTTGGGAGCCCCTGGGAGCAACAGAGCTGGGGGCCAGGGACACCCCTGAGCCTGTGCCCCCCTTGCCAGGCTCAGGGACAGCCCTGCCTGAGCCTGGGGACGTGGCTGCGAGGCCAGGGAGCAGCATTAGCATTCCCAGTTGGCACCAGCTCTGCCTTTCCCTTCCTGCTCCGTTCTGCATCACTCCTTGCCCAACAGCTGCCTGCTCGATGCTGTCCCTCTATCAGCATCCTGAGGGGAGAAGGATGTGCTGCTGGGATAAGGGAGAAGGACATTTAGAGAGTGGTTGTTCCCCCCTCCTCCTTCTCTTCTTCCAGATGAGAAGTGGCTCTCTGCAGTGGTTTTATTGACAGTAAATCCCCGGCAGCGGGGCTGGGCAGGGAGGGAGGAGGTCTCAGGCTGGAGCAGGTGAGCACGTGGATGTTCTTAGGAGTCCTTGATTTCCAGTGCACAAGAAACCCCAGGGAAGAGGCTCTGCTGCTTCCCCTGGATGGAGAACGTTTCATGGGGGTCTCGTGGAGCTGTTGGGGCCCCAAACACCCCAAACCCCTTTTCTACAGGAGCCAGGGAGGAGGAGAGCGGGCAGAGGAAACTTCCTTAGTGCTGGCCCCCGTCCAGGGAGAATGCAGCTGCATCCTTGGAATGGAGTGGAGCGTGGGGACTGGGAGCGTTTCCGTGTTGTTTTTTGGGGAAGCCACGTGAGGGTTGTGTTAATTCCTGCTGGGAGAGACAGGAACCAGCCGAGGGCTGTGGGATGGGTGAGGAGGGAACAGCCCCAGGTGATAACTGCACGACACAAAGGCTTCGAGGGGTGGGTTAGTGAGGGGTGGTGGGGTGTGAGCGGCTGTGGTAGAATCCTCCTGTTAAAAATGGGTGCTCAGAGCACGGATTCAGCAACCAGGGCTCCCCTCAGCCTGCCCTCAGATCTAATTAGAATGGAAAAAGTAATTAAGGGAAGGTGCTGCAGAGCTGAGGCTCCCAGCACAGGCTCTGGCAGACAGGCAGGATCCCAGACGTGTCTTGGGAACACCTCGGGAGCTTGGGCCAAGGGATAACTCAAGGCCTGGGGCTCTTTCCTCACCTTCCCAGCAGAGCTTGTCCCTGCTCCACCACACACTCCCGAGTTACAGAAACCAGCTCCCGTCCTGCTTCTTGGAAGAGCATCCCCAGGGCAAGGATGGATAAGTGATGCCTTTCCATGCTTTTTTGGGATTGTGTCGTGCTTTTGCTCCCTCCATGGAGGCAGCCCTGGCTTGCAAATTGCTTCTTTACCTGCATCTGCTGCTGTCCAGAGGCAAATTAATTAATAATGGTCAATTAGTCCTGTGGGTGCTGGAGGTGCTGGGCACTGCTGGATCCCTCTCTGGAGCATGAGGCTCTCAGGGTGCCTGGCCCTGCAGTTTGGGACTGTATTTGTGTATTTAAGAGATTTAATTCACAAGTCACCATTGGCACGTGGCAAAGCTGCTGGGGCTGCAGAGGCAGTGCTCAGGTGTTCAGCCTATCCAGGACAAAAATTCCAAAGGACAGAGGGTAAAAATTCCATCCCCCCTCAAACCTGGACTGAGTGATGTGTAAAATATCTTCACAGCCGATCCTGCTAATGGGTTGCAAATTGCTTCCATCAGCTCCAGCATTACAGACTGCCGTCTGAAATTGCTTCCAGGAGCCCATTTTGGGGCCAAATACTTCCTAGCTTGGGGAAATAACCATCAGCATCATTAACGACAGTAAATTGTATTCAAATGAGGCACCGTGGGGCCTTAGTAGGGCTTCTTACATGTGGGACAGCTCCAGCATTAGGGACTCTTGCATCCACACAGAATCCTTTGAATGGAAAAGACTTCCAAGATCATCCTCTGACTGCTGCCCCAGCACTGCCAAGGCCACCACACTGTCCTCAAGCACCACATCTACGTGTCTTAAATCCCTCCAGGCATGGTGCCTCCACTGCTGCCCAGGACAGCCTGTGCCAGGGCTTGACAACATTTTCCATGCAGAAATTTTTCCTGTTTCCCAGCTCCAGGTGTCAGGTGCCTGGAGAAAAACCGGTCCTGCATTAAAGATAGGCAAAGAAGGCTCTGCCAGTCCCTGCTGGCCATGCCCTTTGCTTTGTGCTGCTCCTCGAGGCGTTGCCCTGCCCCAGCTCTGAACCACGAGCCTCCACAGAGATCCTGGTAGAGGTCCAGGGTTTCCTAATTCATGAGCACATCGTTAATTATCTGCTGGAAGCCAAAGCCTCAGCATCTTGGTGAGACTAACGAGGCTATTAACAGAGCTGCTTCTTGCCATGCTGGCCTGGGCTAGCCCCGAGCATGCTGCAAAGACAGAGACAAGCTTTGTATCACATCCTCTGGCACCTGTTTGCCTTCTAAACCACAGCTGACCATTGCTGAGACCTTTCCAAAGGAAACCACCACATCTAAATCCTGGGAACAGAGAACCCAGCACAGCCAGCTTGGTGAATCCGTGGGATTTCTAAATCGAGCGCATCCACGTGGGGGTAGCTGGGGAAGGGTCACAGCCAGCCTGGGTGCTGGGTCGAGCTGCAACGCCCGGAGCTGCTGCTCCTGGGGGTTCCCCCTGGGTTCTCCTGAGTGAAAACAGCAGTGCTGAAACCCAGCAGAGGCTGCTCCAAGCGGCTGGGTCAGCGGGCCCCGTGAGCGGTGTCTCCGAGTGATTTATGCCGTGTTGTGCCGTGCTCTCGCTTGCACCCGCTTGGCTCTCCCGGCGTGAGGAGCAGCCAGTCCATTAAACACTGAGTCATCCTCAGCAGCATTTAATTTTGTGAGGGGCAGCAGTTTGGATAATTAAAGGCCTCCATCGCCAATGCCAGCGGCTGTGGAGAGTAGGGCTGATGGAGAAGGTGAGGACACCCAGCAGCACTGGTTAACCTGCCACAGAGGAGGTTCAGCTCTCCCTCCCTCCCCTCTCCCCCTGCTTTTCGGGATGGGTTTTAACCTTTTCCTGCCTCAGACAAGGGCTTCCTCAGTCAGGTGAGTGTGATGATGCTTTGTGCTATTTCTGCCTGGATTAACCACGTCCTGATGGGATCTCCCATGGGCAGATCTGCTATCTGGAGGCCTTGGCTTATTAAAAGGACAAGCTGTTCGGGGAGCTGGTAATAAAGCCATGAAAGCTTTTACGAACCAGAGTCGAAGGCACTAATATCGCTGTGCTCTGCGTGGGTGAGAAATTAGACAAGAGTTCCTCCGTGCTGATGGGGTTTTTTTCTCCCCCTATTCATCTTTCTCAACAATTATCTTTTATTTTGATATCTTTCTATTTAAACCTTCAGAACTGTGCTTGGGATGAAAAAGAGGTTGAACTGCTTAACAACCGTGCACCTTTCAGTGCAGGGTGGAGGCACGGAGCCATGGGGAAGGTGTCTTGGGCTCTCCCAGGGTTTTGGCAGCAGGAACCATCCCCAAGAGCCAGGCAGCGAACTCCCCAGGCATTGTACCCTGTGGGAGGGCAGGAACACCTCCTCACCAGCAGCCTCAGTAAGAGCCACAACGCTGTGTCTGTGTTGCACCAACACTGCACGCCTGGGGCTGGATAGCTGGGAATTCCTTCTCCTGCTGCTCCTCACCCTTGCATCTGGGTGCCCCTCGCCTGCTTTGGGGCTGAGTGTGTTTTTTGCAGCCCTTTCAGGGTTGTTTCTACTCTTCTTCCATCCCGGAATCAATCAGCCGCATCTTTCCGGAACTGTGGACAGCACCTTAAAAACCAAAGGCGGATGGAAACGCTGTGGAAAATCACCAAGATGGGTGTGTGGCTTCATTAGCTCCAGCAATTAGCATGAGGCAATGCAAAACCACTGGCTCCTGCTCAACCACTGTTCTGAAACACTTCCCCTGTGCACAGATTCCACCTTGAGTGGCTCCTGCTGTCCCCACTTGTTTCACCCAGTGTCCAGAGAAAGCTTCTCCTGGGACACACAGAGCCCTGGGGCCGCTGCCCTGGGCTGAAGGGGCTGAAGATGCTCAGGCTGGATGGACCTGAATGTGGAAACGTGGGGCAGAGATCAAACAAACTCATTCCACAGGATGCAGGGTCAAGCAGGGATCTGTGCTGCCCAAGGCCGTCCCTCCTGGCTCCTTGCTGTCTTCCTGCTCTGATATCTGTATCAGAAGCTGGTTTGGAGCTACCTGAGCAGAAATGCCCCTGTTGGGCCAGGCTGGTGTTCCCAGAGCTGGCACCTTGCTGAAGGCCCAGGCCAGGAGCAGATCATGGCACTCAGGTGTGTGTGCACAGGTGAGGTCCCAGGATGTGCCGTGTGTGGCACAGGACAGCAGGAACCCCCGGCCCCTCCCTGGGTGCAGATCCAGCCCATCCCCCTGTGCTGCCCCACTCGTCCCACACCATTTCTCCACCTGCACTGCCCTGGCTTTGCTGGTGGCTGTTTGTCCTCCTGTCCTTGTCGCTGCCATAGGCCCCGTCTGGATCACTTTGTCTTTTATTCCCTCTGACACTGGTTGTGGTCACAACAAAACTCATCTCATTACGGAAATGCTGAGGGCAGCTGGAAGGGGAAATGGATCCCTGCATCTGGGAAGTGCCAGGTCGGCTGCAGAGCCGGGCTGGAGGAGGCAGCTCGTGCGCCTCGGGTGTGCCAAAGCCGCTCCAGCAGCTCGGGGGAGTGGGAGCCAAAGGGTTAACGCTGCCGGCATCCTCAAATGGCACCGATGGGAGCAGGAGCCTCTCCATCTCCGAAAGCTGGCAAACAAATTAAAGCAATGTTGCAACTAATGCGTTTCTTTGCAGCAGAGAGGAGGGGAAGAGAGGCTCAAAGGCTGCGGAGACAAAGGCGGTGCAGATGGGTGCTGGGGACCCGCGGGCGCCACGTGCGCCGCTCCCAGCTAAGCTCAGATTTGCTGCCACCGCTCCGTGACAGCAGCTGGAATAACCTGGGGAGGATTTATGAGAACCACAGCAGGGCCAAAGGGGGAGCCTGCCTGGAAAGGGCTGTAGCTGGGAATTACTCTGGCGTTGACGCTTCTCGGTGCTCGTGTCCCATTTCTGCGGGAGGGATTGCGTGGTGCAGTGGGGGAACGTGGCCCTGGATGCTCCAGGCAGAGATCAGAGCATCTTCCTCCCAGCAGCCACCCCGATGCATGGCAGTCCAGCATCTCCCACTTGGCTTCCTGGGCTTTTATTTGCATCGAAGAGAAATTAAACAGAGAGATGCAAATCCCCTTAAACAATTTAGCAAAGCTGATGGCCCCGGTGGAGCTGGGGCTGATGGGTGCCCAAGGGGACAAGGCTGGCTGGCAGAGTTTGGTGTGGTGAAAGGGGGAGTTGGGCAGCTGGACCCACAGCCATTGTCCAGGGGCTGCTGCTGCCCCCAGCATGGCCTTGTCCTTGTCCCCTGCTGGCAGAAGTGACACTTTTCTCTGGAAGGAGGGGCTTTGTCCCCTCCTGCTGCAGCCAGGCCCATGCAAGGAGCAGATGGAGCCCATCTTGAACGTGCAGTCTCAGCAAAAGAAAAGCCAATAATCGACTTAATTACAGACGTTATGTGATCACTGGGGATTCCCAGGGGAGGCTGGCAATGGAGCAGCCCTTTGCTCGCCATCCACAGCCAGCAGGGCTGGGACACCTGGACGGAGGCTGAGCGGCCCTCCCTGGGGATGGCTTGTGCACAAACCCCCTCGATGGCCTGACCTGCAGCTCTGTGTCCATCCCTTCTCCTGTGTTTTTCCTGGCTGTGTCCCCCTGGGCAGATCCACAGGGTGGCTGGAACTGCAGAGCAGTGTCTGCTCTTCCCAGGAGCTGTGCCTCTGACTGTGCAAAACGTGACTGTCCCGAGGGCAGAGCATCGCCTGCCTTTGTCTCACTGCTGGGAGAAACTAGGAGAGAAAGTGCAGCAGCTCCTCGGTTTAAAAGTGAATTTTAACTGGGCGTGAAAGACCGCAGATCCCTTACCTGGAGCCTCTGGAGCGGCTCTGCCCTGTCCCCCAGCCCTGCAATGTCTCATCGGTGACACAAGGGACTTTCCAGTGGAAATGCCTGCCCGGAGGCAGCGCTCAGCCCAGGCAGCCCGAGGATGTGGATGTGCTGCTTTGCCCTCTTGGTGCTTCTGCTCTGCTCCCCATCAGCTGAGCTAATAAAGTTTGGACTCCTTAAATCCACAAATGGTTTCAAAGTCGATTGCCCTGGGCTGGCTCGCAGCTCCCGCCCACCCCTCCCCTCGCTCTGCCAGGGAGATAAGGATGGCAGTGGCTTTAATTCCTCACTTATGCATCGACTGCCAATTCTCCTGTCCGCTCACCCTTGATAAATATTGCACAAAGATTTGGCGGCCAGCGTGCCAGAGATAAAGGTCCAGTCCCACCAGATCTCCTTCCTCTGTGCCTTTTGTCTCGTTATGTGTCCAATTTGTTGAACAACCCACCTGCTGCAAGAGGCTCTTCCCATCCCCGCTGCTGCCTCAGATTATTGCTAAACCTCTGCGTGAGCCTCCAGCCTGGGCTGGGAGCTGAGGGCTGGGGAGAGGCGCTGTCATTTCCAGGCCTTGAGCTGTCATTGATCGGGGATCAATAGCGGAGCTGCCTTGGCTCAGCTCTCCAGCCTGGCAGGATCCTCACTGCTGGCGTCATGTGGGGCCGAGGTGCTGCCGTGTCCTCTGTGAGCCCATCCCTGGCAGCAGAGCCCAAACCAGGATTTGGGGACGCTCCTGTGCAGCAAACCTACAAAAGAGAGTGTGCCAGGGGTTCTGGCAGGGTTTAGCCTTGCTAAAAATCCCCCTTTGCACCCGGGAGCTGGATGAGCACGGTGTGGGGTGCGAGGCTGCTGCTGGGGCTGTGTCCCTGGGCTGTGACACTGGGCTGTGTCACTGGGCTGTGCCTTGCCCCCTCTGGGTTTGCTGGAACTGCCTCCCCCAGCTCAGAAACCCCCGAGGGGCTGAAAGTTGCTGTTGGGGGTGCACAAATATCTCAGGGAGATGCAGCGCTGATGGAGCTGCTCAGGGGATGGGGTTGTGGCATGGGGAAGGTGCCCAGCACTGCTGGTCTCTGCAGGACCATGCAGACAACAGCCCTGATGCTGCAGCTCCTGCCCAAGCCTCAAATTTCAGGGCTGCTGGAGGTGAGGGCACAGGCAGAGGCCATTGATTGGGGTGGAGAGGGAGAAACAGGAGGGAAGGTCTCAAAGAAACCTGAGTATGAGTATAGATCTGGTTAGTGGCATGTTGGAGCTGATATCCCCCCTCTGCATCCTCATCCTGAGTGTTGTCTCTCTTAGGAGAAGCTCAAATTAAAGAAGAGGCGAGTGCTGCTGAGGTCTGGATGTCTTTGAGCTCAATGTGGCACATAAGTCTGTTATTCCTGCTGGAAGAGCAGCTGTCCCAGGCAGCTTCAGGTGCTATTTAGCTTCCAGGTCTCTGGACTCCGCAGCTTGGCAGCGGCTCTGACAACATGGCTTGATCACTATCGTTTCTAAATCCATGAGAAATGTCATCTGAAGTGCAACAAATAACGGTCTGATTATCTGCTGGATCCTAATGCTACTCCCTGGAGATAACAAGCTGCAATTTTCCCCCTGGGCCATACAATAATCGCCCCAATTACTCCCAAGCAGTGGTTATTAAACTCATGGCACCACTTTAGTTTACAAAGCAAAAATCATTAAGCAGGTGTGTGTGTGTGTGTGTGTGTGTGTGTGTGTGTGTTTGCTGTTTGGCCGGGAGTGACCGAGGTTGTTCTTGCTTTGTTCTGGGAGAGGAACTCTTGGTGGCTGTGGAAAACCTCCATGGCTTTCCCGCTCTGTGTGGCACAGTTCTGTCAAGAGCCTCCGGATGATCGACCAAATAAAATGCAGTTGGTGTCTGTTAATGCTGGGCTTGGTGTCCCGGAGGATGTAACCTCCATCCAAGTAGAACGTGGAGGGATTTAGGGAGATAGCGTGGTTGGCAGAGCTGGGATGTGATGGGCATTCCAAACACAGCCCAGGCCTGGCAGGAGCGGCCGTGCTGCTGTGCTGGGGCTGGACTGCAGGTGGGAACTGCAGGGTGACACGGGTGTCCCACAGCAGCACAGGCTGTGGGGTGTCACCCACAGCTCCATCAGCCTCCAGGCAGAGGGGACAAGGTCCCCTTACCTTTGTTCCAACACGACCCACGCTGTCAGCGGGGTTTGATGTGGCCCTGCACACAGACACCCCAGGGCTCGCTCGGACATGGAGCTTCCAGCTGCTCAGGGAGGAGAACAGAGCAAGCAGAGGGAGGGATGACCAGGACAGGGAGGCAGGCTGGTGAATTATGCATGACTCCAGGAGGGGAGCGTTATCTGCACGGACAAAGGCCTGTGCCAGCAGCCCGGCTCCGCTGTACCTGTGCCTTCCTTCGCCCGCGCTTTATCTCCGCTCCCAGCTTGTAATTCAGCCCAAATATCAGAGGAAGCTGGAAGATTAATTTTCTCTGTTTGCATGGCAAAGGAGAGGGGACACGCTCTCACTCCTAACTCCCAGCTGGTTAATCCTCCACCAAGGCCTGCCCAAGGAAAAGACAAGAATTTATCAGTGTTGGCAAGTCGCTGGCGTGGGGAGGGGTGTTTGAGCCCGGGGCCCCCCACGAGCAGGTCGTGGGCACTCACAGCAGGCTTCCTGTGTGGGTAAGGTTTGGGGGGCACTAAGAAAATGCAAACCCTTCCCTCCTCCCCAGCATCCAGGTCCAGAGGAGGGTGTGGGCTTGGGAGCGAGTCAGAGAGTCCCTCCGGCGTGGGAGCGTTCACGGCTGTGAGTCGCTCAAATATTTAAGAGATGACAACTGTATTAATACAAAAACTAGATAAAGATCCCTTGAGTTTAAAGACAGAACCATCAGCTCAGCTCTTATTCTCCAGCCCTCTCCCTTAGCTTGCTCCCTGGCTTAAATGAAATCATAAATATCGGCCCACAAAGGTCCTTTGTCACCGCACGCAGCTCCCGGCGACAAGAGGTCATTCATTAAAAGCCAGATGAAGGCAATAGAGACTCCCTTTGTTTTTTAAGGAGTTCAGGACAAGGCCGTGGCTCCTCTGCTGACGTTAATGCACCGTTTACAGCGGCTTTGGCTCATCCCATCCGAGTGATCTTCACTCTGAAGTTGACGAAAGAAACATCCCGGGGTTCCCTCAGGTGGGACAGTCCCAGATGAATGAACCTGGTTTGTTGTTGGACTGATGGCAAAACCAGGGCCCCTTTGGCCCCCGCTCACAGACCCTGTGGGCTCATCATCCCCCTCCTCACAGACCCCCTGGGCTCATCCTCCTCCTCCTCCTCCTCCCAGCCCCGTGGGTGATGCTCTGGCCACATTTTGCCCTGCTGAGGGATGGCCCAGGCCCTGCAGCTCCCACCCAGCACATGAGCCTGATGCCATCTGCCGGCCTCTGGCTCTGGCCAGCCAGGAGAAATCAGAAATTAATTCCCTAAAAGGTCCATCTCCCTCTGGCTAAACCCCAGCTGCCCTCCCTGCTCAGCCTGATGGATTTTTTCCTCACACTACTGAACAACTACTTTTTTTTTTCACACCCCTGCTGTATGAATGCATCAAGAGAAATGCACCTAAGATAATTTTTTTTTCTCCCTTTTTTTTTCCCCTGGAGAAAGGTTGTTGTCTTAAAAGTTTCTAATTCCCCTTGCCTCCCCCCTGCCTTTTTATTTTTTGAATGACTGTTTATGAAGACTGTCGTGGTCTAACTGGTTTTGGATTAAAAGGAACTTAATAAAGGTTTCCCCTGAGCACAAAGCTGCACAAATGGGTTTGCAATTGCAGAGTTAATTACAGGAGCTGGGCAGAGCAATCGGTGTTTGCAAAGCTTCACCAGAGGATGAGGCTGGCAGGGAGAGCTTTGGCTTTGCTCTTCGCTCTCACTGTGAGGCACTGGGGCAGGTTTCCTTCCATTTTCCCCAAAAGATGGAGGAATGGGGTCACCAGGGATGCCACTGGGATCGGCACCAAGCCTGGTGACATCCAGGTGACATCCTCGTGTCACATGCCAGGGTCACACTCTGGGGTCACACTCTGGGGTCAGCCAGTGCTGCCCAGTGAAGGGTCTGGGGTGGCTGCAGGAGGAGAATGGGCTGGAGACCATCCCAGCGAGGCTGAGGGAGGAGCTGCAGGAGAATTTCTGCTGCCTGAGAATGTGAAGTGCTTCCGCCAGTAATCGCCGGAATCATCAAATTAGCATAAATTCTATTAACGGTTTCCCAGATGAGACATTTCAGGGCTTCTCCCCCCCCCCTCTTTTCCTGACACAAACAAAAAGAGAATATAATTACTTTGCCATAAAGCAGCTCCTGAAAAGGCCCTCAGCCCTTCTGCCTTTCTTCTCCCGTGGAATAAAGCTCCAAATGAAAGGTGCTGCTGACCTCTGTGCTCTCACCATTCATCAACCCAGGAGGAGCAAAGAGACTCCACAATGGTTTTAGAGCCTGGGACTGAGCAGGAACCCATTTGCCAGGTCCACATCATGGCTGGGGGGGTTCTGAGGAGCTTTTTGGGGTGCTCAGACCCTCCTGACTCAGAGGAGGGTTTGGAAGGACGACAGTTGAACACATATGGAGGAAATGTAATTTGTGTAGCACGAGCCCAGCACCTACTGCAGTAACTCACAACAAGCACCGCGGGGGCAATCCTCTAAAATAATGTGCTTTTCTATTGGCACGAGATTGCGGATGACAATTGGAAAGAGAACAGAATTTGCTTATGAGCAAAAGCCTCCTTAATTCTTCAGAACGACACTAAAACAACTCGCCTGCCTATAAATACGGTCTGCCAATAGAGGCATCTTAGCTGTGAAGATTTAATTACAGGCAGGAGCTGCAGGAGGCCGGGGCTGACACCAAAACAGCTGAGCCTCATCTCAAATTGGGGATGTACCTGCACAAGAGGCTCTCGCAGAGCCAGGTGTAACTTTCAACCTCCAGCTTCTTCCCAGGCAGGGGAAAATTGGGCTTTTGGGTGATTTCCTGTACTATAAGGTAATATATCAGAGTCAGAACATTTCTTTCGCTTGGCCATGGGCTCAGAGGATGAGTTGTGTTTCTTCTAAGCCTCAGCTCCCCAATAAATGTAGATAATTTTGCCTCTCTTCTTCAAGGAAGCCACAGTAATGCTTACTTTTCCAAAGATCTTGAGGCCTTTTACAATCTATTACGAATTAATTATTATTAAGTTAAAACAAACTATATACCCTAAATAAAGCAACTCCAACAAAGCAGCTGGATGATGAGAGCAATCTGCTTTATGAACTCCCCTTTCCACTGCGCAATTTTCAGCATTTAGTTCCGCTTTCTAATTGCTAATATCCATTCTTCAATTACCCGCTGTTTTGTTTCAGATTTAAAAGATTAAAGCACGTTGTTATTTTATGATTATGTGAATTCCCTTTGTGTAATTGTTAGGTTTGGGTTTTATCTGTTTGCATATTAAACGCCTGCACAGGGAAGACTCGTACGTGGCTTGAAATGGGTTTCGCCTTTGGCACAAGTCGCCGGCTGTTACTCAAATCAACGTTTAAAGACGAAAAGCATCGTATTTCTCAAGTGACAACACTCCATAAACAGCCTGGTGCTGAATTTCAACGCTCTGCGGCTGCACCCAGCCCCTTGTACTGACCCTTTGCAGAACCAGCGCGGGGGGCTCAGGCCCACAAGAGCCCTGTGCCAATGGCTTTGCTGGACATAACAACCAGGTTTGGCCTGAGAAGGGCTTTTCCTGCCCAGAACAGCCCCTCTGGAGGGTGGACAAGGAGCAGGCCTAGGCCTGAGGGGCCCGGCGTTCCCGTTGCTAAGCAACGCGCGGCTCCAGCAGCAAAGATGGCGCCTGGACCCCTCCACGCCCGGCCCCGCCGAGCAGGCGGGCCCCGCCCTCAGCAGACATGGCGCCGGGCTGGCTTCAGGGCCGCCCTGAGCGCAGCCAATGAGAGGCCGGGAGCGGGGAGCCGGGGCCCGCGGGGATTGGCTGGAGGCGCGGATTCAAACCGGAGCGCGGGGCCGTTGGGGCCGCGCGTGCCGCTGGGGCCAGAGCCGCGGCCCAGGTGAGGGAGCCTGAGGGAAACCTGAGGGGAGCCCGGGGGGCTCGGGTGAGTGCGGGGCCGGGCTGGGAGGAACCGGGGGCTCAGGGGACTGCGGGGAACCCTGAGGGCTGAGGGGAGGCTTGAGGGCTGAGGGGAACGGACCCCGGACACGCCCAGGCCCGTTCCACCCCGGGAGTCGGAGCCCCGGTCCCCCGGCACTGAGGGCGCTCCACGGGCCGGGCAGGTCCCGGCGGCCTCCCGGCCTCGGGGGTCGCGGTGGGCGCGGGGATGGAGATGCTGGTGCTGGTAATTGAGGCACCGAGCTGGGCGTGCCCCGTGCTGTGAGCTCGCACGACAAGGGCAGAGCTGTTCCACACCTCGCAGTGCAATTAATAGAGAAAGTACCGAGGTATCGGTGTGCCTGTGAGGTCTGCACCTGTGGAACAGGTACCTCAAAGCCGCCTGTGCTGCTGGGTTGTTCCCTGCTGGCACCTCTCCCAGGCCAGCTCATGTCCCAACCCCGGCTGCCCTGCCTGCCCCAGCCACCCCTCGCATTCGTGAAGTCATTTCTGTCTTGCTGAGCTGGAGACTTTCCCCTTCGCTGCCTCTGTTTATGCCGTTGTTGCTGCTGTTTGAGAGAAATGTGCTGACTGCTTGAATTTTAACAGCTATTTGCAGGAGGAGCTGTAAGTTAAAATGCAGCTAAATTTAAAACTGTATTAAAATTCTCCAGAATGTTGCTCCTATTTTTATCTTACAAAGTGCTGAAAACTTGCAGGTTTTTAGTGGCCTACATAGTACCAAGTTATTTGTAGACAGGGCACGGGCTGTGTTCTGCATCCTTTCGGAAGGGAAGGACTTGGGATCCCTCATCTTGCCTTGGGTTCTGTGCTGTGCTGGGGGATAGTGGAAGCACTAAGATGGGCAGATCTGCCTCTCTCTAAGGCTCTGTGATCCATAAACTGTGCAGGGCTGTGGATTTCCATCCCCAATGAGAAAAAGTAGATGCATATATTTCCATAAAACATGAGTTTTGTTGGTGCAGCTTCTCAAACCCGCCTGAAAGCATTACAGCCAGAGACTCTGAGGCTGGTTCCCTTTCCTTTGGGCTGGTTTCTGCTCGGAGGGGGCAGGGAAGGGCTGGGCTGCTTGTTTAGCTGTGGCTTTTTGGCAGGAGGATGGAGATTGCCATGGTGAACCTGCGGGGTCTGTTCGAGCAGCTCACGCGCCAGGCCGAGCTCCTGAGCGAAGGAAATGAATGCCGTGAGTTTTGTTCCTGGAAAATCTGCTGAAGATGCTAAAACCAGGGTGATCTGGGTTTTTCCTTTGTGGAGAAACATCAAGTCCCAGCTGAATTTCTGTGTAGGGCCACGTTCTGCTTGTAGCAGACTGGCTTTGTCTTGTGTTCCAGCTCTTCTGGCTGGTGCAGACAGGAGGGGCTTGGTCTGAGAAATGGAAGAGCTCATGGACATCTCTTGTGTGGCTGGGTTGGCCCAAAGGCTGGGTTCTCCATGTCTCAGGTTGGGCATCAGGAGGAAGAATTTCTTCCTGGAAAGAGCAGTCAGGGATTGGAGGGGGTCTGGTCTGCCCAGGGAGGTTTGGAGTGCCCATCCCTGGAGAGGTCCAAGGAATGACTGGAGGTGGCACTCAGTGCTCTGGGCTGGGTGATGAGGTGGGAGTGGGGTCTTTTCCAGCCTCAGGAATCCTGGGTTTCAGTGTGAACAGATACCTGCTGTCAGCTGCTCCTCTGCCTGCCCAGCTAAGGCTTCATGTGTTCTCTCCCCAGAGTTTATTCAGTTAGCCAAGAACTTTGAGGAGAACCGGAGGAAATGGCAGAAACTAGAGCAGGAGCTCGGCAGGTACAAAGATCTCCTGATGAAGACAGAAGCTGAGCGCAGTGCCCTGGACGTGAAGCTGAAACACGCCCGCAATCAGGTGGATGTGGAGATCAAACGGAGGCAAAAAGCTGAAATGGACTGTGAGAAGCTGGTGAGTAATTCCGGTGTTACCCATCAGCTCTCGAGAGTGTGGAGACAAGGCGATTAAACTGCATTGATCAGTGGCAAAGAAGGACTGGCACTCACAGGGAGGAAAGGAAAAATAAAAAGCAAGGAATTGGCTCGGCTCCTCGGAGCAGCCTCCTGCTTTGATCTGGGAAAGGAGACTGGCTGCTGATGGAGCTGAGCTGCCATTACCTGTCTGAGCTGCCATTACCTGCCTGCAGCCATTAGCAGTCCATTGACACCAGTTCTGAGAGCTTATCTCTGGTATCGCAGGCACTCGGTCGGGTCTTACAGTAATTAAACACAGCGTATCCAGCTGCTGATGTTATCTGTGCTCACAGGAGCGGCAAATCCAGCTGATTCGGGAGCTGCTCATGTGTGATGCCTCCGGCAGCATCCAGCTCAGCGAGGAGCAGAAGTCTGTCCTGGCCTTCCTGAACAGGCCACAGCCTTCTGTGGGAAGTGCAGGCAACAAAAGGTAGGGAAGCAGCATTTTATCTGAGGTGTCAGGCATCCATCCAGCTGTCGGCCGCTGTGACACATTCCTCACCCATGTCAACAGTTCCCCTTTTTGTTCCACTTTGAAATACGGCTCTTCTGAGTCAGTGGGATTGTTCTGGAACCGTGACTGACTGAAAGCCAAACTGATACAAGCTCCTTCTAATTTTTGTTTTTTAGGCTGTCTACAATAGATGAATCTGGCTCAATTCTGTCAGACATCAGCTTTGACAAGAGCGATGACTCACTGGTAATGTAACTCCGTTTCTGAAGTTCTCCTCCCCTGTAAAGCCCGAGGGGAGGGGGTTGATCTCCAGAGACCCTTTGTGTTTGGATTACTGGGATATTAACCTGGCTGAGCTGATTTGCATTTCCCGAGTGTGCTGTTGGCTAAAATTTGATGAAAGCCCTGGCCAGGGGCTGTGTGCTATTTACCATTAACCAGTGCTGTGTCCTTCCCCCAGGACTGGGATTCCTCGGTGGTGAAAGCTGTCAGGCTGAAGAGGAGAGAGAAGCGGGTATTGTTCAATTGTTCCTGTCACATAGTTTCCTTTGTTCCCCCTGGCTGCCACAATGCCACCATCTGTCACCTCACAGCCACCTGTCCTGACCTCTGAGCCACTAAACACAGTCAGACCTCTATTGGCTTTGCTGCTGCTGTGGGGGTTTAGATTGAAATTTAGGGCTGATGTCATTGTTTGTGTACTGAAAACGAGTGGACTTCTGGATATCCTGGGTTTTTACAGTCTGGGGTTTGCAAGAAAACACTTGGAGATTATTGCAGCTCCCAGATTAGGGGAAAATGGAAGTTAACATTTTTCTATTTTGTTAAGGAGCTTGTGCTCGTTCTGCAGATTAAAGCATAAGATACAGGTGGGAAAGAACCTGAAACCATCACCCTAGTGGAGCTGGGAAGAGTCTGGGACCTGCTTAGTTGATGGTTTTTGTGTGTGTAGTTCGTGGGTTTGTTTGGGGCTTTTTTGCCCTCCTTTCTTAGGTTGGGTTTCTTTCTTTCTGATCTAAATTATAAAGCTGGCTAGGAAAATTTGAAAGAGGTTCCCTAATTCTTCCTGGGACCTCCAAGGTTGCCACACAACAGAGTTACCCTTGAAGGACTTGTCTGCACACACCACAGATGTGTGAAGTGTTCAGTCCTAGTCATCCTGGGCCAGTGGACTGCCAAGTGAGCAGCATTCCTGCTTTGACACAGGAATGTGCTCTCTTTCAGCGCTCTTCCAGGCAGTTTGCTGAAGGCCCCCCAGCTCCTCAGAAGAAATCCAGATCCATTAGCAACACAGCAGACCAGGTATGGGGGTCACAGCTGGGTTTGTGTACACCTGGCCACAGTTCCTGCCTGTTTCCAGGGCTGCTGGAACTCCCGTGTTCTGTCAGCACTCCTGCCACTGATGTATCTGTCATTCCAGGCTAATGAATCCATAGTTGCAAAGACCACTGTGATGGTCCCCAACGATGGTGGCCCAATTGAAGCCATTTCTACCATCCAGACTGTGCCTTACCCTCGGAGGAGCCGCAGGAAGAGCGGTGGGTGTAACATCCCTGTCTGTCCTGACACAGCTACACAGCTTGTCCTGAAATGTCCCTTATTCCTTCCAGGACCTGGGAGCTGCTTCTAATTTATGATGCCCATGCTTTTGGGGGCAGAGGGTGATTCCAGCCTCTTCCTCTTGTGTCCTCCAGGTCCTTTGCAGCCCTGGAACAGTGAGTCCAGCATAGGCAGTAAGCAGCTGGAGTCCAAGCAGGACACCGATGGCTCCAGCACCCCGCAGCACAACGGGGGAGTGAGGCTGCACGACTTTGTTTCAAAGACGGTGGGTCTAAGGCAGGAGGAGATGGAAAAGCATCTCCTTCCATCTTGGAATCTGTGTGATAAGAAGCTGTGTCAAGGGAGGTTTAGGCTGGATAATAGGAAAAGGTTCTTCTCCCAGAGGGGGGACAGGGGATGGGCATGGCTGCCAGAGCTCCAGAAGAGTTAGGACAATGCTCCCAGGGATGCACAGGGTGGGGTTGTTGGGGTGTCTGTGCAAGGCCAGGAGCTGCACTGATGATCTCTGTGGCTCTCTTCCAATTCAGGCTATTCCATGATTAGTCTCAGGTCAATATGACCTGTACCAGTTACCTGCATGGATCAGAGACCTGTTACCCAGTTTAATTCCCGCTGAGTTACGACACTGCACTAATCTCTCCCATCTGTGTGCTCTGGATCACCAGGTTATCAAGCCAGAATCGTGTGTCCCGTGTGGAAAGAGAGTCAAGTTTGGGAAGATCTCCCTGAAGTGCAGGGACTGCCGGGTGGTGGCTCACCCCGAGTGCCGGGAGCGCTGCCCCCTGCCCTGCATCCCCACGCTGACGGGCACGCCGGTGCGCATCGGGGAGGTGGGTCAGTGCCCGGCGCTGGGGCTGCCACCGCAGGGGCCACCCTGCCTTGGCGCTTGCCCAGCTCCAAAGCTGCCTTCCCCAGCAGAGCTCCTGTTGCTCAGAGCTGCATAATGACATGCAAATGAGCTCGCTAATGCATCATTGCACAAGCAGGGAGGGGGTGTCGGGGTGTGATGGTAGGAGGGCGTTGAGTGGGGAAGGTGGCAGCTCTGGGCAGGCGATGCAGTGTTGTGCTGATGGATGCGATGTTTCTTCATCAGTCCTGAGAAGAGCAACAATTCTTGTTTTCCGACCATAGATCTTGCTGTGAATTCCTGAGAGAGTATTTTCCATGTCTTGGTGACTGAATCCATCTTTTTTTTTTCCTTTCCTTTCTGCCTTTTAGGGCACCTTGATGGATTTTGTCCCTTCTACTCCTCCAATGATCCCTTCCATCATCGTGCACTGTGTTAATGAGATTGAGCAACGAGGGCTGCATGAGGTAAGAAGAAAATGAGGTGTGAAACAGTGCCAATGAAATGGGTTGTGGTGTTAGAGAAGCAAATTGTTAACCCAAATATCCCTTATTTATGGTGTGCACGGGTGACTCAGGTGTGGGGAGAAGGTGGGGATGGAAGAAAGCCAATTGACCTCCTCCTCTGAGCCAAGCTTTGTGCCAACAGACCGGCATTTACCGCATCTCTGGCTGTGACAAGACTGTGAGGGAGCTGAAGGAGAAGTTTCTCAGAGCAAAGAACATTCCTTTGCTCAGTAAGGTGGACGATATCCACGCCATCTGCGGCCTTCTCAAGGACTTCCTGCGCAGCCTGAAAGAGCCCCTGCTCACTTTCCGGTTAAACAAGACTTTCATGGAAGCTGCAGGTGAGGAGCTGCTGTGTGACATCTCCAGCTCTTTCCTGAGGCTCCGTGGTGGTGGTTTTTGCTGTCAAGTGAACCAGCAGCCTGTGGTGCTCTGTGGAGCCCTTGTGCCCGAGTTCTAGTTGGGCAGGATACAAGATTATTAGCACACCTTGAGAAGTTTCTAGCTTCTTTATTTCTCAGGGTAGCTGTGGCTGTGAGGGGAATGTTGCAGCTTCTGGGAGCACTTTCTTAGGTCTAAATATTATTTTTTTCCTGCTAGAAATCCCAGATGAGGATAACAGCATTGCTGCTATGTACCAAGCAGTTGGAGAACTTCCTCAGGCCAACAGGGACACCTTGGCTTTCCTCATGGTCCACCTGCAGAGGTACATTCTGATGGACGGGGGGTTGGAACTAGGTGATCTCAAAGGTCCCTCCCAACCCAAGCCATTCTGTGATTTGGAAGGGAAAGGTTGCCCCAGTGGTGCCTTTTCTAATTGGGTCTGGTTACTGCTCGTGAGCATGAAGTCTTCATTCTGGAACAAACCTGTTCACTTGGAGGCCAAGTGTGTGTGGGACAGGGGACTTGAATTACAAGTGAAGGAGGGAAACTACATTCTTTCCATGTTTCTTTTAATGCAGGGTGGCTCAGAGCCCAGACACTAAAATGGACATCTCCAATTTGGCCAAAGTCTTTGGCCCCACCATAGTCGCCCACGCAGTACCAGATCCTGACCCCATGACTCTGCTGCAAGACACCAAGCGTCAGCCCAAGGTAGGACAAACGTGGGGATTGTCTCTCTTCCAACCCAAACCATTCCATGACTCTGTGATCAGTGACTCACAGGTGTCTCTGTAGGTGGTGGAGCGGCTCCTGCTGCTGCCCATGGACTACTGGAGCCAGCTGATGATGGTGGAGCAGGAGAACATTGACCCAGCACACGTGATTGAGAACACCAACGCCTATTCCACTCCACGGACACCTGAGGTCCAAGGTAACCCTGCCTTCTGCTCTGTTACTAAAAACAGCAACCCTCGATCCACACAGCCTGCAAAGCTCTCAGAGCCAGCCACTTCTCACTTCATGGAGGCAGAGGGAAAAGCAAAGTGTGCCAGGAAATGCCAGATTTGTCTAGTGCTTTTCACAGATGCCAGGGAATGCCTGATGTTCCCTGCATGGCAAAGAAAACTTCAGCTGTCCCCACACTGTGCTGCTCTCTTTTGGCAGTGAGCATCCTGGGACCTCTCACCACCCCAGAGCACCAGCTCTCCAAGACACCCTCGTCCAGCTCCCTGTCCCAGAGGGTCCGCTCCACCTTCAGCAAGACCACGCCCAAGTGAGTGTCAGGGGGTGCTGTCATGCCACGTTTGGGATGACTGCAGGTGATTTTGGGTGCTCAGGGAGAACTGAGACTTTGGGGGCAGCCTGCACTTAGTACTCAGTGAGCCCTCCCTTAATCTGTGCTGTGGGAGCAGCAGGTTTGGGTAACAAACATCCTCTCATGGTAGGGAGAGGAGCATTGGGAGGTGGGTGAAATCTGGGTGGATGTTCCCTGAAAAAGGGAGAGTGTTGAACCTCTGTGTCCAGAATTCCAAACTGATATTCTTGTGTTTCTCTTGAATTAGATTTGGGAGCAAAAGCAAGTCAACAACCCAGTTTGGGCATCAGGGTAACTTCTTTGCCTCTCCTATGCTGAAATGAAGACCTGGGAGTTGGTCTTGTCCTGGCATTTGCACACCAATGCTCACAAGTAGAAGAAATACAGATTGTCTCCGTGGCCCCTGGCAGCTTATATGAAATAATGTTTTGCCTTTTATCTTTCAGCTTAACTGAGACTTTTAATGGGATTTTATAGTGCAATTTATTTTTATTATCTAATGCTGTGCTGAATGTAGTATTGGTGAAGACAGTAACAAGCAGGATTTGTTCAGTGCTAATCATTAAAAAAAACTCTAGAGAATTGGCATTTTCACTAACATCTGTTTTTCTCCCTGTGTGAAGTAGAGCAGTCACAAAATGAGGGTCAGTTGGTTGGGGTCATTAGGACTCTGTAGGATGTTCTTGGCACAGCAGTGTCTGAACTTTGTCAGAATCCAGGATTTCATCGGCACAGTCAGTCCCACCTGGCTGGTGGTGCAGCTGGAATCCTGAGGATGGCAGTGTTGGACTGGGCTGGTGGGCAGAAGCCTCTCTTCAGTGAACTGCCCGAGGGACTGTGGCTGCTCTAAAGGAGCATTTATTTCCTGGTACTGTGTTTGCAGGGGTGAATTCCATAGAGGAGGGTGTAGATGCAAAGCCAAAGGATTCCTGGGCAGCCCAAAGTAGTTAGTGCTGCTCTTACTGGTGAGGGGAGGGAGGGTGGTTCAGTGGGGGTGGGAATTTTGCTTTCCCAGGTCAGAATCTGGGACCTTGCCCAGTGCTCTGTGAAGACACCTGTGCAACACACACGAGTTTATCAAGTGGCTGTTTTTATTGACCTTTGGAAAACTGTCCTGGCTGTGCAGTTAAGTAAATCCTGATGTTTTACACGACCCACAGTTTTGTGTTCTCTGGCTCATGGTTTTAACTTGTGTATTTTCACCAGGCATGTGTGGCCTCACTGGAGGCTGAGGGGCTGCTCTCTGCCCCAAGGACTGATCCCAGCCAACTTTGCTGCTGGGGGCAGGATCCTGCCCTGGGCTGTGACTCCTGGGTCCAGGGGACAAAGGAGGATGACAGGTTTGGTCCCCACTGTTGTGTTGGGAGGTGAAATAGCCCAGGGTAGGTGTGCTGGCCTGGGATGTTTCTCTCTCCCTTGATTGTGAGGCCTGGGGGTGAAGCGTTTGCACACTGGTGCTGAGCCACTGCTGGGGCCCCCGAGCAAGGGGGGGTTTCTGGCCCTGGGTTCTCAGACACACCAGGTGTGCAGGACAGGGGCACTAAGGTGTGTTCTCCTTACCCTGATTCTGGTTCTGGGCACACTTGGTCCTTTCCTGGAGCATCTTTTCCCAGACGGGGTCCTTGCCTGCTCCTCTCTGGAGCAGAAACACGGTCACTGTTGGTGGGACCTCCTGAGGGACATCTGGTCCCTGTGGCACTGCTCTGTGGGGACAGCTTTGGGGACATTGAGGAAGCCACCCCCACTCAGGTACTGCTGGGCACTAAGGTGACCCTGGCAGCGCTTGGGCACGGGAGGCATGGAGGTGCCCACCTGTGCCTGCAGGTAAGGGCACAAATTCCAAGTGGGAAGGGCCTCGGGGATGGAGAGGGAGGACAGTGGGGAGAGGGTGGATCTTTGGTGTTCCATGCTCTGGATGCTTCAGGCTGCAAGAAGACACCAGGAAGGAGAAATCATGCAGAGAAATATTTATTAATCAAAGATTTTTAAAAAACTCAGTTTAGCTCCAGAAACAGGGATGAAAATGTCATTCGTGGTGGGGACCAGTACAAAAGAGCTCCTGGTTTATGTCAGGCAGGGGCAGGCATGTGTGTGCTTCTGAGGATTAATGCAGATAAAATCATCAGCATTTAATGCATTTGGACGGGCCAGTGAGCATCTGTGTCCTGTACAGAAGGACTTCACCCTCATCATAGCTCCTCACTGATCTTGTGGAGGAATCCACCTCCTGGTTTGTTGCAAATAGTAGAATTCTTATAATTAATGAGTTGATTTCTCGCATTGCCCTAATCAGCATTTGGTTCTGATCAGTGGAAGCTCCAAGGGAGAGATGCAGGTCCACACCTGCAGGAGATTGTGCTCACACCCTCTAAGACAAATTCTTCTCTCTTGTTTTCATTCCCTCTGGAAGCAGCAGCACACAGCAGCGTGTGGAAGGTTTGGGCACTTGGTTACTCATGGGTGGGCCTGGATTTGACGGCTGAGCAATGGGACGGTGTGAGGAGCTGCCAGAGCCACCATGTCCATGTGAGGGACGGGCCTGCTGTGCAGAGCCAGGCAGTCCTTTTGGCCTTCTAGCCTTGGGAGAAGTCATGCCAAATTCTCTGTGGGATGGGGTGATCCTCATCATCTAAACCAAGCACCGCAGGTTCCCTGGGCAGGTGCTTGTCGGCCTCTTGGAGGAAGCGGTGGATGTCATTGGCAGCATCGGCGTCACCGTCGTGCTGGTAGGTCTCAGCTATCTTCAACAGCCTGTAGCCACATTCCCTCCTCTGGTCTGTCTGCACAGGGATTTTGTAGCATTCCATGAACTTGGCCTTTGCCTCAGCCTTGCATTTCTCCCGGTAGAGGAAGAAATCTCCCCAGAAGAGATTCAGGGCTTGACGGCATCTGAGGCTCAGGGTGTTGATTTTCTCTGCAGCTCCTCGTAGATCTTTTCTTCCTGTGCTGGCTTTTTTACACCGATGAACTCTGCCAACTGCAGCTTGACAAGTGTAAGGTCAAGGTCTTGATGTTCCTGAACAATTTGCTGGAGGTCCTTGATGGCTTTACACCGTATCTTATCCCCGTCTTTCTGATTTGCTTTAAGCCAGCGTTGCTTGTAGCAGTTGGCCAAGGCCTGGTAGAGAAGGTGGTAACCTGGGTCCTGCTGCCGGGCTTGCTGGATGACCCGCAATGCTTCCTCTGTTGACAGTGGCATCCAGAACAAAGCTGATAGTTTGAGGACCTCGGGGTCAGGGCTTTTCTCTACACATTCTTTAGCTAAGCCAATTGACTTTTCCTTTTCTACTCTTTCAAGTAGCCTGGCCAAATATATTTTGGCTCTGTAGTTTTCTGGCTGCTCCTTGACAATTCTTTCCAACTGGATTCTGGCTTCTTTTTCAATATCAGGTTGCCATGAGAAATTCCAGGAGGAATAAAGAGCCATTGCAAGCCCAGTACGGAAGGAGCTGTTCTCTGGTTCAAGCATCAAGGCCGTGTTGAAGCACTCCCTTGCCCGTCCCCCATTTCGGGCTCTGATAGCCAGGAGGGACCAGCCTTTGAGGGCCTGGATGTGCGGGATCAGCCGCACGTCCCAAGGAGTTGGGCAGAGCTTCTTGGCTCGTTCCTGGTAGATTTCAGCTTCCTCGTAGGAGCCCTGAAGGAAGTGGATCCAAGCATAATTCCCGTAGATGATCAAAGAGCCAGCAGTCGATGCTGGTAGATGCTTCTCCTCGTTGTGCTGCTCAGCAGCTACGAGGCTCTGCAGAGCTTCCTTACTCTGGTTGTTCAGCTGGTGCAGGTAGGCCTGGAGCCCCAGGAGGCCCACCTGGTTCTGGTGAGCTGTGTGCTTGATCTCAACATCCAGCTTCTGCAGGAGATGCCAAAGACTGAAAGAGTCGACATCCATCTTCCAGGTGAAGTGACACTGAAGGGTATCCAGCTTCTCCTTCAGCTGCTCCTTGCTATAAAGAGGAAGTGATGAGTTATTAAAGGGTGTGCTCACACAGAGGGAGAAAAGAGGAGGGGAGGTGGAGGAGGAGACTCTCTCCAGTTGCTCAACACACCCCTTGCACTCAGGCTACTAAAGAACCTGCAAATCCTTGTTCCAATCAGCCCATTGTTCAGGGAGCTCTCTGTGAGCCTTCCCGTTAAAGAACAGCAAGCCAGGAATGGAGTCACCAGTGCCTGGAGCCAGGGGTGCTCTCTCGCCTAAGGCAAAGGCCCTTGGATGGGCTGAAGAAAGGGAGAGTAGAGCCAGCCCCACCCACAAGTTGAAAGACTGGTTTCTCTCGTTTCACCTTCTGTGAGGAGGAAGCAGGGATTTTGTCTTCAGCTGAAAGGTGAAGAAATTGCTCAAAAAAGAGCCCAGCAAGGTAAGGAAGATGTTAGACTGGAGTGTCTCTTCCACGAGGAAAGGCTGAGAGAGATGAGACTGTTCAGCTCAGAGAGAGAAGGCTCAGAAGGATCTTAGAGCTGTAGAAATACCTAAAGGGAGGGTGCAAAGCAGTGCCAGGCTTTTTTAGTGGTGCCCAGTGCACAAACAAGCCCAGGAAGCTCCATCTGGACATCAGGAAATTTAACTGTGAGAAGAAGAAAGGCCTTGCGCATCTTTCCTGCACAGGTTGTGCAGTCTCTACCCTCAGAGAGACTCCAAAGCTGTCTGGATGCAGCACCTTGGACAAGGTGACTTTGAGAGGCCCTTTCCAGCCTTGTCCCCCCTCACCCTGTGGCTGTGGGAGCTGTGACAAAAAGGGGATGCTGTGCACTCACCTTGGTTTTCCTGCGGCCATCGTGTCACTGTTGAGGGATGATGGCTTGGCTCTTCCACCCAGCAGCAGATCCTGAGCACAATAGTCTGTAACCTGGAGACTGAGCCTTAAATAAGAAAGCTCTCTCCTGGGTGGAGTCAGATGAAACCACCTGCTGAGGATGAAACGAAACAGGAAGAGCTTAAACCAAAAATGAGAGTATTCTCTTCCTATCTGAAAGTTATCACCTTCCCTTCATAAAATGCTACTGGGGTCTGGATAGACAAGAAAGGGAACACTATGGTCAGAGCAGCAGGGTCTGGACTCCCCCCTGGAGACCTCCCTGCTGAAAAGGACTTCAGTGTTACAACTTTTAGGAAGAACCTGGTGTAAGGTGATGGAGGATCCATCAGAATGGGAGCATGGCATCACGCTGGCATCATCAGTGATGAGCCAAAGGCTCCTTGTGACTCTGCAGAACTTAATCCCCAGGCCTTGTCTGGATCTGCCCTCTCAGTTTTGCTGGAGTTTCTCATCTGCCTGTCACAGAAACTGCCCAAAAAAAAAGGGGATGAGAATTGCATTTGCATGTTTGGTGTGAGGTACAGCAGTGCACCTGGGGAAAATCCCCAAAAATCCTTCCCTAAGGAGCAGGAAGTGCTGAGAGAGCACAGGATGCTGAGCTGGAGATGGCCCCAGGGCTATCAGCAACTCACCAGGCAGCCACTGGTAACCACTGAGCTTTTGGCACGTGACAGAAACCAGTGGAAGTGACAGAAAAAACACAGGTAAAATGCAGGACACGTGGTGTGTCTGGGTGTAACGGGGGATTGCAGCCCTGGGAAGAAAGATTCCAGTGGAGAGAATAGCAGAAAATGCATTTTAAAAGGTAGCCTCAAGTAAACTCTAAAGAGAGAAGGAAGAAACCACCAGCCTTAGAATCACATTCCTCCCAGCAAAGAAGAAAAAACCCATCACTATTTCCCCCTCAGGATGCTGATGAGTCACTGCAGCAGCGCAAGGGAAGGAGGAGAATTTACTGCTGGAGGAGCAGGGTAGATGCTTTTATCCTCTGTTTATTTTTTTCTGTTGCTGACAACCTTTAATAGAAAATGAGTAATTTGGCTATTAGTGTTAGCACTGCTGGATGAACAATGAGTGGTTGCTCTACCTTGATTAGGCAGAAGCATTAATTAGACAACGGGTAACATCTAATTCTTGAATCTTCACGTCAGCATCTTCTTTCAGCATCTTTTTGTGCATCTGAGCTTGACCAAGCTGCTTCTCTCTTGCCTGGGGTGGCCAGGATGGGGCTCTGTGAGTTGGGTGCTGAGCAGATGTTTTGTCTCCCTGGGCTGGGGCGGAACTGGCAGGATGGAGGAGAAAATTCTCTGCTCCAATCCCTCAGGCCTTGACAACAGTTCTTGGCTATTTCTGCTAATATTAGGGCTGGTTTGAGGATGATTACAGTTCTTTGCAACAGCTATTAATATCATACAAAGGTTGGATGGAAGTCAAAAATAACAGCAAATGAGAAAACTACCAACCAGCAGCCAAAAAGGAAGTACAGGCAAGGCTTGGTGTTGTGAAAGATAAATGGTGGGAAGGAAAAGCAAAAGAGCTGCAATGAGATGCAGAGGAAAAAATAATACAAATATTTTTGTTGGTGGTTTGAAAACAGTCCTTGGCTTCAAAACATTCTGTTACATCAAAAAACACGGATCGAATTCTGAACTGGTTGAAAGGAAATCCTGGTTTATTTGTCCAGAAAAGCACCTGTTTGTTATAAAGTTCCCTCAGCTGATTCTGGGCCACAAGGAAGGGGCTGTGAACCACCAGGGTGAGCTGCACTGTGGGGCAGGAAAGACAGAACCTGGAAAAGCTGCTCTGCAGAGAGTGCCTGCAGCCTTGGGAAGCTTCAAGAATCTCCATCTGAGTAGCCAAGGCCAGAACTAAAAACACTTTGAGGTGTGGCTGCAGAATTTCCCTGAGTCAGTCTGAGTCCTGGCTGAGCATCTGTAAATTGTCTCTAACTTCCTTTCTGGCGCTCAGATCCAGGTGAGGCTGCTGTGAGTAAGAGCACAGGTGACAAACAGGGGTTTTCTGTTTGCCACAGTTCCTATTGCCCCCCTTCAGCTCCCACTGGCTGTGCTGCTCCCACGGGAGTACCAATCTCTCCGGGGAAAGGTGGTGGTAACAGCAGACTTTAAACCTTTAAAGCCTTTACCCTTTAATTCTTTCACAGAGGTGTTTAACTCATGGCTTTGTACAAATCCCTGGCTGAAAACCTGAGGTCTCCCCCTGCCTGGAAACTTGGGGAAACAATCCTTTGCTATCAAGGTGTGAAGGCCTGGCACGGGTGCCCAGAGCAGCTGTGGCTGTCCCTGGATCCCTGGAAGTGTCCAAGGCCAGGCTGGATGGGGCTGGAAGGACCCTGCTCTGGTGGGACCATGGCAGGGACGTGGAGCCGGACGATTTTTTAGGTCCCTCCCAACATAAACCTTCCTATGACCTCAATATTTTTGATGAGACCAAAACAGGTAATGCTTCTCTCAAAAAAGGGCTTAGGACCTTTCAAAAATGGCCATTTTCCCCTCCTGTCAGCTGCTGACAGCCTCTGCCGAGCACAGGCGTTGCTGCAGGACTCGGTGCCAGCAGATGGCAGAGGCTCCCCACGGATGGCACTGCCGGGTTCGTGCGGCGCCGTTCTCTCCCCAGCCTGGCAGAAACAGCGATGCTTTTCACCACTTTTAGATTTCTGCCTCGCAGCTGGATTCTTTTTCAACAGTATTCCAAACCCCCTCCCCTTTATTTGGATGAAAATATCTATATTTGGGCAAGAAGTGGCTTCCCGTGGAAGAACACAGAGACCTTAGAGAGCTGCCTGGGGAGGGTGTTCATCCTCCTGAGCTGAGCAGGGCCCAAGGGAAGGACTGGGCAGCATTTAAAATGAAAAAGGAAATATTTTTAATTTAATACAGGCAGAAACTGTGAAACCAATATTCTTGCCTCAGCACAATATTTGCTCTCCTTGTTTCCAAATGCTTTGGGTGTGCAGCCTCTGTGCACACCCTGGTCCTTCCTCACTCCGGTAGTGGTGCTTGGATCTACTGGTTCCTCTGGACAAAGGTGGCCTGGGCTTTCTGCCTTGCTCACACCCGAGTGCTGGGTGACCACCAGGGCCTGGATTTGCTGCTGGGGGTGACACAGGGAGCTCTGGCTGGAGCTGGCAGGGAATAGCTGCACTCCAGACACTCCTGGTTCCCCCAAGCCCGACAGGGGATGCTGGTGATGCTTTTCTCTCCTGGGCAGCCACTCAAGCAGAAAATGGAGCTGTTGTGCATTTCAAAACCTTCCAAATACCTTCCAGAAGCGCCTTTCTCTCCTGAATGAATCCATCTCCAAAACCATGAGTGCCTGTTTACAGCTGGGTGAGGCACTGAGGTCACTGCAGAGCCTTGATCAGCACGGGAGAAACGATTCCAGGGAGTAGAGCCCCGATGATAGCGAGGGCTTCAGTTAACTGCCCCCAGCCCCAGGGTGTGTCTGGAGGGGCTGGAGGACCCTGAGATACCAACGGCCTGCCCAGGGAGGGCAGCTTATCTCCCAGAGCAAAGCCTTCCCTGCTATCAGCACCCCAGAGACACCCAACTGTCTTCCAACTGCTCTGATGGGGCGATAAACCCGGAGCGTTTGCTGCTCCAGGGGCTCATCTGGGGCAGGGAGAGCGGCAGCATCCTGGTGGGGAGCACCGGGAGAGGTTGGGATGTTGAGAGTTCTTAACTCTCCCTTTTGATCCAGCTCCTGCCCTGTGAGGGGCTGCAGCCTTCACCCCATCTGAGAGCGAGGAAAACCTCAGGAAGTTAAAAAAACAGCAGTGAAAATTCAGGAGGAATTTCTTCATGGAAAGGGTGGTCAGGCATTGGGAGGGGCTGGCGTCCTGGAGGTGTCCAGGGAATGTCTGGATGTGGCACTCAGTGCTCTGGTGGGGATCAGGCACAGCTTGGCCTCAGAGGCTTCTCCAACCTGAATCATTCAGGGATTCTGTGTGAAATGCTGGAAGTGGCTCCTGCAGCTCCACTTGGAGCAGCCCCTGAATTCAGACACCCCTCGAGGGTGTCAGTGTTGTGGTTTTGCAGTGGTGGGAACGTCCAGGACCTGCTCAGTCATTCCAGGGGACTGGGAATGGTTCAGCTCAGAGCACAATGAGGGCACAGAGAGAGCAGCCACTCTTTTTTACTCTTTCTTTGTTGTTTACTCTAGAAATGAATCGATGACGAGGTGACCAGGCCCACCAGGAGAGGGTACAAGAGAATCCATGGGATTTTTGGTGTTGTTAATTAATGAAAGCCAGAGCATGAGGGAAAATCAGAATTTCTGCTTCCAGCAGCTGGTCCAAAGGCACGTGGCCCTGCTATCATGGCATGAAAGTAATGAAAAATTGCGGTGTCCAGATTTGATAAGATTGCAGCAGCTCTCACTGGCAATAATGGAAGAGTTTCTGAGTGTGTAAGGAATCTGTGGATCTCAGTTGTTCTCCAGACAAGGAGCTGATGGAGGGTAATGCCAAGGAGGCTGAAATGTCAAAACTTCAAAGGGTGGTGGATCAAATGAGGGTTATAATTGAGGGAGGAGAGAAATCTCAGAGTAGTAAGGAAAAAGCAGGGTAGAGATGCAGTAGAATTCATAGTACACTTTCAGGTGATTCGGGTAAGATTAAATTCACTCAGCAGATGCCAGAAAGCCAAGAAGGGAACCTTAACCCAGAGAGGGTGGAAAATAGTCAAGGAAGAATGCCAAAGGTTTCTTTTAAAACAGAGGCTGAAGATCAGAGAGAATTATGTGGTGTTGGGATTGGGAAAACAGCGGAACAAGCACTTAAACGCGTTGTTTGTCAGCACCACAGAGAATGAGAAACTGCAACGGTAATTGGGCAAGATCCAACCATCCCAAGCAAAGATAATTGAGCTAATTTACATCTACAACGATGTTCTGAGTGCTGTGCTCCCAGAAGAGGCTGTAAATACATAAAGTTTTATGGCTTTTGATACTGTTCCACATGGCCCATGAGAAAGAGAGAGAAACGCTTCGGATAAAATCACCCCAGAGCGTATCCAGGACTGCGACAGGCCCTGCCCAGGGGACGATTGTCTGTGGTTTCCTTGCAGAACAGGAGGGAAGAAGTGAAGTGTGTTTTTGAGAGCTTGAAGAATTGGATCAGGAATGGTGGAACAGGTCCTGGATGGGGCAGGAGAATGTTTACTTCTCACCTCTGTTGGTGGAGGCTTCTGTAGATAGCATGGAAAAGAAACTAATTTTAATTGCCATGAAATTCATAATTGCTCTCCCAACCAGGGATGGAGCCTGGGTATTTCTGCAGACAGATCCTGAAAAACCCCTGCTCCCTCAAGTGCTGTGTTGCTCTTGGGCTGCTGCTCTCCGAAATGGCAGCGCTCCCTCCTGAGCAGGATTTTACCTTTGCCAAAGTCCCAAACAAGAGATTACGTGATGCGATTTCCTGAGCGAGCAGGACTGGCTCTAACGACCCACTGAACCTCTCGGCCTTGAAGGTTGAGGTTTGTTTTCTTGAGCTTTAGCTTGGCACCAACCCAGCAAAGCCTTTGTGTCCCAACTTTTATCTAAACACGCGCACAAAGAACGGGGAGAATAAAAACATGCGGTGTCTTCTAGAAAGAGAAAACAAACTCCGTGTCTCTCTCCCTAATTCTGAGTCTTCCTCCATCAGCTTTCAGGAAACAAAGGGACAGAGGTGAGCTGTTTTCTCTAAACTATAATTTCCCCCCAGTGAGACCGCAGCACCCTGCTCACTCCTCTGTCAAGCGGAGCTGGAGGTGGTTATTTCTCACCCAGGCACCTCTAACAGCCTCATCCATTTTTTTTCTCCTGGCTTTTTCTCCTCTTTTTCAGCTCAGAGCACCTGAAGCTCTGAGAAGGCTGTCAGAGCCTTCCTGAGAGGTTTATTTTTAGCAGCACGAGCACGCTCCAGGCCCTGGGGAATGCCGTGAGTGGCGTAGAAACACTTGAAAATACCGAACCCCCCCCTTTTCCACACAAGTGAGCTCTTAAACCTGCCCAGACTTTCTAATGGCTTCATCCAGTCCTTGCGGTCGTATTTCATTCCAGGGGGTTTTATTTGATGTTTCAGCCCTGAGATCTTTCTCCCCGTGTAAATGTTTATCGGGTCCCTGGACTCCGTCTCTCTGAAGCACCGAAATCCTGAAACCTCTTCCCTGAGAGCCTTGGACGAGTCCCGTGGCTCTGGGCTGGCTCTGACCCTGTGAAAGGAGAGCCCCTGATTGTTTTCCCAGCCAATCTTCCTGGGGAGCAGCTCCTGAGCCCCTCGCTCTGAGGCTCTGCCGTGCGGGCACTTCATCATTTCATCCTTTCATCCGGAGCTGGAGCTCAGCAGCCAAGCAGAATTTCCTTTGAGCTGCAGATAAGCAGATCCTGGTGATAGGGAGGCCCTGCTCAAGCTGCCCCTGGGCTTCCAGCTTTGAGAAAAGCCTCGAGGGCTGAAGGGGAAGGAAGTGTTTAATGCTGTGGACATAGGAGATGAAGAGAAAAACAACACCCAGGGATGCATCGGCCTTAAACACATTCCCTGACCAGCCCAGGGTGGGCATCCCAAAGCAGCCACGGAGCTGGCAAATGCTTTCTAAGCTGTGTTTGGTGAGAATTCCTCAGGAACTGGCAACAAAGAGTCAGCTCATTGTGCAGGAAGCCTCAATCAGCCGTGGAGAAAGCGGATCACATATTGAAAAATCAAGTTGTCTTTGTGAACAACATGAATGGTCAGATTACAGAAAGCAAATCCCTGAAAAAAAACCCAACCAATTCCAGGCTCTTCACTGAAGGCTCAGAGTGCAGCTGAGTGCTGAGACATGAAACGTGTCAGGGCATGCACAGCATCGCTTCTTAGAAATCACAGCTCCTCTCAGCATCAGCAGAATTTAAAAATGTAATCATTTCCACCTCCAGAGAGCAGAGGGAAATGGCACCCGGTGTTATCAGAAAGATGGAGCAGGATAGCAAAGTTGTGGTCAAACCCAGCAGAAGATACTTTCAGTCAGACTGGCCCTTGAAAGAAAATCTTAGAAAAATCGATAACAAATCAAGCTCAGCAAAAACCAATAGCAAATCAAGGCCAAACAGACCAAGGACTTCTGGAGAAGTACTCCCTGATTTCACAGATCCATATGTGCCCCAGCAACACAAACTAATGGAGGGCAGAGAAACATGGGCAAAAAGTTGCACCATGGTTGCAAAAGCAAAGATTGGAGGAAAAAAAGTGTGATCCAAGGGTTCCAGGGACACAGGAGAGAGACTGAGTGTGGAAAACCCTCATTTTGGGACCACCTGCCCGAGCAGCTGATGACTGGGCAGAATATCCAGGAACAGACTTGGTCAGAGCGAGACAGAGCAGGACAAGGATCTGCAGCTCAGGGACCTTGAATCCCAGGTCCTGCTGTGCCCTGGTGGGATGGGAGCTCCTCATGGAGGGTCCCTGGTGATGGGCACATCACCCCATAGAGGGGACAGAGGGACAGCCGCGTCCCCATGCCGGGGAAGGTGTCCCAGCTCTGCCCACGCCTTCCAGGAGCTGCCTCCAGATGGTGCTCCAGCCGATTCTGTGGGATTTGAAAGGATTTGATTGTGCCACGGGTGGCTTTTCTGGGCTCAGCGGTAGGGAAGGAGGGTGGCCCGTGCTGAGCTCTTGCAGGGAGCCTTCGGCTGCCTCTGCCAAGCTCTTCCTCGCTGTGAGCAGCTCCTCATTCCCAGCAGCTCCTCATTCCCAGCTCATGCACTGGGAGCCCCCGAGGCTGGCCAGGAATGAGTCACAAACACGGTCCCTGTAGGAAAAGAGAATTATGGATTCATAACCTTGACTGTTCTGGCTAGGAAAGGTTTATTTGTGCAGTTTGCTTTATAAATAACCCAGAAAGCTGCAGCTTTGTTTTTCATGGTCTCAGACCCAGCGTGTGGAGGAACCTCATCCAAGCCCTGCTCTGGGAGTCCTGGCCAGGCAGAGCAGTCCCTGTGTTTGTTTAATGACTCAGAATGCAAAACTCACCATGAGATAAGGCCCAGCAGTGGGGTCAGTGACTCTGTGGCTGTGGGGGACAGCACTGAGGACCCTCCTGGCCCTGGGGTCTCACCAATTATCCTCCATCCCTTCTGGGGATCCCACAGAGCCTCCTCGTGACCCTCACTGTGCTGTATCTTGAGGAGAAAAGGGTTAAAAAGAAACTGGAGCGATTTAGTGGAGAAGGGAAAGATTTGAGGTCAAAGAGCAAAATGTTCCCAGAGGGATTCACGAGGAAACCTGTGGAGTCACCAAAGAGAGGACTCCAGGGAGAAGCTGAAATCCTGAGAGGGAAATGAGCCCTGTAGAGGCAAGGTTAAGCCTGGCATTTGAAATCTGTCAGCTGGGATGATGCTGCAGCAATCCTGTTCAGCAGGGCTGAGGGACCAGGGGTGTTGTACCAGGAAAATCATTGCTGGCCAGGCTGGGGGAGGCCTGGCTTCCTGGCACAGGCAGGCAGAGATGCCACAGCCAGAGGGGAGCCACTCCTGAGTGCTGCCCCACAGAAAGCTCCTTGCTGCTCCCATCCCAGCCCTGGAAACAGGACAATCCCCTGTGCTCCTGTGCAGGTGGCTGGGGACAGAGAGCAGCATCAATGAAGAGTTTTTCATTTTGTGGGATTGTTTCCATCTCTCCACCACACAGTGTTGTTCTCCCTTTCACAGGAACAGCTCCAGCTGCTTTTTTTTATTACAGGACCTGAGTGCAGGAAAGGGGCAAAGACTCCAAGGATGATGCTGAGAGGGATGAGCCAGGGTCTGACAGGAGAGTGCAGAGTCTGGAAACCCTGCCAGCCTCAGGCACTGAGAGCTTTGCAAAGTGAGTGGAAAAAAGGCAGGGAGTGAATAGAAAGGCCGTGCTCAGCACTTGGGGGACGTTCAGCCTCTTTCTCCCATTGCAAAGGGCCCTTCCCCAGGTGGTTTTGCCTTCCCTCAGCCTGATTTGCAGAGCGCTCAGGATTCCAACAAATCTGTAAAACTGGATCCTTCCCTCGCCCGGCCCACTCTTCCTTCAGCCCTTATCTGCCCTTACCTGTCTCCACTAGGTCGCTTTAAAAGTCCCAGACACTTCCTTCCTTTGTTTGTCTTGGCCTGAAAGGGAAATGTCTTGTGTGTCAAAGGTTTAGTGCAAATTCCTGTCCAAGCTCTTTACTACCTCTGGCCTTGGTAAATTAAACTCCTTCTCCCAACTGGGGATTTGCAGAGTGAATCAAATTCTCTCCCCACATTCCCCCTCTCCTGTCTGCACACGGCATTGAGATGGAGCAGCAAATCAAGGGGTTAAATCCCTCCAGGCTGCTGCAAGTTTGGGATGGAAAAGAAGTTCTGGGTTTCAAATGTGTTTGCACAGAGCCGGAGTTTCTCAAGGGCTGTGCCACTGTCACAGCTCTCCTTTCTCTTTAGGAAAATCACCTGGGCTAAGAGACCCAAAGCAGGACAGGGGGCACGGCCTTGCTGAGCGCTGCCCGACTCTGGGGAAGGATTTCTCCATGGAAAGGTTGGCCAGGCCTTGGCAGGGGCTGCCCAGGGAGGTTTGGAGTGCCCATCCCTGGAGGTGTCCAAGGAAGGCCCGGAGGTGGCACTCAGGGCTCTGGGGTGGTGACAAGGTGGGCATTGGGCACAGGTTGGGTGGGCACTGGGGACAGGTTGGGTGGGCTCTGGGCTGGTGATAAGGTGGGCATTGGGCACAGGTTGGGTGGGCTCTGGGCTGGTGACAAGGTGGGGATTTGGCACAGGTTGGGTGAGCTCTGGGGTGGTGACAAGGTGGGCACTGGGCACAGGTTGAGTGGGCTCTGGGCTGGTGATAAGGTGGGGATTGGGCACAGGTTGGGTGGGCTCTGGGAGGGTGATAAGGTGGGGATTGGGCACAGATTGGACTCAATGATCCCTCAGAGCTTTTCCAGCCTCAGGGATTCTGGAATTCTGTGACCTCAGCGCTCTTTCCCCAGGGCACACAGAGGGACACTGACAGTTCCTGCCACCCTGGAAGAGTGAAAACCACGGTGAGCCTGAGATGGGAGAGGGAATCTGATCTCCCATTTCCATCCCAGCCCTTTGCCCGTGCTTGGCTGGGAAGCAAAGGAGGAGCTGTCCCTGGGAGGAGCACTGGAGGCAGCAGGTGCAGAAGCAGAGCGTGGGCCTGGGGCTGCCAGGGAGGGCTGGGCTGGGTCACCACAAGCAGGAGCTGCTTCAGTTGGGAGCCCCTTCCTCTGCAGATGAGCACCTTGATGTCAGCTCCCCGTGCTCCCGTGCGGTCGCTCACACCTGACTGCGGCAGGGCCGGGGCTGGCAGCTGCTGAAACCACAGCCTGGGGGAAGCCAGCTCCCCGAGAGAGCAGCCTGTGCTGCAGCAAAACAACCCCTGCCAGGCCCTTCCCACCCCGAGCCCCTGGGCAAACAGGAAACTGCTGCAAGGGTGCAAGGGCGAGGGTGCAGGCCCCAGGAATGGACCCCCGGCCCCAGCTGTGAGCGATTTCCAGGTCAGCACTGGGGTTTGCCTGGCCAGCTGATGCACTGGCATCCCAAGCCAAAGCAGGGCATGAGCTGGGCACTGGCATTGCCTCCCCTGAGCTCTGCCTCCAGAGGAAACGTTAAACTGCTGCAGCACCTGCCCCAGCAGTGCCTCAGGTGCTGGTGCTGCCGTTAGAGGCACCAGGAAAACTGGGGAAGAGCCAAGAGATGGGTTCAGCCCTGGTTTCCTCTATGCCAGGGCCACTCTGCCTGCTAGCAGGGCTTCAGAGTAAGTCACGTTCCCTTTCCTGCCCCACAATGCCCCTTCCAGCTCTGAGCTCCTCCAGGAATGTGGAATAAATCAGAATCCCAGAATAGTTTGGGTTGGAGGGGACCTCAAGCCCATCTCGTCCCGTGTCCCTGCCATGGACAGGGACAGCCCCACCTTGCCTGGTTTACCCCTCTCTGACAGCTCCAAAATGAACCACGATGAGGAAGAGCAGCCTCTCCTGCTGCTCTGTGCCAGGATCTGAGGCTGGAGGGGGCAGGAAGAGAACTCTGAGCTCAGCAAGGCACCTCCAGGTTTCTCCACCTCTGTTTTTCCATCCTGGTCCTGTCCTGCGCTCCCTCAGCACACGAGAATGCTCAGAGTGTTTCACCACCACTGCTCAAAGCTTTCCATTGTTGAAATTCCCAGAACCTCCCCGGAGCTCCCTTGGTTCAGCACCTGCCTGTTGGTGACATTTAATCCATCTGTGGTGATTTGGGACTGTCACAAAGGCACAGCAGGACCTTGTTGATGGCAATGCGAGAGCAAACAGCCTCTTCTGTGGCTGCTCCTGCTGAGCCCAGCCCGAGATGCTCCTGGCCCTGGCACTCACAGGCTGTGGCAGGAGCCAAGAGCCACCACGGGACACAGGGGGGATGATGGATTGCAAAAGTGGCCGGGAAATTTCTCATACATTTCCTGCAAGGTTTGAAGTCAGTCCTCCCTGTATGACACCTCATCCCTCCTCTTCACAGCTGCTTCTCATTTTCCAACCATAGTCTTCCTGTTTTGTTAGCTTTTTATTTTTATTTTTATTTTTTAATCATTTTTTGGGAAGGTGGGGGTCTGTGTTTAACAGCTGCACACAATTCCCCCCCGGCCATGCCTGCACCCATCACTAAATATAGCCTCAGACAGGCCAAACAAATGAGCAGGGCTGGGGTTAATAATCATAAAATGGAGTTCAGCTGTCTCTGAACTGTGATTTACTGGGACCCAGGCCAGGCAAGATCCTCCTCACGCCCTCGCTGCAGAGTCGTCCACAGGGACCAGCCCCTTCAAAAGGGGAGAAACGGTTGGAAATGCCTTTTCTGCAGCTGGAACTCGAGATGGGAAATGGCTCAAGCAGATTTGCTGCTGGGTGAGGTCTCCGGGGCGGTGCTGGGCTGGATGCTGGTGATGCCTCCTCCATCCTTGGAAGCTCAGAGCTGGGAGAACAGGTGAGTTTAACCTGCCTGTGCTCCCCTCTGGGGCTCCTGAATGAACAGTGGAACGTCCCTGAACCAGGAATCTGTGCCAGGCTTCTCCAGTCACTGAGTGCATCCCACTGGGGTCAGAGGTGTGAGGGGCAGGGATGTCTCATATCCAAAACCTTCTTGGTGTTTGTCACACGGACAGAGACTGGGGACACTGAGCCCTTTTCTGAGCAGCTGGGGCACCCTGAGAGTCCCCCTGGGGTTGGTCACTCTGTTCTCTGCTCAATCCCAACGTTGGTGTGCAGCACCTGCAGAGTTCAAATTGTGCCCTAACTCCCAGCAAAGGCTGGGCCAGGCTGCTGCCTGCAGAGCCTCAAACAGGGGCACAGGGCAGGGCTGTTTGAGGGGCTGGGCCGCCCCAGTTCTGCCCCTTGGGTGCCCTGAGCACCCTCCCTGCAGTGGCTGGCAGGAGGCCACGGTGCCACACGTGTGGCACTGCCACCTCTGCCCCAGACACGCACAGGGCCTGGGTCTCTCCCAAGTGACCTCCCTGCTCCTCAGGGTATTTTTAGCCACCGTTTCTTGCAGCCATAACTCTTCCCCTCCTGCAGAAACAAACCTGCTCCTTCCCTGCCTTCTATGGAGAGATGTGGCTGCAGGCAGCTCCCCTTCCCTGCCTGGGGCATCTGCTGCCCACGCTGCTGCTGCAGCCCTCAGCCACGGCTGCTCTGCTTTGTGTCTGGGCACTGCTGGCAGCTCCCTTCTCCCCGGGCTGGGAGGGGATCTCAGGGCTGTGGGAGCCAAAGCTGGGCTCTTGTCAGCACCTGGGGGGGGTCTGGGCAGGCTCAGGACCCTGGGGCACAGCAGCACAGCTTGGTCCTTGTGCCCGGACTGGGAGGGAGGAGGCCCTGAAGGAGATGATGGGCGTTGGGGTTTTTCAGCAAAGCTCAAACTGTTACCCAAAGGTTTTCCAAACTCCATCTGCCCCTTTATGCTCCTAAACACCATCTGGGACCTGCTGTGGCCTCGCTGGTGACAGAAATAACAGCCTGGATTTTCCACCTGCTGATCACAGAACGGTTTGGGTTGGAAGGGACCTGAAGGCCCATCCAGTCCCACCCCTGCCATGGGCAGGGACACCTCCCACCTTCCCAGATGAGCTCTCCTGGTCTCTTCACCTTTGAAACACAAAGATTTCCATCTTTCACCCTCTTTCTTCCTCCTGGGAGACTTTGGTCAGCCATCTTAATTAGCCAGGATTGCCTCACTTCCTCAGGTCTGGAAATGTCTCTGTTGAGCAGGGCAGTGTCTCTTATCTGCTCCTGGCCTTTGAGCAGCTCTGCTTTTGGCAGCTCCTGCCTCTCCTTACACCTAACGTGCAGATGATGCAAAGGTCCAAGTAGGCAAAAGTTTGGAGCTCATTACAGGAGCTGCCTCAGCCCTGGAGAGGAGTGACCCTGTCCTGGGCACTCAGTCCAGCGTGGCTGGTGGCCAAACTCCCCCCTCAGCACATCTTGCCCATGGCCATTGCCTTTCCTCTCAGATCTTTCCCTGGGATCCTTACTTTTATCTTTTTTTCCCTCCTGTTTCAGAATATCAGGTTCTTTTATCTGAGAACAGTGGCATAAAAATGCCATGAACAATTTTTGTCACCCGTGGGGCTTCTGCAGGGCTGGCATCACTTGGTTTTTAGAGGTGGGAGGAGGATGACCACGGTCCTCCTTTCCCACTGCCATTGTTCCCGTTGGCATGAAAGGATAATTAATGCTTGGGCTGGAAATTGCCAGGACAGGTTGACTGTGATTCTCCAGCCCAGGAGCAGGGCAGGGAGCCCAGCTCCTCTCCCGGGAGAGTTTCTGTGCTCTCTGCACAAAGCAGGGCAGCCTCAGCGGATGAGGTGGAGTCTGTCCCTCTGCAGGGCTCCCGGGAGGATCCTCCTGGCTGCTGGAGATTTTCCTTCCCTCACACAAAACCTGCAGCCATCCCCACATGAGGCCAAGCCTGTTGTTGGACAGGGCTGGGTGAGGCAGGAAGAGCATCACCGTCTCCTCCTGGGGCTGAACCCTGAAGGTCCTTGAGCAAGGTGAGGCCTACACCCTTGGGAAGGTTTTGGGGGCAGGAATTCCAGGTGGAAGGAGCCACCTCCTGGAAGGGCTCAGGCTTGCAAGCACGGCAGGACAGTCCCTCAGCTTCCTCCCCTCTCTCCTGCTTTCCTTCGGGCACTCATCATCCTCACGAGCTCTTCCCGTTTCTGCTCCCACCGTGAGAGCAAAGCTCAGAGCTCTGGTCCCAACTCCCATCAGATCCAGCAGATGCTGCTGTGCCTCTGTCCCTCAGCATTTCAGATCCAGCAGATGCTGCTGTGCCCCTGTCCCTCAGCATTTCAGATCAGATGCTGCTGTGCCTCTGTCCCCCTCAGCATTTCAGATCAGATGCTGCTGTGCCTCTGTCCCTCAGCATTTCAGATCCAGCAGATGCTGCTGTGCCTCTGTCCCTCAGCATTTCAGATCTGATGCTGCTGTGCCCCTGTCCCTCAGCATTTCAGATCCAGCAGATGCTGCTGTGCCCCTGTCCCTCAGCATTTCAGATCTGATGCTGCTGTGTCCCCGTCCCTCAGCATTTCAGATCAGATGCTGCTGTGCCCCTGTCCCTCAGCATTTCAGATCTGATGCTGCTGTGCCTCTGTCCCTCAGCATTTCAGATCTGATGCTGCTGTGACCCCGTCCCTCAGCATTTCAGATCAGATGCTGCTGTGTCCCTGTCCCTCAGCATTCCTGCAGACTCAGAATGATGTCTGGAAGAAGCTGGGCCGAGATTTTGCTGTCTTGGGTGGAAGTTCCCATCTTGGGCCAAACCCCAGGACTATCAGATGAGGAAACAAACAGCACTTTTCTGACCCCAAAATCCCAAAGCTCATGTTTGGGAAGCTGAGGTTCAGGAGCTGAGGTCTGTCCCTGGCTGTGCCCTGGGATGGGGCTTGGAACAACGTGATTTAATGGAAGGTGTCCCTGCCCAGGGCAGGGGTGGAACAAGCTGAGCTTTAAGGCCCCTTCCAACCCAAACCATTCCGGGATTTTGTGTCTGGACGCTCTTATTTCTCTCATTTCCCACCTGCTCTCTCAGGCTGCCCCGTTTCCCTTCGTTTCCCTTCGTTTCTCACCGAACAGCACAATTTCCCTTCCCACTGGGACCGGGAGCGCTGGGTTAAAGCCGCCGTCATCGGGTGTCAGCGCTGCACGGCCACTTAACCCTCTCCGCGATGGGAAAAACAAAAGGAAGAAGAGGAAGAACCGAATTCTGTGCCGGTGACACTTTCTCCCGGCCAGCAAACAAAAGTTTTACGAGCTGAACCCTCTGGATGCTGCATTCCAGCTTGGTAACATTTCGGTAACACATTGCAAACGTTTGACTCATAGAAACTTGGACGGCTGCAGCCGGGGGAGGGGGAAGAGCGTCACATTCCCATTCCCGGGCAGGGTTTGGTTGTCGGATTTTTTTTTTTTTTTTAAGAACTGAAACTTCTCTCTGTTTAATGAAAAAAAAAAAAAAAAAGTGTTTGAGCCTGACGATTTCCACCGGTGCTCTCATTGTGTTTGGGAGTGAGGGGCTGGGGGGGAGGGCTCTGCTGCCAAGGGAGGGACCCGGGGCAGCTGAACTCGCTTTTCTTCTGCAAGTTTTTTTTTTTCTTTCTTTCTTCTTCTTCTTTTTTTTTTTTTTTTTTTTTTTTTTTTTCTCTCTCCCTCTGTGTTCCCAGGGCAGGGTTGGCTTTCTAGGTTTGATAAAGCATTTCCTTCCATTGTCATTCTATACGGCCTCTGGGCCCTGCGCTCAGTCCCTCCCCTTTGCCGTCCCCTCTCTTTCTCTCTCTCTCTCTCTCTCTCTCTCTCTCTCTTCCTGAACTTTAGTGAATCTTGAGATATAAAGAAAGCAGCTGCCTCCCTTAAGCACAGCTTGAACAATGAGACCTCCTCTCCAAGGGCTTTAACTCCTCTGGATGCAAGGACAAAGCCAGGGTGAGTAGCTGCTGGTGGCTCTGCCGGTCCCGCACCGCCGCTCCCGGTGTCCGTTCCCGGTGTCTGTGCCCGGCTCCGGAGGGATCAGGTAGCCCTGGAGCAGATGCTGCGAGTGTGAAACCCCCCAGCCCCAGCCCCCACGGCCCGGGGAAGCGCTGGCGCTGTCCCCACGGCCGCTGTCCCCATGGACGCTGTTCCCAGCCAGCTCCTGCCGGAGAGGCTTTGCCCCCCGGCCGTGCCCCGGGATTTGGGTCACCCCGGGCTCCCCGCCGAGCGAGACCGGGCAGAACCTGGCTCTGGGCAAGGTGGGAGGAATCCTGACCTCAGAGGCAAAGAAAAACAAACATGATGCAATCAGGCGTGACTGAGCCGCCCCGCGGGAGGAAGATCTTCCCCGGGGGATGCTGGACTGGGATGTGGGAATCGCCGAAGGGGAGACACCTCGGGCTTCCTGCGGGTCCTGGGCGTGCAGAAGGAGGGCAGGGGCGCAGCGTGTGCCGCGGGGGTCTGGCTTTGCCCCGGGGGTCTGCTTGGATCATTTCATGCGCCAAAAAGCAGGAGGCGAAATCGGGCAGAGCTCGGCGGCAGCCTGGCGCGTGTTAATTAAGGGGATTCGGGTCAAGCGATGAAGCTGCTGCTGGATGGGCATCTCCAGGACGGGATCCCACCCTTTACCCTCCCTGGAAGCTGTAACTGGTTCACACGGGGCCTGTGGTGGGCTGGTGGATGGCACAGCCCGAGTGGGATGAGCCCCGGGCTGAAGAGGGAATCTCGTGCGGCCAAACACAGCCCAGATGTTGTTATCTGGTGGCCCCCCCGCCCCTCAGTTTCTCCTCTTCATCCCGTGTGCCTCCAGTGTCTGCTGGCTGGGATAAAACATGATTCACAGGATCCTGGGCCTCGTAAACAGGGAATGATCAAACAAGGCATAAAAGAACATTTTTATTGCTCGTTAGGGCTTCACTAAGACCGTCTGGGGCTCTGTGTCGGTTCAGGTAGCTGCTGGAGCACAGCGTGTTCTTGTAGTACAAATGCAAAACTTCTCCCATCTTCTGCAGCACAAAACTGCTCAAAACACGACTGGAAGTTCTTTAGGGGACCTGCAGAGCTCGTGGTTTGTGCAAAGTCCTTCGAGAGCCTGTGCAGTTCATCGTGGGGCAACTCAGAGTGGGTTTGATAGAGTTTTGAGTTTTTTCCTCCATAAAATCCCATTTCTGGTTTAACTGGAACCAGTTCCTTCTCCCCCAGGGCACCTGTGTTTGTTTGTCTCACTTGTTCTTGATCTCAGCTAAAACCAGCAATTTTGGGCAGCTCTCTGGTTTCTCAGACAATGGACAAGGTGTTGTGGGATTTAAGGTGAGTGTGACAGGTTGACCTTAAATCCCATGGACTAAGCTGAAGGACGTGGATAAAATTGGGCTTTAAAGTAGAATGAGGTGGGTGAAATGAGCGTGTCCAGGTTTGTCACTGAACAGAGCTCAGGTCTGTGGCTGGAGGAACCCTCCAAACCCCTTGTGCTCCTGCTGGGATGGGCGTTTCTCCAGCAGGACCTGACCCCTGTTAATGTGAATGTAGGTGAAACCTTTGGGTTTAACAGAGCTTTTCAGAGGCAGAATTCTGCTCCCTCGCTTTTCAGGAGGCAACAAGAACTTCACCACCACTGAAAGTGCCCCCAGCTCTGTGCCCTGGTCCCTCCTGGCAGCCTCCAGGAGCCCATCTGAGCTCCTGGCACTCACACAATGAGGAAATGGGCCAGCATTTCCATATTAGCAATCAACTTTCCAGGGATGTTGCATGGATTTTTCAGAGGGGGGTGGAACAGCACCAGCCACGCTTGGATCCACCAGTCCAGGGCTGAGGTGGTGCAGAAGAAGGACCAGGCATGGTTTGGGAAGCCTCAGATGAGTGTTCAGAGGGCAAACACCCACAGAAGCACAGCAGCTCTGGGTTCAAACCCTGTCCTGATGCTTGGGCCTCGGGTGCTGTCCCTGCCAGGCTCCCCATCCCTGGGAACACTTGGGGTCCCACCTGGGGAAGCTTCTTGGCGTCTTGAAGGACCACAGGGATTTTGTCGCTCCCTTCCCGTGGTGAAGCTGAGCTTGGGGTTGTCACAGGTGGGTGGGAAATGGAGACAAAGCACTTGGAAATGCCCACCTGGAGTGGGGTTGAGGTGATAGGAGGTGTCTGACCTGCACAGGGACAGGAGGCCACAGCTGGACTCGATGGTCTTGGGGCTCTTTTCCAACCTAAATCATTCCATGGCCCTATTTCCATCTGCCCCTTGGTCTGTCTCTTCTGGACAGACACAGCTTTGTGTTTGCATCATCAGGACGATGCACTTTAAATAAATTTTAATTAGGCTTGGCTAATTCATCAGGAAGTTTACTTTCAAAGCAAATAAAACCAGTGAGCAGCCATAGAGCCAGGAAACAGGTAAGGTTATTTATTGCCCGAACAAACCAGGCGGGTAAGGCAACAAAAATCGTGTCTGAGCTCAGCCTTTAGTGGTGGTGGCTGCACCTGATGGTTCTCAGATCACCAGCAAACTACTAAATAATGAGGTTTTGTGTGGTGGCCACACAGAAAGACCCTCGTGGCCACACGCATTCCCCCATCCTCGGAATTGGCTGTGCAGGACATGGCGGGGCTGACGGGGACTCTGGAATAGTTATTGCCTCAGTCTGGAGCTGGATCTGCTTTGCTGTTGTTTTGGCATCTTTCAAATGCAGAACTCACGGGAGAAGAATTCCTCGTGCCTGTAAAACCCATCCTGGGACAAACCTACAGCAGAGCCAGGTGGGATTTGAGGGGCTGCCCTTGCACCCCTGGATTGAGGGGGCAGCAGGAAGAGATGGAGCCTCAGGGGTCACCAGGTGCTGCTTGGGGGATGGAGAGATGCGAACACAATCCCAGCACAGCCTTGGCTTTTCCATGTCTTTCTTTCTGTGCTCACTTCCATGCTGGGAGGGCAGTTTTTCCAGCCAGACCAGATTTGGAAAAGCCCAGAGCACTGGACACATGGGGAATGAGCAACGCTGGAGCTTTGGGGCTCGGCCTGGGGGACCACAGGATGGACAGAGGGATGGATGGATGGATGGATGGATGGATGGATGGATGGATGGATGGATGGATGGATGGATGGATGGATGGATGGATGGATGGACATGGAGGTGGATAGTCCATGGATCCATGGATGGATGGGTGGATGGACATGGGGATGGATCCATGGATGGACAGACAGACGTGCTCCTTCCCCAAACCCAAGAGTGGGACCCCCTTCCACACCCCTGCAGTGGCATCCCAGCCTGGAGGTGCGGGCCCCTCCCGCTGCCCGGGGAGGGGAGCCAGGGCCTTTCCAAGGTTACAAACTTCTTATTTTTGGATGCGTTTCCCTGCGCTGGAGCCGGCCCAGGCTGGAGCTGTTGAAGTTTTCGGTCCTTTGTTTGTTTAATTGAAGTGCTGTTTGTTTTTGATCACGGGCATGAGATAGGCGCTTCCTCTGCAGGCAGGAAGCAGTGATTTCCTGTTCTGTCCCCGGCCAACTCTCACTGCGCAGGAAACCTCGCTCTGCTGAGTGGCCACTTTTCGTGCAACATTTTTGGAAGGTTTTACGTGGTGTTGTTTTGGTTTTTTTCTCTTTTTCTTTCTTCTTTTTTTCCCTCTCTTCCCCTGTGAGCGGCGCTGGTGGTGTTGGGACTCTGGGAAGGAGCGTGTGGAGGGCCTGGAGTCAGCACTCAGCAGGCTGGGGATGCAGTTTGATGAAAATGGGTCCATTTAGCCTCAGATCTTTGGTTCTGTTGAGAAGTTGTTTGGTTCACCTTGAAGTGAACCTTTTTTTGTTGTGTTTTTTGGGAGGGGCACTGCCCAGGAAGGTGTGTCTGTCCCACCTCATTCAAACCAATTCCCTGATGGAGTCACATGGAGACTCAGGGCAGGACGAGGAGTTAAACCACACCTGGGTCACCCCTGCCAGCTTTACCTGCTTGTGTCCTTGCTGTGCTGGAGGACCTTTAGGCAGAATTGGGGTTGTTCATCCTGGAGAAGAGATGATTTAGGATGACCTCGTTGTGGCCTTCCAGTCCCTGAAGGAGCTGCAGGAGTGATGGAGAGAGACGTGGACAGGGGAGAATGGCTTTAAACAGGCAGAGGGGATTTTGGGAAGGAATTCCTCCCTGTAAGGGCTGGTAAAGCCCTGGCACAGAACGTGGCTGCCCCATCCCTGGGAGTGTTCAAAGCCAGGTTGGACAGGGCTTGGAGCAACCTGGGATGATGGGAGGTGTCCCTGCCCATAGCAGGGATGGAATGGGATGGTTTTTAAGGTCCCTTCCACTCACATGCCCAGGTCAGTCCCACAGACCATCTGAGAGGAGTCAGGGACAGGGTTTGAGCCGAGGTCCCACACCTGTGGAGGTGTTTCTGGGGTGGAAAAGGGACACTCAGGTTTTCCTGTGGAATCCCAGAGAGGCGGAGCTGCCGCTCCTTGGCAGCTCCCAGCGCACAGGGATGTTGTTACTCAGCGATGTTGTTACTCAGCGATGTTGTTACTCAGCGATGCTTTACTCAGCGATGTTGTTACTCAGGGATGTTTTACTCAGCGTGTTTGTCCTCCAGCAGCAAACCCAGACAGGCTCTCACTCAGCACCCTGCCCAGAGGTGAAGTGCTGCAGTATCAGATGGCTCCAGCCACAGGAAGCCCGGACAGACAGGACAGACAGACAGACACTGCAGCAGGAGAGCCATGGGAGCCCCAGGGCAGCAGATGTGACCATGAGCAGAAAGAACTTCTCTGCCCGAGGTTTTAATTGTCTGGCTGTTGTAAAGGGGCTCCCCTGTGGGGAGGGGGTTTGTAAGGGGAAAAGCAGCGGCTGCAGGAACAAAGCAGGGAGGGGAAAGGCTGGGGAAGGGGGAGCAGAGCTGCTCACAGCCCCCAAATCCTGCAAATGCCCCACATGGAGAGGGGATGGTGAGGAGAGAGGATGGTCAGGAGAGGAGCTGGTCAGAGGGTTTAGGCAGAGCTGTGCAAGAGCAGCTGGCTGGGGCCGTTTGGCTGCAGGAGGATGAAAGGGCTGGGGATGCACAGAGGGAGGGCTGGGAGCTGCAGGAGCAGGGAGAGGGCAGGACGCTCCCGGCCGCAGCTGCTCCAGCCCCGCAGCAGTTGGGCCACCATTTGTGCTCGGAGCCATCCAAGGAAAACTTTGCTCGGGCTGCTCTCACGCAGCCCCAGCCCTGTGCAAGCGTGTCCCCCACCAGCTGAGCCCCCTCCCCTGCCCCATTCCCGGAGAGCTCCCCGTTCCCAAGGCCCCTCCGGATCATTGCACGTCGCTGACATCAGCGCCGGTTGCCATGGAAAAGCCAGGTTGTCCAAAACACGACCCCTTGGCCTGATCCCATGTGTGTCAGGAAATGAAGGTTTTATGGCCCATCTCTGCAGTGGAGCAGAAAGAGCCGGGCAGGAACCGCAGCCCCGGCACCGGCAGAGCCCCCCCGGTCACGGCTGCTGGCCTGGGACTCCTGCCCGAGGGGGACACGGGACCTGCGGCAGGGGCACAGCCTGGTTTGTGCCTCCTGAGCCACCTCCGGTCTCTGAGATTGCTGCTGGGGGCTGGAACAGCCCCAGGAGAGGCAACCTCCTCCTTAAATTCCTCCCGGTGAGGGTGGGCACAGGGTGGGCACATGGTGGGCATTCCCTTCTCTGGGTGCAGGGTGCCCAGGGAAGCTGGGGCTGCCTCTGGATCCCTGGCAGTGCCCAAGGCCAGGTTGGACAGGACTTGAAGCAACCTGGGACAGTGGAAGGTGTCCCTGTCCAGGGCAGGGGGTGAAATGGGAGCTTTAGGGTCCCTTCCAACCCGACCCATGCTGTGACTTTGTGCATTCTGGGGAGAGGCAGAGAATGGGAGGAAAGGTCCCCAAACTCTGCTCACACCTGAGCTGGGGGCTGACACTGCCTTTGGAGGGACTGTGATGTGCAGGGAGGGAGAATCCAAAAATATTTGGGAGTCCTGGCCACAGAGATTTTCCTAAAGCTGTCCCAGAAGTGATGGAGCCAAAGGCCTCACAGACCTTTGGTGTGGGGGCTTTGGGAGGGAAACCTCAGGTGTGGTCCCATGGCAGGGAGGGGATGCTGCTGTTCCAGGCAGCCTTTGTTTGGCCACGGTCAGATTTGGGGGATGTGCTCGGAAATGAGAATTTGGTGTTTGGTTTTGCTCACCCTGTGTGGGGCATAGGGAGTGCTGGGCATGGCAAGTGCCTGCAGGGCTTGTTCTGGTCTGGCTTTGGCTGAAAATTTGGCAGTGGCGTGGCTGGGTCACCCCAGTGAGTGGCACCAGGTGCCAGCTCGGGCTCCAGAGCGGGGCTGGCAGTGCCACCCTCCTGTCCCCGCGGTGCCAACCGACCCTCGCCCCGCTGCAGCCTCCCCCCCTTGCCGTGGGTGTTTTGGGGTTAAAAATAGACTCCAGATTTCGGTTGGTAGAGGCGGAGGCAGGGAGCAGGAGCTGTTTATCAGTGCCAGGGTTTCCCCTGAGACACTGAAATGACTCAGATAAGAGATGGGCACAACGTGCACGTCCTCCCCGAGCTGGTGCCAGGGCTGAGGTGTCCTGGATGTCCCAGTCCTTGTGGATGCTCCATGGAACTCTTGTTCCTGCCAGACTGGGATGCTCTGCAGCATCCTCCCCTCAGCCCCTTTTGGAAATGTTGCTCTCTGCTGTTAATCCTGGCCCAGCCACAGAGCCATGGAAAGGTTTGGGTTGGAAGGGACCTTAAAGCTCATCCTGTCCCACCCCCTGCCATGGGCAGGGACCATCCCGTGTCTTGGACCTTCCCTTCCCGCATCCCAGGCTGCTCCAAGCCCTGTCCAACCTGGGCTGGAGCTTTCTGATGCTCTGGAGCCCTTTTCCCACAGTGTCAGCGCATTCAAAAGCAGCAGCTGGGGCCTGAATCAGCCAAATCAGAATCAATCAGCCAAACCTCGTTTTTCACAGGGGGTGGCACAGGCACTGCTGGGCCCTGCAGGGTTTTTAATTCCCTAACTGTTCATACATCTCTTAAACCAAGTTAGCCCCCTAGCTAGTCCACACACTAACTTTATAATTTAACCTAATGTTATCTCATCATTTTAAGTATTTTTCAGAGTTCCAAGAAAAAATATTTAAACTTCATTGAAAGCCTTCTCCAAGGAGGAGGAGGAGGAGGGAGCTGCAGGGTGTGGGCAGCATGCCCTGGGCAGCATCCTGAGCATCCCAGGCTGGTCAGTGCCTCGGGCAGGGCAGGGCTGTGGGGCTGGGTGCTGCCAGCTCATCCTGGGCACATTTTCAGGGGTGCTGAACCCCCTCTCCTGCTCGGCAGCAGCAGCAGCAGTTTCCTGTTTGACTCACACCTGACACAAGCTGGGGCCTCTCGCGCTGGGGAGCGACTGAATGGGGCTGTTTACAATTAGAGAACGTGGGATTCCCAGAAAGAGGCTCAGACCGGACGTCCTGAAGCGAAATACCCCGGGCGTCAGCAGCTAAAAATACCCGCGGCAGAGCCGTCCCCGATCCCGATCCCGCCGCGCTCCGGCCGCTCGGACCCGGGGGCACAGCACCCAAATTCCAGCTGTCCACCCCCTCCCCGGGGCACAGCACCCAAATTCCACCTCTTCATCCCCCCCCCGGGGCACAGCACCCAAATTCCACCTCTTCATCCCCCCTGAGGCACAGCACCCAAATTCCAGCTCTTCATCCCCCCTGAGGCACAGCACCCAAATTCCAGCTCTTCATCCCCCCTGAGGCACAGCACCCAGCTCTCCATCCCCACCCGGGGCACAGCACCCAAATTCCAGCTCTTCATCCCCTCCCGGGGGCCTTTTTTGGCAGAACTTGGTGCTCTCCGTGCTGGTGGATGCCCCTTGCAGGGATTTCTCTTGGTTCCTGTGTTATTTGTGGGAAGGGGGCAGTAAGGCAAGGGTTAAAGTGTGAATAATCAGAGTTTCAGCCAGAAGTGGCGGATGGGAATCAGTTCAGCTCCTTGGAGGGCTGGGGTGGGTGGGAAGTGAGGCAGGAGCAGCTGCTCAGGGACAGGGACTTGGCTGGGCAGCTCTGGAGCCCACAGGTGGGCACGTGTGGTCATGGCCAGCACCAGGGAGGCTGAAATTCCCCAGGACCTGAATCAGAGCTGGGGTAGGGAAAGGTGCTGAAGGCAGAGAATCACAGAACCACTGATTGGTTTGAGCTGGGAGGAAGCCTAAAGCTCACCCAGTGAGATTTAGGGTAGGGACACCTTCCCCTGTCCCTGTCCAGCCTGGCCTTGGACACTTCAGGAATGGAGCAGCCACAGATTCTCCGTGCCAGGGCCCTGCCACTCTCATATGCAGGAATTTCTTTCAAATATTTCAGTTTGGTCCCTGGTGCTTGGCGCAGGGCTCAGCAAGGGACCAGGCTCAGCCTGAGCTGAGCTTTGCTGCCGCCCGAGCCCAGAGCTGGGCCCTGCTGCTTTTGTGCCTCTGCCCAATGCTCATGGGCTGGAGTGAGAGACAAAAGATGGGTGAGAGCAAAAGGGCACAGAAAGAATCCTCCAGAGCCAGCCCTGCAGCCCAGTGACCCCTTCCTGACAGAGATTTTGGAAGGCAGAGCTCCCGTTAAGGCACTTATGCAATAGGTTGTTACCAGAGGAAGTTTCTCTTTAACCCCAGGCAGTTGGTGGTTGATTTATGTCCTGCAGCTTTAGATTTTCTAGGTTGCAGTGGTGTTGCATAAGAAGATAATTTGACCCTGCATTTCTTAAAAGTTTTTGGGTTTTTTTTTTGGGGATTGTCTCTTTCATCTGCCTCTTATGTACCTGGAGGTGTAAAATGAAGGACAATTCTATGGCTTGTCTTCATATGAGAGTGAATCCCTGAGTCTTCTCAGAGGTGGGGTTGGATTTGGGTGTTTCTTCACACCAGGACTGGACACTTTTCCTTGTGAGTTTTATGCCCAGAATAAGAGCAGCTCCACTCTGTGCCTTCAATTTCTCCTGCTCTCTTCATGCACCAGGTTACTTTTGCTCTTAGGCAATAAACACAGCAGTGGGGAATACTCCAGGCATGGGATGCAGGGATGGACTGCAGGGACAATTTGGAACCATCTCAGCTCATGGAGAGACCAGCCCTGGACTTAATGGCCCTTGGAAGCCCTTGTAGTGCAGGTCTTTGCTAGGGCAGAGCTGTCCCTGAGTGGGAGTGAATTCATTTCATGGCAGGGGAGTCAGACGGGTCCTGTGCCTCGTGGCAGCTCCCCTTGGGCTCTCTCCTGATTTGCCATTTGCCTTTAACCTAAACGAAAAGTCATTTAGACTGAAAGCACACATTAGTGTTTGTGAACAGAAGGGCAATTACAGGGAGAAAACCAATTTCCACCAGCGTGGTGGGGGACAGCCACGGCCCCATTGTCTGAACCACGGGGTCCTGCCAGCAGAAGGACCAGCCCAGGTTCTCCTCCTCCAGCAAGGAGAGTTGGGATGATTCCTGCTCTTTTCCAGCCTCCCCTGGTGGCCTTGAGGAAACCCTTTGCACTCACCCTTGCAGCACTTGGGGGCACAGTGACCCCTTTCTCCTTCCTTGTCTCAGGAATCTGAACCATTCCTGGTCCTGGTGGTGTCTGTGGGAAATCTGAGCTGAACTTCTCAAACTGAGGGATTTTTCCCATCCTGGGTGAGTGTGGGTGGCTCCAAGGCTGCTCCAATTTTAGCCTCCACACACCACCCAGATGTTAAACTGGGCATCTTCTGCATCTGCTCCCGGGACATTCATTGTCCGGGAGTCCCCGGGTGGCCGATTGTGCCAGCGGGAGCTTTCATGGAAACAGCCCATTTTTTTCTGTGGCAGCTCCAAGTGTTTGCAAAAAGCTGGTAGAGCCCCAGGAGCTTCTGGCAGCTTCATTTTATTTTGAAACCATTCAGTCCCCAGCTGGGTGCGAGAGTAAAACGAAAGGATGCGAGATAAAGGCGCCGGTGCAGCGAGCGAGGGCAGCCCGTCATTCTGAAACCAGGCATGGAAACTGTGCCGAGGAGAAAAGCTCGAGAGCAGGGCTTGGCCCCCTCACCACACACACCCCGCGCACGCCAGAGAGTGCCTCTGCCTGGGGACAGGCACGTGTGGCCACGGGACAGCGACGGGAGCCTCGAGGGCAGTGGTGCCTCTGACCGGGCCCATGAGCGGCGACAACAAAGGTACCGAAAATGACCCGTCCTGTCCTGCTCCCCTCATCCAACCCATCTCTTGTGCCCAGGTAGGCTTGGGGAGTCCTCTCCAGGCTCCCCTTGACCAATTCACCTCTTGTGTCCTGATGTGTTTGGGGAATCCTCTCCAGGCTCCCCTCATCCAACCCACTTCTTGTGTCTTGGTATCTCTGGGAGTCCTGTTCAGGCTCCCCTCATCCAACCCATCTCTTGTGTTCAGGTGTCTCTGGGAAGTTCTCTCCAGGCTCCCCTTGTCCAACCCACCTCTTGTGTTCAGGTGTCTCTTCATCCTCTGCCTTCTCCTGAGCATCTCTGTCCCCTGCTCTCCATCACTGCCAGGGGGTTTGGGCACCTCCAGGCCTGAGCTGCTCTGGAGGCCCAGGAGATGTGGAGGTGGAGGGCAGTGGATGGTTTGGAGAAGAGGAGGTTCTGGTGGGTTTTTGGGGTGGTTTTTGTTCCCTTTGCTGCTTGCCCAAGGGCCTGGGTGGCCTTTGCCAGGGGACAGGGGCACTGTGCCCAGGGCTCCCACACTGGGGCATCCAGACCATGCCCTGTCCAGAGCACACAGGGATTTAGGGACCTTCATTGTAGGAAGTTTGGGTTGGAAGGGACCTCAAAGATCACCCAGTTCTGCCTGCCATGGACCCGTTGTGTCCGGTCTGTACCACGGTGTCCCTGCTCTTGCCTGCACAGCCCGGTGTCCCCGTCCCCTCTGGTGGCAGCCCAGCCTCTGGCGTTTCAGGCAGCTCTGAGGTGCTCTGATGGACACTGAAGGGCTGGCTGTGGAGATCTGGGTGACACCAGGAAGGGGATGGGTGGCAGGGCAGGTGCCAGTTGCTCGTTGTCACCGCTGGTTTCTCACCACACGGACCTGGGGGCACAGCACCCAAATTCCAGCCTGTGACAGCCTCCTCACCCAGCTCACCTCACCCACTGGAGCTGGGACATGGGGGGCATCCCTGCTTCCTTCGTCCCAAGGCTTTTCCAGCTTGTGTCCCTTCTCTTGCCACCTCCTGGCACTTCCTGGCTCTCTTTCTGTGGGCGGGTTGGGAAATGGGTTGAGAAGTGCAGCTCCCAACACCACAGCTCGGGGAGGGACGCTGTGATGGAAGAATTTGTTGAGTTTTGTCCTATCTCAAAAGTGCTGAAACTGGTGAAACGCTCCCACACCCCCTCCTGGGAATTTCCAGCTAAACCCAACTGGTTTTGGTTCTCTGGACTGTTGAAAAAGCTGAGCTCAGGCTCGGGGGCCCTGGCTCAGAAACCAGGATGGGAACTGGAGATTTGGCACCTTAGAGCTGAGTCCTGTGACCTGCAGACCTCTGCCTGCAGATGCCTGTGAGCTTTGGAGGATTGGCTTGGCAGCACAGCTCTGCTTTGAGCGCCTCATCCCCTGTTTGAGGGACAGAGAGGGAAGGACACAGCCCAAGAACTGAGCCTGTCCTGGGATGCTCAGGGGGAGAAAGGGGAGGCACTTCATAGACTGTGACAGGAAAACTTTCAAAGCCAGGGCTCCTCCAGCTGCTTCTAGGCTGAGAAAACACCTCCAGGGCTGTTCTCAACAGCTGGGAACAGCAGCAGATGGGAGCCTGATGGTGGCCAGCAATTAGTGCAAATTAGGGTCAATCACAGCCTTTGGAGGAGCAGAAGAGGTGCAGCCAAATCCCTCCTCTTTCCTCCCCTTTCCTCCTGTTTCAAAGTGCAGCAGGGACCTGGGGGGGACCTGGAGGTGGCCGAGGAGGTTGTGTCACACCTGGGGCGTGCCAGTCTCTGCTGCCAGCATGCCCAGCAGCCCAGAGCAGTGCCCAGAGCGTGCCAGACGCTTTTGTTCCTTCTCCTGGTGTTCAGAAAAACAGAGTTTTGCTGGTTATTCTTCCCTTCTCTGGCTGCAAACCCTCTGGGCTTTAAACAAAGGGAAATAAACAATTCCCAGTGACATTTGCAAAGCTTCCACAGCCCGTCGCAGTGAAACTGTTTGGTCTGAGCTTCTCTAAAGAAAAAAGTGAGGAAGAGGAGGGAGTGGTCCACGTGCAGGTGTGATGGATTTGCCATGTGGGAACTGCTTTTAGGTTGTATTAAAAAGGGCACAAATCTATAAAAAGCCAGTAAAAGCCCTGTCCAACCTGGCCTTGGGATCCAGCCCCAGCTTCTCTGAGCAGCCCTCAGCACCCTCACAGGGAGGAATTTCTCCCTAATAACCCATCTAAATCTTCTCCCTGTCAGTGTACAGTGATTGCCCCTGTCCTGTCCCTCCCTGCCCTCCGGAAAAGCCTCTCCGAGTCGGGCTGTGCCTTGCTGAGGGTGCAGAGAGGAGCCCACCAGGTTCTTCTGTGCCTGCAAACCCCATCGGGGATGCCCTGGGGGGATTTGGTACCCCGTTATCAGGGAAACCTTAATTAAAGGCTCATTAAAGGCCACCGAGTCCCGGCCGGGGCCGGGAGGGGGCGCGGGGCCGCCCGGGCTCGGCGCAGAAACTTTGAGTCACTCGCGGGGTGTTTTGGAGCGAAATTCGGAGCCGCCGCGGCCCCTTCCCGGCCCATTGTTGTGGTTTGACAATCACATTTTCCTGTTTTTAAAGCAAATGTTTTTCTCTCCCCCGGGGACGTAACCGAAGCCCCGCAAGCGCCGCGGGGGAAGGAGAGCGGGGGGCTCCGGACCGTGAGGGAGCCCGGGGGGATCTGGATGTGGAGAGAACCCGGGGGGCTCCGGACCCTGAGGGAGCCTGGAGGGATCCGGACGTGGAGAGAACCCGGGGGACCCGGATGTGGAGAGAACCCGGGGGGATCCGGACCCTGAGGGAGCCTGGGGGGCTCCGGACCCTGAGGGAACCCGGGGGGCTCCGGACCCTGAGGGAACCCGGGGGGATCCGGACCCTGAGGGAGCCCAGGGGGCTCCGGACCCTGAGGGAACCCGGGGGGCTCCGGACCCTGAGGGAGCCTGGAGGGATCCGGACCCTGAGGGAGCCCGGGGGGACCCGGACCGTGAGGGAGCCCGGGGGGCTCTGGACCCTGAGGGAGCCCGGGGGGCTCCGGACCCTGAGGGAACCCGGGGGGCTCCGGACCCTGAGGGAACCCGGGGGGCTCCGGACGTGGAGAGAACCCGGGGGGATCCGGACCCTGAGGGAGCCCGGGGGGCTCCGGACCCTGAGGGAACCTGGGGGGATCCGGACCCTGAGGGAGCCCGGGGGGCTCTGGACCCTGAGGGAGCCCGGGGGGCTCCGGACCCTGAGGGAACCCGGGGGACCCGGACCCTGAGGGAGCCCGGGGGGCTCCGGACCCTGAGGGAACCCGGAGGGATCCGGACCCTGAGGGAGCCCGGGGGGCTCTGGACCCTGAGGGAGCCCGGGGGGCTCCGGACCCTGAGGGAGCCCGGGGGACCCGGATGTGGAGAGAACCCGGGGGGACCCGGACCCTGAGGGAGCCCGGGGGGCTCCGGACCCTGAGGGAACCTGGGGGGCTCCGGACCCTGAGGGAGCCCGGGGGGCTCCGGACCCTGAGGGAACCCGGGGGACCCGGATGTGGAGAGAACCCGGGGGGCTCTGGATCCTGAGGGAGCCCGGGGGGCTCCGGACCCTGAGGGAACCCGGGGGGCTCCAGGCTTTGAGAGGCCCCGGGGGGTTCTGACCCAGGATGAGCCCCCGCCCCCTTCCCTCCCATCTCCGTTCTCTTTGTGCAACGGTGGCAGCAGGAGGGTGAAGGAGGCAGAAGTGTGCTTATTTTTATTTTTTACTCTTTTTTTTTTTTTTTTTTTAAATTGACGGTTCCTCTTTGCAGCGCTGTGGTTTCACGCCCTGCTGTGGCTGCAGGACATGGGGGTATTTTTGTAGGTCTTATTCAAGGAGTGTCTATTTAAAACAAACTTTTGGGTGGCTGAGCACGTTACCCCTCAGTTCGAAGCAGAGGACGGGGCTCGTGGGGAAATTGGGTGGTTGGTGGCAGCCCCCCAGAGCCACTTGGGCTGTTTGAGGATGCTGGAGGTCTCCAAGTCCCCACAGAGGATGGATCCACTGTGGCATGGGTGGAGGTGGGCCAAGACAAGGAGAAAACCCATTTATTATTCAAGTTCCTGTATGCAGGGTGTCTGCACGCTCCCAGATTTGCATTGAAATAGGAATAATTTGACTTTTACTGAATGAAAGTTGTGAAGTTCTAATGCTGAGTGGTGGCTCTGCAGTCGTGCCCAGGGTTTCCAGGCAAGATGCAGCTGGGACTAAAAACCACCAGGAGTGGGCTTATGCTTGTCCAGCGTGGCCAGGACCTGCTCAATGCTGCTTTAGCCCCATTTCCTTCTCTCAGAGCCGTGCTGAGCCCCTGGGATGTGACACAAACCCTTTGGTGCTCAGGAGCTGAGTGTCTCCTCCCGTGTGTTGCCCAACACAGGGTGTGAGCTGTTCCTCTCCTTTCCTACATCAGCAAATAAAAAAGGCACCAAGCTCCCTTGTGCCCCAATCAGCAACTCACCCACCTGTCTGCCAGCCCATCCCATCCCATCCCATCCCATCCCATCCCATCCCATCCCATCCCATCCCATCCCATCCCATCCCATCCCATCCCACTGCTGAGCCCGGCAGGATCAGCAGCTTGGCCTCCAAGCATCGCAAATCCTGCCTGTGCCCCCATGGCTGGCTCATCTCCTGGCACATCCTTGTGCCTCCTGCCCTTTGGGAGGCCAGGCCAGCCCTGCAGACATCACCAGCCTCGTCCTTGTCTTTTCCAGCTCTCTGCCTCGCTGCATGGCTCAGGAGCAGAGCAAAGCAGAGAAATGGCTTAGGTGGGAAACCACCACCCTTTGCCACCCATTTCCCCCTCCTGGCAGCCCCAGACCTTCTCCTGACCCTTGTCCATCCCTTCCATCAGGGCTGAGCTCTGGGGGTGCTGTGGGAGCCCCCCTGTTTGCCCTGGGCAAGCTCTGGGAGCCCGGAGGAGCCCGGGCAGCCTGGAGCGCCTTTGTCTGCCCCGCCGACGGTCGGAGGGTTGCACAGCGTGTGGGGGTGAAGCACATCCATCTCCACGGATCCAAATAACCCCTTCCTTTCTTACTTTCTTTCTTTTCTTTCCCAACCGGCAGCGGGTTCTGCAATATCCCCTGCCCGGCACAGCAGAGCCCCGCCTGGCCGGCCCCGGGAGGGAGGAGGGACTCCAGAAAGGGAAGCGGTGCCTCCTTTTCCAGGCTAAAAATACCAGCCGTGCTTCCAAAATAATCTCGGTTCGATGATCTCCATTGCCCCCCGGGGCTGCTGAAATTCCCCAGTAATTCAGCCTGAGCTCCTCACCCCGATGGAGGAAGGTCTCAGTGGGATCTGTTTGCTCCTGGAGGCAGGTTTGGCTCTTGGTGTTCGCAGAATTTTTGAATGGGATTTCAATGGGATTGATGGGAGAAGCCAGGCTGCTGCTCCTTCTACTGCTTCTAGTTCAAGATGGGATTGGGAAAAATTCACAGATTTTGAAGTTGTATACAGGGACCAGGAAAACTCTGGTTTTCCAGCCCATCCCAAATCTGATCTGTTAATTTGTAGGGGAAAACCACAAGTTTCCTCCAGGCTGTGCTGGGGTAGATTTCCATGGGTTGTGGTGTGGTTTTTGGGGGTGCCCTGTGCAGAGACAGCGGCTGGACTCGATGATCTATGTGTCTCCCTTCCCACTCAGGCTGTGCTGTGGTTCCTTTCCATGACTCTGCACCAGAATTGAATGATCTGCAGGAATTCTGGGGCTGGCTGAGCCCAGCTTGCCCTTCCTGATGAGTTTGAGCCTTTGGAATGATGGATTTAAGGGAATTCAGGGCACTGGACAGCAGAAAGAGCTCGGTGGGGAGGGTGAATCCCCTTCTCCAGCTGCTGTTCATGGAATGGTCCCCACTCTCACCTCTGCTTGGCTCCACTCAGTAATATGCAAATTTATGCAGAGCAGGGCCCGCTGGGACTGAGTTGTGAAGTTATTGACGGGTCTCAGAATTAGCTGTTAGTCACAAAAACCTTGTCAGGGCAATTTGGGTGTTGCTGGGGCTCTGCAGGGACCAGGGCTGAGACTTCTGTTCTGGTGCTATTTTCCAAATCAGAGAGGCATTAAGCGTAACCTCGGTAATTCTGAATTATTTAAAAAGCTGCTGTCACTGCTCTGGACTGAACTGCCAGGTGCTGTTTGAGGGCTGTGCCTCTCTTCACCTGAGGTTTCACTGTGGATCAACGAGGCTTTGGAAATGAAAGGGAAGGAAAGGCTGGTCTTGAAGAGAACAGACATAAATTAAAGTGAAAGAGAAAGCCCTGGAGGTGGGTGAGATGCACCCTGGAACCTCCCAGCTTCAGCAGGTGCCGAAAATAACCACTCTGTAAGCAGGGTTATGAATGTGCCAGCCCGTGAGCTCGATGTGTAACTTCCCAGAGCTGTTTTGGTATCACAAAAGCGAGCAAAATAACTCAGCAAAAGCACATCCCTGCCCACCCGTGTTTCGGTGCTGTCTCACTGCACCCAGTGACCCCAGAGACTCCGGGGCTGCAGCTGAGCAGGGCTCCTCACCCCGGCACTGGGCAGGGCTTTGCTCTGCGTCCGAAATGATTTCTTCCTTGGAAAAGAGAAGTGTGATTCCGTGGTTGGAGAATCCCCCCGCGCTTTGGGGTTCCTGGAAAAGCAGCTGTTCCCCCGCCGGCAGCGAGGGAACCTCGGGGTCTCACTGTGCTTTTGGGCAGGATTTGAAGCCCGTGAGCACAAGCACCTCCCTCCTTGGCTCTGAACTTGGTTCTGTTTCTTTCTTTGTGGTGCTCGGCGCCCCTGGTCACTGTGTGGGGATGTTCCGGTGTCCTCAGCTCAGCTCATCCCGGGGGATGCTCCTGCCTGTCCTGTGCTCAGCTCAGCTCATCCCGGGGGATGCTCCCTCTCTCCTGCCCCCGGCTCATCCCCACCCGCCCCGGTGCGGTGGGAGCTGCCCCGTCCCGGTCCCCCGGGGGATGGAGGAGCCCGGGCAGGGAGCGAGACACCTGGAACGGGCAGGTGCCAGGTGGAAGCGCTCGGCTCCAACTCGGTGCCCGGAGCTCTCCCCAGGCTCGGCCGTTCTGCCGCCCCTCTCCCCGCACTTTGGTGGCTCCGCCACCGGGATGGACGGGCTCGGGGTCAAGTTTGGCATCCAGCGACCCGCGCTCGGCGGCGATTCCCGCTGTCCGGGTCTCTGCAGCCGCTGGAAGTCGCCGCTCCCGGTCCCTCGTGTCGCGGAGCTCCGACCCGGAACGCGCCGCCCGCCCCCGGCCCGTCCGGTCCCGGCCCGTCCCGGGGGCGGAGCGGCGCCGCCCGCAGCTCCCGCCGGGGCCGCCCCGCTCCGCCCGCCCGGTTCCGGAGCGGCGGCGCAGGTGGAGCCGGAGCCCGCGGAGTCCCCGCGCGGCCCGGCCGGGGCCGCCCCCGCCCAAGGACGCTCCGGCATCGCCTCGGCTGCCGCCGCCAGCACAAGGTAGGCACCGGGACACCGGGACACCGGGACGAGGGGACACCGGGACGAGGGGACACCGGGACACCAGGGCGGCGGCCAGGGGCAGTCCCGGGTCTGTCATCCCCGGGGGTTGTGGGGTCCCCGTCCCCTCTCCGCACCCCGGCTCGGCTCCGTTCCCCGCAGGAGGGAGCAGCCCCCGCTCCGCTCGCCCCCTCCCCAGGTGTTTCGCAGCCCCCGGGGCTGGCAGGCTCCTGGGAGCGGGGCGGGCTGGGCGAGGAGCGCCCACCCCGGGGGTGTCCGGTCCCGGCAGTGCCTACCCGGGGTCTGCAGCTCCAGCTGGGGTGGTGGTGACCCCGTACCGAGGGACAGCTCTGGCAGGGCTGTCACAGGGACCGGAGGTGCTGCGCCGGTGCCGGGGGATGGCGACTCGCAGAGCAGCTGATGCAGCCCGTGTCCCCTGGAATGTGTGCGTGTGGCTGCGGGGCTCAGCCAGGACCGGCTGCCAGAGCTGAGGGAGGGAGCTCGGGCTCACGAGGCCCGCGGACCCGCGGCTGCCTTGGAGAGCGAGCGCTCAGATGTGGCAAAGCCGAGCCTGTGGTTTGCTGGAATGTTTTTGTGCTGATCCGGTTGCCTTTCCCTTCGGAAGGGCCGGCGGCGCGTGGAGGGAGTGCGAGGGCAGAGGAGCAGCGGCAGTGCTGGGCTTGCATTTGCTGCGAGGGCACCTCCCTCTCTCCAAACACCTTGTGGGGAAAGGATGTGCGCTGGGAAAAGAGCCGTGGATGCCCCAAATACCCCGGATCCGTCTGCCAGAGCCACGGGCCAGTGCAGCCCACAGATCCGTGCACCGTCCAAGGTTTGCCCCGTGCTGGCAACCCCTGGGCTCCCAGACAGCAGCTTCCCACACCTTTCTCCACGGCAAAGGTGTTATCTGTGCTCCGGAGGCTTTGCTGAGTAATGGGATGTTGGGAGGCTCCTGCGGAGGAGGTGTGGGATGTGCTGGACACGGCTGGGCCGGGAGAGGTGAGGTGTCGCTCACGGCCCAGGCAGGGAAGCGAGCGGCCGCAGGGTTTGGATTCTGCCGTGGCGTTTGCAGGCAGGATGAGCTGTGAGTGGTCCTGCCCCGGGTTTGTTCCAGCAGACAGGGCCCCGGGAGGCCGGGGAGCGTGGGCCCCGCTCCGAGGGTCCGGATGCAGTGCCTCTGAGCAGATGTTTGCAGAGGGTTCCAGCCTGAAATCTCAGCCTTTCTCAGGGGATCTCAGGCGCTTCCTGGTTTGCAGCGAGGGTCGGAGGATTTCAGCACTTCCTACTCTCTGCCTGGTGTGAGCAGGAAGTGGGAGCATGAAGACGGCAGCAGAGGCTCTGGCAGTGGGGCTGGAAGCTCAGCAGGGAGCGTGTGGGGTGGTTACACCTGTCCTGAGCAGGGTCCTGAACCCTTCGGGCGTGTCCTTTGGGAAGGGCCAGGTCCCAGTGTCAGGGCTGGTCCCACAGTGAGTCCCATCCTGCAGCTCAGGGATGGAGCTGAGCGTGGACGGGCACATGGGAGCGTGTCTTTTCCTGCAGTTATTAAATGGCTTCATTGGGAACCTCCCCGGGGCAGGGAGAGGCTTTGGCTGGTGCTGGCTGCTGTGCTGGGCTGCTCTGAGCTGGCAGGGGCGTTTCAGAGCGACACCGAGTTCTCTGTGGAGCAGCAAAGGGAGGAACTCCACATCCTCCTGCCACTGGGGGCCTGGACTTGAGTTGAGAGATGGGGAATTTGGGTGGCTGGAGCACGAGTGGCTGGCCCTGGCTTCTGTGTTCACATTTGGCTGGATGGGAATTGGAGTCGAGGCCCAGCTTCCATCAGGGGTTGGAGGCTGGTGGCTCAGGGTCCTCTGGGGCTCTGGGGATGTGAGTGGCCACATCAATGGCTTTGGGACACTTGATGCCAAAAAGTTCCCCCACCGTGGGACACTGGGCTAGGAACAATTCTGGGGAAGCTGAAAGGCAGTGCTGCAAAACTCTGAACCATTTAGAAACCGTTGAAAGAAAAATGAGGTTTGAAAACGTCAGTTGTAAGGAGACCTTGTGTGTTTGGAGTCTGTGGCTCAGATTTTCAGGCTTTTTCCTGTTCCAGCAGTGGGACACAATGGCATACGTGCTTTTTCAGTGAGTCTGGGAAATCCTGCAATCATGGATTTAACAGCTGGGACCTTGAGGAGGGGAAAAAACAAACAAGTGTGTTGGCAAGGCTCCGAAACCAGGCAGCTCCTTCTGCCCCGCTGCCCGACTCCAGCAGGGGAGGTGGCGAATCTCCTCTTCCATCTCTGGTTCAAACATCAAACCTGAGTTGTTCTGATCTGATTTATTAGCTTTTGATCTCCATCCAGCCCCGTCGCTGCTCTCCGGGACAGCTCAGGAGGGAGGTGAGTCAGTCCTGGAGCTGGAGCTGCCGACTCCTCGCCGTGTCTGCCTCATCCCCTTGCTATGCTCCCCGAGGGCAGGAATGCATCCGTCCCGTTCAGGCTCTGCCGGCTCCCCATTAACAGCTTCTCTGCTGACTCGGGTGTCCCTGCCGAGGCGGGGAGGGGACACACGGCCACCACCGCAGCGTGTCCTGCCTGTCCCGAGTGGGTGCCAGGCTGGGGCTGCTGCCCCTGTGAGTGCGGCTCCAGCTCCTGCCTGGCACGGCCGGTCCTGCTCTGCGGCTCTGAGTGCCCTAAAAACACCCCGGGGAGCCCTGCTGGGAGCAGCCCCGCGATGTTTTCCTGCCTTTGTTGGTGCCCTCACACACGGGGTTTGTTTCTGGTCACCCCACGCCCGCCTCCTTGGACCGGCTGCTCTGCTCCAGGTGCCCTTCCCAAAGAGCAGGGTTTGTTGGGGACAATTCTGTCACTCGGGGAAGGTCTGAATCGGCACATTTGCTGTTTGATGTGATGGAGCCACGAAGCTTCCAAGGGGGTGGCCAGAGTTCAGGGGTGTGCAGGGCTGGTAAACGTTCACTTTTCAACACAAAAACCCCACGTCTTGTTAAGCCAAGCCAAGGAAATTTAGGAGAGCAGCTCTGGCCTGCAGACTGCAGGCGAGGGATTTGTTTTCTTTCTGTGTCCTGGAGAGCTCTGTCTTCCCCTGAAGCTGCCTTCCTTCCCGATATAGCAGCAGTTGCTAACTCTGAATGAATGTGCCGAATTCCGGGTCCGGCCGCTTGCCTTGGAGCTTGGGCAGAGCCAGGAGGCCTGGGTGGCACTGGGTGGCACTGTCCCAGCCTCCTGCCACTCTATAAATAGCCAACATGGCCCAAGTGCCCGTTGGAGTGAGTTTGGAGCTTTCCCAGGCTCACCGTGGAGGCGGCTCAGCATCGCTGAGGTGGCAGAGCCGGGGGTGCCACACATCCCTGTGTCCCTGTCACCGTGTCCCTGTCACCGTGTCCCTGTCACCGTGTGCTGCCTCTTGGGCAACACCCGAGGATGCTGAGGAAAGAGCCTTGAGTCAGTGCCACGCTGTCACCCAGGGAGGCCCCCGGCAGGGAGGGGACATCCTAAGGGTGGGACTGCATGGAGGTCCCGGCCCCACGGAGGGGCTGGAGTGGGGCAGTGGCCTCACATCTGACCCCTACACACATCCAGCCCATCTCTGGGTTTGTCTGTGATCCCTGCACACATCCAGCCCAGCTTTGGGTTTGTTTGTGATCCCTGCACACATCCAGCCCATCTCTGGGTTTGTCTGTGATCCCTGCACACATCCAGCCCAGCTTTGTTGGTTTCTTTCACCTAAAATTTCAGTCTCAAGGCCAGGTGTGGTGTGTGGTTGCTGGAAGGAGAATTAGGATGGTGTTAATGGGCTTTTCCCTGGCTGCCCTGCCCCTCAGCACAGTGACAAACCACCCTGACACCCGCATCCATTGGGTTTTGTCCCGTGAGCTGCTGGTATCCAGGAGCAGGAACGGTGCCAGAGGGAGAATTGGCTCTTCCATGGGGCTGCATTGCAGAGCTGGATCAAAACACGGCTCACAGCAGGGCCAAACAAACCCTGCTGAGCTGGGCACGCTCTGCCCCGTGCTGGAAGGTGGCACCAAAGGCAGGGAACAGGAGGGCAGAGGTGCAGGAGCTGGGGGAAGAGCTGGGAGCTGGGGGTGGCTCACGCTGCTCTCCTCGTTTCTCCTCATGGAAAGAATTTTAATGTGTGTGGGGTGAACCTGTCAGTGGTGCCGGTCCAGAGCGTCCTCCCTGTGTTTCCCTGGGTCCTCCCGTGTTTCACCTGGGTCATGTGCTGCTCTGAAAGATCTCAGCATGCCCAAGGAGCCTCTGGAGCATCCTGCAGCCCTGGAGGTGCCCTGGAGCTCAGCTCCAGAGAGGTGCAAGCAGGGCAGTTCTCCCGGGAGGAGCAGCTCCCTGGTGCTGCAGGAAGGAGTTGGGATGTGGTGCTGGGGTCGGCTCTCTGGGGGTGTTCTTGAGCCTTCAGGGAGGGAGGATCTGCCACTGGAGGAGGATCGGCCATGGAAGGAGGATCTGCCATGGAAGGAGGATCTGCCAAGGGAGGAGGATCTGCCACGGGAGGAGGATCTGCCACGGGAGGAGGATCTGCCATGGGAGGAGGATCTGCCACGGGAGGAGGATCGGCCATGGAAGGAGGATCTGCCATGGGAGGAGGATCTCTCATGGAAGGAGGATCTGCCATGGAAGGAGGATCTGCCACGGGAGGAGGATCTGCCACAGAAGGAGGATCTGCCACGGGAGGAGGATCTGCCACGGGAGGAGGATCTGCCACGGGAGGAGGATCTGCCAAGGGAGGAGGATCTCTCATGGAAGGAGGATCTGCCAAGGGAGGAGGATCTCTCATGGAAGGAGGATCTGCCATGGAAGGAGGATTTGCCAAGGGAGGAGGATCTGCCATGGAAGGAGGATCTGCCATGGAAGGAGGATTTGCCAAGGGAGGAGGATCTGCCATGGAAGGAGGACCTGCCATGGGAGGAGGATCTCTCATGGAAGGAGGATCTCCCATGGACAGAGGATCTCTTAGAGAAGGAGGATCTCCCACAGAAGGAGGATCTCTTACAGAGGGAGGATCTCCCATGGACAGAGGATCTCTTACAGAGGGAGGATCTCCCACAGAAGGAGGATCTCTTACAGAGGGAGGATCTCCCATGGACAGAGGATCTCTTACAGAACGAGGATCTCTTACAGAGGGAGGGGAAAGCTGCTGATGCTGAGGCTGCTTTTTCATCAGCTGCTCTTGCGTAAGGGGAGCCCTGGGCAGCACAGAAAATGTGGAGAACTTCCTGGGACTGCTGGAGACAAAGCCAGGATCGCTCTCTCAGTTTCTTTCCTCCTTTATGCTTTCCTGAACTTCAAGGCTTATGTAAATTGCCCAGGTTTGCCCAGGGCTCGATGCACTGATGATAACTTTCATTCGTAGCCTGGGGGTGCAACTTCCACATGAAAATCGTCTCTTCTGCCCCTGCCTTGGCCTCTTTGCCCCATCCAGCTGCCTTCAGCAGCTCTGGGGAGGCTGCTGGAAGCAGCTCAGGGTTACCCTCAGTGGCTGCAGGGTGGAATATTCACAGCAGAGCTGGCTCTGAGGTGGGCTCTGTCCCTTCTCCCACGCCCCTTGCCTTGCTCACCCCCGGGTTTTGCCATGTCCTTCCTGTCACCTGTGTGTCACCCTGGCCTCTGTGTCCTGCCTTGGGGGCCTGGCACTGGCTCCTTGCTGTCCCATGATGGAGGCACCACAAAATTCTGATCATTTGCAGTATGCATTGTTTGACTTCCCAGGTGTTTGTTCTGTTCATTACCCAACTCACAGATTATTGCAATCAAAATTGAGTTTTAGAGAGAAACCCAAGTTAAGTGAAGAAGCTTTAAATGCAATAACTCTTCACTGATGGCTCTGGCAAAAGTCACAAATCAGTCGTAACTTGGTTGAACCAATAAAACTAATGCTTAAGAGTCAGATGTTCAAATAATAGGAGAATCTCCTCAAATTGTTGAGCTTGCTGCTGTAGTTCAGGCTTTTCAGCTCTTTCCACAACCTCTTAATTTAATCCCAGATTCTGCTAATGTAGTTAGGAGATTAGAAACGTCAATTTTAGAAGATGTTAGCAATGACACTTTGTACCGTTAGCTTTCATGTCTTTATGCAGCTTTGCAATCTAGAGCTCATCCATATTTTGTTCCTCACATCAGAGAAACAAAACGGCCTTTTCCATCTTCCAGGACTGCACCCACCCCTCTCTGCAGAGGTGGGCGCACAGCGCAGGTGGCAGCGTCCCGGGGAGGGTCCCCATGCCAGGGGACAGTCCCTGCCATGGCTGGCTTTGTCCGGGCCCTGTCACCTGCTGGCGCGGGGACAGCAGTGCTGGGATAATGGAACTGCACGTTCAGCAGGTCTGTGCCTTGTGGTGGTTATTCAGCCTTTGGGAGCTGGGTTTAACTGGAAGGCCTGAATTGGCTGTCGCTGTCTGGGTGAGGGATGGAATCAGAGGTGCCCCTGTTCCCCCTCGTGCCCTGGGGAAGTTTTGGAGGGTGTTTTTAGAGCAGACTGTTTGGGGGATTCTGTTATTTCATAGAATTGTGGGGTGGTTTGGGTTGGGAGGTGCCTTAAAGCATCCAGTGCCACCCCTGCCATGGGCAGGGACAACTTCCCCTGTCCCAGGGTGCTCCAAACCCCATCCAGCCTGGCCTTGGACACTTCCAGGGATCCAGGGGCAACCCCAGTTTCTCTGGGCACCCTGTGCCACAGCCTCACCACCCTCCCAGGCAGGAATTTCTTCCTGATTAGCACTGTAGACTCTGTCAGTCTGGCTGGTGACTTACTCCTGACAAAAACCCAGGAAAAAGCACATTTCTGGGATGTGAGTGAGCTGGCAGACTGCAGTGGCATCACGAGGGATGGACACACTGTGAACTGGCAGGGACTGGTTTCAGGCGCTGAGTTTGATCTCCACAAACTGCAGCTTGTGTGGTTGTTTTCCCGGTATCTAAGGGTTCAGAGATCTCCCAGAGCTGCCATTGAAATTTCCCTGCATTAATCTTGATGCTGGTTATGAACCAGGACCAGATCTTTCCACCCCACATCTGGTGGCTGGGTGCAATCCCAGCCCTTCCTTCCAGGGGTGAGCTGAGCCAGGAGCTTGAAGGGCTGCTTGGGCAGAGCTGAGCTTTGGGCTTTGGGATCTGGGCTTTGGGATTTGGGATTTGGGCTTTGGGCTTTGGGATTTGGGCTTTGGGATCTGGGCTTTGGGATTTGGGCTTTGGGCTTTGGGATTTGGGATCTGAGCTTTGGGCTTTGGGATTTGGGCTTTGGGATTTGGGCTTTGAGGGTGCTCTGGGTGCCTCAGCCCTGTCGGCTCCCTTTGAGGCTCCTTTGGCCACAGCAGCACCTCTGCAATTCCTGCTCCATGGAGGTGCCTGGGCAGGCTGAACCTGTGGCAGCAGGCTCGGCTCGACGTGGGCTCGGGGTGGTTTGTGCTGGGGTTTGGCCTCATCCCAGTGCGGAGAAGCCGCGGCCACACTGGGCTGCAGCTCTGCACTTCCCTCTGGGCTCAGCCCTGGGGATGCTCGGGGGGCTTTGGGGTTGGGGACAGCCCAAAGGGGTCCCGGTGCTGCCCCTTGGGGGGACAGGGGTGGCCTGGGGGCTGTCACAGCCGTGGCCTCCCCCTGCACGGGTGCTCCCATCAGCCCTACCTGCTGCGACCCGGCTCTGTCTCGGCGAGGTGAGAGTTGTTGTGCAGAGTTTCCTCTTTTATATCCTCTTATGTCACGCAGCCCCGGCGGCTGAGCTGCCCGAAATAGCTGCCAATCCCGGGAGGTTTCACTTCAAGGTCTCTATTCTTGGCTCGCCGGCGTTTCTCAGTCATGAGCTCAGGGAGCGCGGCGTGAGGAGCAGCAGGCAGTGCCATGCAGGGATCCTGCCTCTGGCCCGGGGTGGCTCTGAGGGGACAGGGTGGGCACAGCCCGGCCCGGCAGCTCTGAGGGACCCCGGCTGGCTGGGGATGCACTGAGCCCTGAGGAGCCGCTCTGGGACGGGATGAGTCAGTTCTGAGCGGCTGCTCCACCGCCCCGGCTGTGTCTGACCCAGCTGAGCACGGCTCAGACGCTCTCCCTGCTGCTGAGGATGGGCTGGGCGGCAGGGATGGAGCAGAAGTGAACGGGGGATGCGGAGCTGTGGCTTCCCAGGAGCGGAACTCGCTGGATGTTCTCAGGCTGGGAGATCTGCACCACGCTGGTGATGTTCAGCCCGTCCTGTAAGTGCCTCTCCCATCCCTGGGTGTTTGTTCCTTCCCTGCACGGCTGTGAGCCCTGGCGGGGCTGGGGGAAGGTGTGAAGGGAGCATCCCTCAGGATGCTCAGGGATGGGGAACAAGGCTGGGCTTGCTCCTGGGCCTGGGGTGGAGCTGCTGCCAGTGTCTGGTGGGCACAGCCACCAGTGGGGCCAGCCCAGGGCACTGGGGGTTGATGTCCCATCTCAGGTTGTTCTGCAGCCTTGGAGCCACGGGAGGGGAGCCACGGCATCGGTCCCAGCTGCAGCAGCAGGCACAGGACAGGCTCCTCTCTCAGCTGCATTTTCTGGCTCCTCTGTCAGCTGCATTTTCTGGCTGTTTCCGAGCAAACTCAGGAGTTGCCCACCAGCTCTGCTCAGATCTGTTGAAGGCGCTGCCTGAGGGGATGCAGGAGTTGTGCTTCCCCAGGACTTTGGCTGGTTTTGAGGGTGCTTCTTGGGAGGAACCTCATTTTCCGGACTTCCTTTCAATTCCTTTAACACTTTCAATCTCTCCTGCCTGCCTCCAGCCTTGCTGCATTAGGTGCATTTCCACCCCAGACCAGGTCATGCCCAGCTTGGGGCACAGCCAGCATCCTGCCCCTGGGGCACTTATGGCACAGGGGGGGAAAGGAAAAAGCCCTTTGAGGGTGGGGAAGGTGCTGTGGTGGCTTTGGCTGAGCTTTGGGAGGTGCTTGGGGCTCTGTACGTGGGGTTGCTGGGGAGGGAGTGTTGTGTTCCGAGCTCGCATCCTGCCTCCGCTGCGGGGAGCGGTCACGTGCGCGCGCGAGGCCTTTGTCCTGCGCCTCGCTGCTTTTTTTAAAATTTATTTTTAGGTGCTCTCTGGCTTCCTCTTCCTCCTGCGCCGCGCTGCACTCCCTCTTTCTAGCTCCCTCTTCTAGGATTGCTTTTTTGAACAGTCAGTTCCTCCTTAGAGCCATTTTTGCAGGCCTTTGTCTGCGCTTGGGAGCCGGCCCAGTTTGGCGTTAGCAGCTGCTGGCTCCTCTGGGTAAGCAAGAACAAATAAAGGTTTACACTGAATGAATCATTTGAGCCTTATCTGTCCTTCCCAGTCGGGACAGCTGTGCAACTCCTGCTGCAGTGCCTGGAGGGCACAGAGGCTCCTCGGAAAGCTCCTCCTGCCACTGGCCAGCCCTCACGGGTTTGTGCTGCTGATCCCAGGGCTGCCCCAGCCAATCCTTCCTATCTCCAAGCTCCATTCCATGCTTGGTTGGGAAGCTCCACTCTGTTCTGGCTCCTTTTCCAGGAGGACTTGCTCCACTTGGCTGCTTTGGGCTCGCGGGTGCTTTGGGTGGTTTGGTCGCTGGGTGAAAATGCAGAAGCGTCATGGTGGGATCCATGTCATGGTGGGATCCTTGTGGTGGTGGGATCTTCATGGTGGTGGGATCTTCATGGTGGTGGGATCCACGTCGTGGTGGGATCTTGGTCGTGGTGGGATCTTGGTCGTGGTGGGATCCTCATCCTGGTGGAATCCTGGTCGTGGTGAGATCCTGGTTGTGGTGGGATCCTCATCCTGGTGGGATCCTCATCCTGGTGGAATCCTCATCCTGGTGGGATCCTCGTGGTGGATGAGTTTGAAGGCAGACAGGGTGTGTGGTGATGAGCTCCTGGCATCCCCCTGGGTGTGGGACACAGTGTGGCACTCAGTGGCGTGGCTTCGCTGGTTTCAGAGGCAGGATTTGCAGATAAGTGGCCGTAATTTAATAACAAGTAACAAATGTTTAATAACAAACGTGGGAGGAGGGAGGGGACAAAGGCAGACAAAGCCCTGGGCTCGTGCCTGGGAAGTTTGGATCTGACACCAAGGTGAGGAGTTGACCAGAGCTCGTGTTGGACCCTGGGCATGGAGGGTTCCTGAGGGATGCCCTGGCAGCCAGCAGGGGCCTGGATCCATCACCCCTTCCCCTCCCCTGGCAGCCCAGAGTGCCCCGTGCCAGGCTGAGCCTGCACAGCCCCACCAGGCTGGAGTGGAACCTGCTTTTCTCCTATGGCAGAGCAGCTCTCAGCCTTTTACCACGAGTGTGCCCAGCCAGGGCTTGGCTTCTCTGCCCTTAACTCATTTTTTAGCCATTAGGTGGGCAAAAGTCCTGCTGGGTTTGTCCAGGCAGTGTTTGTGGAGCTGTGGGGTGGGCTGCGTTGTGAGACCTCATCTCCTGCGGTGGGTCCATCCCAGGCCGTGCAGGGATGCTGAATCCCCCCTTCCCCACCAGCTGCAGGCTCCATAAAGCGAGCAGGAATAATTCACCTGGATTAAACCACCGATCTTCCCTCTCCTTCCAAGGCTCTGCCGCCGTAAACAGCCGCGGGCTGGGGTAGGTGAGTGGAGGCAGCCAAGGCCTCGTGTCCACAAATGACTAAATCCTGCCTGAAAAGTCAAAGTATGAAAACATTATTTTTTGGGTTTGGCTGAGCCTCACGGATTGCTGGGATCGAGCCACCTTGGCTGCCTCTGGACACTGCCTGCAGCTCTGCCCACCTTGCAGCCAGAGAGGAGGGTGGAGGAAGGCTGGCGAGGGCATGGGGGGGTCTGGCAGGGATTTGAGGGTGCCAGTTGTCACCTGAGGGCTGGGTCAGGAGCCTGCCAGGCCCTGAGGTGGGTCTGTCACCCTGGGCTTTGAGCACAAGCAGGGCTGGACCTGCCTCTCTGCATCCCTGCTCCCAAATTGCTTCTTCTTCCTGTGCTCGCATCTCTGGCTGCCCAGGCTGGGGAATTTCCTGCTGCTGGGATGGATGATGCTGATGTGGGGCTTTGGATAACAGTGCTGGGGGGCTTTGGATGACACTGATGTGGGGCTTTGGATGACACCAATGTGGGGCTTTGGATGACACCAATGTGGGGCTTTGGATGACACTGATGTGGGGCTTTGGATGACACCAGTGTGGGGCTTTGGATGACACTGATGTGGGGCTTTGGATGACACCAATGTGGGGCTTTGGATGACACCAGTGTGGGGCTTTGGATGACACCAATGTGGGGCTTTGGATGACACCAGTGTGGGGCTTTGGATGACACTGATGTGGGGCTTTGGATGACACCAATGTGGGGCTTTGGATGACGCTGATGTGGGGCTTTGCCTCCCATCGCAGCCTCCCGGGGCAAGCCAAGCTCATTCCCAGCTCCTTGGGCTCTCACAGCTCTCACCCACTGGCAGGGCCAGTGCCTGGCTGGATCCCTGGTGGTTTGTGGGTGGATCCCTGGTTTGGGATCCCTGGTTTGGGATCCCTGCACTGTTCCCAGGTGCCCGGAGCCGCTGGCACAGGGCTGGCAGCCGCCAGCCCCCGGTGCAGAGCCAGGCCCGGCGGTGAGACGCTGGTATGTGAGATGTAAACTCAATCCCAAAGTTTAGATTACAGCCCTGTGAAAAACATCAGCTCCCCTAAATGGAGCCCAGATGGTGGCGGAAGCCTCGAAGCCGAGGGCCAGGAATTGCAGGAACCGTGTGAGCAAAGGGCCCGGGGCCGTGGGGGAGGAGAGGGAGGGAGCTGGGGTTAAGGCATGGAGGGTCAGCTCCTAAACCAGGCTGGCTCCTCAGGGCTGGGGTTACAGCATCCAGGGTCAGATCCTAAACCAGGCTGGCTCCTCAGAGCTGGGGTTACAGCATCCAGGGTCAGATCCTAAACCAGGCTGGCTCCTTGGAGCTGGAGTTACAGCATCCAGGGTCAGATCCTAAACCAGGCTGGCTCCTTGGAGCTGGGGTTACAGCATCCAGGGTCAGATCCTAAACCAGGCTGGCTCCTTGGAGATGGGGTTAAGGCATGGAGGGTCAGCTCCTAAACCAGGCTGGTTCCTCAGAGCTGGGGTTATGTAGGGACACAGGGCACCTGCAGGGACACAGAACTCTTGTAGGGACACAGGGCACCTGGGACACCTCCAAAATCCCTGCAGGACTGAACTTCTGCTGACTCTGTGCTTTTGGGCGGTGCCAAAAAGCACCAGGTGGGAGTGAGGAAATGGGACACTGGGTGGGAGTGAGGAAATGGGACATCGGGTGGGAGTGAGGACCGGTGACTTTGATGTTCTTAATGCAGTGTCAGCACTGCACTCCCCACTTGAGAAAGGCTGAAAAAGCTGCAGGAGGGAGGCCCTGCCTGGCAGGGAGAGGCGATGGTGAAGCCCAGGCTGGTTGGTTGGGCAGAGCACACTCGAGGCCTCGGCTCCTGTGGCGGCTGAAGCAGAGCAGGAGGTGCTGCAGGCAGGGGCTGAGCTGTGGTTTGTGCGTTGGCCTCGTCCCTCCTGCGTGAACCATCCCGGTGACGCCACATCTGATCAGGGCTCGTGTCAAATCACAGCTCAGGGAGTCCCTGGAGCAGCATCTGCAGCTGCCTCCGGCCCTGGCCAGGGCTCCACGAGTCTCGGTTGCCGTTCCTGCGGGTTCCTTGGCCGCCTCCCTGTTTGTGCTGCGAGCTGTGGATCTCTATCAGTGCCGATGACGAACCCCTGAAAGCGAGCAGGGAGCTGGGAGGGTTTGGATTGTTTTTGCCTTGGTGGGACCTTGCTGTCAGAGCTGGATCCTCGGGGTGTCTGCCCGCTTTAGTCACAGCACCGAGCCTGGGTGGAGGCTCTGTCCCAGCTGGGGCTGGGCTGGGCCAGCACTGGGGACCAGGGATGGGGCTGGGCTGGGGGAGGTGGGTGCTGGCATGGGGGGACATCGGCTCCAGCACAGCCCAGCCCCTCACAGACGTGTCTGGGACACGGTGCCAGGAGAGCCCAGAGGGTGCAGGGCGTGCCTGGGAGGGGCGCAGGGTGTAGGACGGGGTGCTGGCACATCTGGAGGTGGGACAGAGAAACTTGCAGAAGGATTTGTGGGCTCAGCCTGGTTGGAGCTGGGGCGTGTGCTGGATCTGCACGAATCCCTGCGTCCTCCCTGCTCCTCCTGGGTCTCCTGGCTTGCAGGGGGAGCTGGAGCAGATCCTTGCAGGGCCCCGCCACATTCCCTCTGTCCACGTGGCTTCTGTGGTCATCCCCTCGCAGCAGCCCTTGCACATTCCTGACCCTGGGAATGAGGGATGAGGCTTGGCTGGAGCTCTCCCACTGTCCAGCCAGCCTGACCCCACAGCCCAGCTCAGGGCAGAGGTTCCCATCCCCATGCTGGGATCTTTCTGCATCCCATGGATCTCCCCAGTGATGGGGACACCCCAAAGCAAGATCTGTGGGATGAACAAAGCTCCCAAAGTGACATCTCACCACAAAACCTGGTGGTTTTTATTTTGTCAGATTACCCAAATTAACAGCAAGAACACTGACTTAGGTTGATTTCATGGCAGGGAGGAGGAATCCCACCCCACAGGTCTGGCTGGGAACTGGGGCTTTCGTGCAGGACAAAAAGAGCTCCGTGAGGCAAAGGCTGAGCAGGGAATTGAGTTTGGGGCTGGGTCGGTGGATTTGAGCCTGGATGGGGCAGGGGGGGCTCCGGGGAGGGTTTGTGCAGCCTGTGCTGCTGCTGGCTCGGGCTCCAGCTCTGGCAGGGCTGGGCTGAGAGGAGCAGCCAAACAGCTGGAGAGAGAGGAGGCGCAGCTCCGGGAGCCAGGCTGTGGGAGCTGATTGCTCTGGGAAGATTCAAATGTGTTTTATCTCACTGCAATCGTGGCCCCTCGCTCCAGACCCCTCCGAGGCAGGAATTCACCCAGGCACTGCCCCACGTCTGCAGCAGCCACAGGGTCTGCAGGAGCAGCCACAGCCCCTCCAGAGCCCCCTCCTTGGTGTCACCACCCAAAATCCCAAAAACCCACCGGGGCTGGGGGAGGGATGATGATGGAGGAGGGGTGGAGGAGGGTTCCCTGGATGGAAACCATTCCTGTGCTTCCATATTTTCCACCCGTCCACAGCAAAACCTCTCCCCTTGCAGGGGTTTCAGCATCACTCAGCCCTTTCTCTGCTCATCCCTGTTTGCTGCCATTCCAACCCTTAGGGCCGAGCTTGGGCTCCCCATTTTCCCTCCAGCAGCCCCCTTCCACATCCCACACAGGATTTTTTCTGTTGGGTTGCAGGAGCCCTGGCAGTGGGATGGCAAAGCAGAGCTCCCTGCCAGGCTCTGAGGGTGGATAGACCAGCTTTTCTCCTTCCCTTATCACCCTGAGCTTGGCTGCACGGCTGCCCACCACGAAAGGCCTTTCCAGTTCTCGGCAGCAAGGGGAGAATCGTGGAATTGTTAAGGTGGGAAGAGACCTCCAAAATCATCAGGTTCAGCCTCTGAAGGGTTGGAATGGCTGCAGAGGTTGGCAGCAAACAGCAAGGTTGACTGATGCTGAAGGGGAAAGGTTTTTCTGTGGAGGGGTGGAAAGTATGGAAGCACAGGATTGGTTTCCATCCAGGGAACCCTCCTCCACCCCTCCTCCATCTCCCAGCCCTGGGGGCTTTTCAGGATCTTGGGGGAAGAGTTTGGGTTTGGTTTTGCAGAGGGGCTGAGAGGAGCCCTGGGATGCTCGAAACCAGCGAGGTTTTACGAGGAGATTTACAGAGCAAACTGAAATTGTTCTTCTTGCCTCCTCTTCCGTGGTGTGCCTTAAATCTTCTTGAGAAGGTTTTTAATTGGAGCACGCCACGCTAAAGGAATAGTCCCAGGTGTGAGTGGAGTCTGTCCCAGTTTAGCTGGAAATGTTCAGCAAGCTGGTGAAGTTCTGCCAAATTCTCAGGGGGCATTTGGAAAATGCTCCCAGGGATGCACAGGGTGGGATTTTTGGGCTGTCTGTGCAGGGCCAGGGCTTGGACTGGATGATCCTTGTGGGTCCCTTCCCACTCAGAATATTCTGTGATTCTGTGATTCTATGAAAACATTTGTTCCTGAAATTGGAGTCATTCCTGGGATTGCAACACCCAGGCTGTGTTTCCAATTAATCTGCTGAAGTCGTCATGTATTTCCAAGTGCATTGGCTCAGCAGAGAGAAATCTGGCACTGGCTGGGGGCTGAAATGCCAGCTGGGATGTGCAGGGAATGAGATGAGGGAATGGCCCCGGGGGCTGGCCCAGGGCACCTGGCTGGGATCAGCGAGGGGCTCTGCTGGAGGGGGGGACCAGGGCAGAGCAGGCTCCTCCTGGGAATGGAGCTGCCTGGAATTGTTGTGGAGTCCCTGCCGGGTTTTTCCTGACCACTTCTGTTTCTGGGTGTGTGTTTTGTTGTGGGCAGGAGGGGAGGGGGCGCAGTGAGCTCTGCTCTGTGCGTTCCCTGCCCCACATCCTGGGGGGGCCTCGGTGGGGATGTTTGGGGTGGTGGGGTGGCCTCTGCAGCCCAGCTCCTCCCAGGCCTGCCGGGGCTGCTCCTGCAGGGTTGCTTTGGGAGGGGAGCCATCCCTGGGGTGCTGTGGGGCAGTTTTGGGGTCAGTGCTGGGGTTTGGAGCCAGCTTGGTTTGGGATCCGGGGTCTTTTAGCTGCACCCCCACATCGGAGCCGTGCCCAGACACCCCTGGCCGTGCATTTCCCCTCCCTTGCAGCAGCTGGATGTGACCCTGCCGCATTCCTCTCCTCTCCCCGGGGATTTGCTGAGGAACAAGGCTGGATCTGGAGCCGGGTCCCAGCTGGGTGGGAGCGGCCCCAGCGCTGAGCACAAACACTCACGGAAAGGAAAGGCCGGGATTGCGTAGAAATCTTCCTTGTCCAAAAAAACGAGGTTCAGGCTGAGGGCCCCCTCCCTCTGGAGCCAGCAGGGAAAGGGATGGGAGCAGGGAACGGGGGTGGGAATAGGGAAAGGGAGCAGGGAAAGGGGATGGGAGCAGGGAAGGGGGATTGGGGCAGGGAAAAGGGATGGGAGCAGGGAAAAGAAATGGGAGAAGAGAAAAGGGATGGGAGAAGGGAAAAAGGAAAGGGGATCCAGGAGTAGGGAAAGGGGGATGGGAGTAGGGAGCCTGGATAGGGCAGGGAGGGCTCCGGGGAGGGTTTGTGCAGCCTGGATGGGGCAGGGAAAGCGATGGGAGAAGGGAAAGGGATGGGAGAAGGGAAGGGGTCAGAGTAGAAAAGGGGGAAGGGAGCAGGGGAGGGGTCGGGGAGGGCTCAGGGCGTCTCCTGCTCCGGGGTCAGGGTTGGCTCTTCCCTTTCTGTGAGCTGCCTTTGGAACGGGGACGTGCCAGCTGCTGGGAGCTTTGGGAAGCAGAGCAGGGATGGGGTTTTCCTGCTGCAGCGCCTCCCTGGGAGCTGGGAAGCGCTGACGGGGACGGTGGTGACAGGACCACTCCCAAACTGGATCGGGGCCGTTCCCATCTGCGAGGGCAGCGCTGGGGCAGCGCTGGGAGTGCCGTGCAAGCCCGAGCACCCTCCTCGAGCCTGAAATCCCGAACAAAACCCCGGGGAAGCCGGGACAGGAGGGGGAAGGCGAGTTTTCCATGGATGTTTAGCGCTGCAGTGAGTCAACATCACGAATTTCGGGATTCTGTTCAAACTTCCCAAGTTCCCCAGTCCCGAAATAGAGCTGTCCCCCGTGCCTGGGTTTGAAGAGGTCCCTGCTGTGTCGTTTTCCAGCAGGGAGGATGTGATCTTTCTATATTTGCTTGCAGGACAATAATACTGATGGTTTCTATTTTTAACCCGTCAGCAGGGCAGAAATGCACTTGGGAATGTTCGGGGAGCAGAGCAGCCCTGGCCCAGCAGCCCGGAGAGGGCCTGGCCCCACTTTTGGGCCGGTAAAGAGGGGCCAGGCTGTGCTGGGATGGTCCCCCTGCTCCGGGGGACTCTGGGGGTGGTGGCAGGAGCAGGGACAAGTGGCATCATCCATCCTCTCATTTCCCTCCCTCTGGAAGCGTGGCTCTGGCCGCAGCTCTGTGCTGCTCATCCAGGTATTGCTGCTCCTGAAACCCCAGCTCTAAAACCACCTCAGACCTTGAAAATATGTCTGGTTTTGGAGTGTTTTAAAAGAAAAACATCTTCTGTCACCACCTTGATCATGTAGAAGGGCTGCAAGTGATAACTTGCTCTCCCAGAGCCCTCAGAAATGGGAGGTGAATACCAAAACCGGCACCGACTTGAGTGGCAACCCCAAATTTGGGGGCTGATTGGTGGCTTGGAGCTGTTCTGCTCCTGCCACCCTGCCCTGCTCAGCTGCCGTCAGCAGCGTCCTCGGCAGGCCGGGCTTGCGTGGGTCCTTGCAGGCTTTTCCAGCTGCTGACGTGAGCCGGAGCAGCTGAACTCGCGCACCTCCCATCTGGAGGGGAAAACAGGGATTTAGGGCGGCACCCGCTCCCCGGGGGCTCCAGTTCACCCTCGGGGCTGGGTCTGGAGAAAGCATCTTCTGCCGTCTGGGTGTCCTGGGTTTCTCCCTGCAGTGGAGAACCCTGCCAGGCCTTTGGGGTGGGCTCTGTGCTGCTGTGAAGCGGCTGAGGCCGAGCGGCGACCGCGGCGGATTTCGCACCGAAATCCAAAATCCCTGCCTTGCGCGGGGTCCTGGGTGAAGGTGGATGGGGCAGTTTGGGTTTGGGGCCGCTCCTTTGGGGGCTCTGGCTCTGCCGTGGGGGGCTGCAGCTGCCCGGGCCGCTCCTGGCCGGACAATGGGCGGAAGAAGCCGGGCCCTGCGCGGCTCCCGCGGCCGCTCCCGCTGCTCCCGGGCTATTTCCATCACATTGTCCCCGTGCAGGAAGGATGTCTCCAGCCTGCTTCCTCTGTGCCTCAGAGGGATGTGGGGCGGGCAGGGAGAGCAGGGGATTTGTTGTGCAAGAGGCACAATCCTGCTCCTCGAAGCTCCTCTGCCTGAGGAGGGAGGGGAAGGTCTCATCTTGCTCCGCGGTGGAGAAATACGGCCACGAAAGGGGGTTCTGGCTTTTGGGGATGTGTTAAGTGTGGGCAGGGCTCAGATGGTGACAAAGGAATGCTGCAAAGCCCCCCCTGGGTTTTTGCACAGCTCCCGCTGCTGTGGTGGGGCAGAGTTGAGGCTCCTTGCTGCGGCAGAGGAGGCCGAGCTCCAACGTGCCAGGAAGTGAAAGTAGAATTAATTAAGACGGGAAATGATCCTAATTTGTTCTGGCTAAGTCCCTTTAGCAGCAGTGAGCCCCAAATATCTGAAGCAAGGCTCTCTGTTGGGGCATGGCCCTGCCTCAGAGGTGGCTGTGACGGATCTCTGGGGTTTGTCTGGGGGGCAGAGCCTTTCCTGGGGCTCTTGGTGCTTCCTGCAGGAGCCAGACTGGGAAATGCCCATCTCTGCCGGGCCTGGATCACCCTGGGACAGCCCGGAGTCCAAACCCAGCTCTCACATGTGCTGGCATCCAGTCTGCCCTGGGACAGCTCCAGCTGATTTTTCCATGGGGGAGCAGAAAGCTTTAGGGATCCCTTTTGGCTTTTTCCCTTGTCCCAGAGTGGATGGGGATGGAGCGGGGCTGTTTTACCCCGGGAGTCCCCGGGACTCCCTCCCTACCCCACCCCAGAGCTTTGTGACAAAGCCCAGGGTCAGGACCAGCCCCTGTGACCTGCCAGGAACACCAGGAGCTCGCGGATTTCGCTGCTGACGGGAGGTGTCCAGCGCTGCCAGGGCGATGGAGCAACATCCTGGCGGCATCGAGGGAAAATCTTGGATGGGCTGCGGCCTCGTGGGGGCCCCCGGGGCTTGGGGTGATGTTCTGGGGCTTGGGGTGATGTTCTGTGTGGTTTAAAGCTCCCCAGTGTGTGTTCTGGGTGTGTCCTGGCCCTTTTGGGGTCCCCAGGGGAGGAGGGATGGCGTGGAAGGAGGAGGGGATTGGGCACTTCTGCTCTCCCTTCTCCCAGGTTTGGAGCTGTGGAGGGGCAGCAGTTTTGTAACCAGCTTCCAAGTGATGCTGGAGGAGCTGCTGCCATGAAATCCCACTTCAGGCTGGCGTGGAAGCTTTTCCCTGTGGTTTTAAAATCCCAGCAAGAGCAGGGGAGCAGCTTCCTTAGAGTTTATCCCGTTCCATGTTCCTGTTTGCAAAGGGGAGAGGGTCTGGTGCTCCCCTCCGGGCCAGGGGGGCTGGAATGGGCACCCCTGGGAGCAGCAGGAGGGCTGGAATTGGGGCTGGACCCTGGTTCACCTCAGCACTTCCACCTGCTCCTGATGCTGCCCGCTGCTGGCACCTGCCCGAGCCCACGCAAAACCTCCCTGTTTATTTTGTCTAAAAGCAAAATATCCCCCAGAGGGGCGGGGCGGGGAGGGGAGGGGAGGGATGCCCGCTGCGCCTTAATTGCACTTAATGAGCCTGATGAGGCCGGCTGCCAGCGAGGGCTTTGCCAGGGCTCGATCTGCCCGTGAGAACTGCAAGGGAGCGGCGGCGGCCGCGCCCGGGACCGCCCGCACCGGGGATCCGGGAGCTCCCGGGGCCGGGGGCCGCTCTTCCCGCAGCCCCGGCGGCCACGGGGACCCCGAGGGGCTGCGGGGACACGATGCCATCCGCGGGTGAGTGTGCCAGGCGGGTGGGGGGGCTGGAGCAGGTGGGTTTGGTGTGAGGGGCACCTGGAGCATCTCCTGCCCGGGGCGGGGTCCGTGAGCTGGAGCTGGGTGTGGGCCCGGTTGTTTGGGTGCCAGGTGGGCTTTAAGGGCCTGGATGTGTTTGGGGTTCTGCTGGGCTGACGCCAGCTCTGATCCCGAGAGGTCTGAGGGCTCAGTCCCCGCCATGAGCACTGATTCCTGGGTGTCCAAGTCATTGCTCCTCTGCTGGGCTCACCGGGAGTTTCTCTGCTGGTTCTTTTTCCTTTTCCCCCATCTCTGGACAGTTCAGCAGCAGCAGCAGCTCCTCTTGCTGGGTTAAAGCCCCAGGGCAGTGTTGCTCCATGCATGTGGAGCACTCACACACCCACCTGCACCCTCAGTCCTGCTGGCCTCCTCCAAGGCTTCTCTTCGGGACTCCAGGTGCTCCTGGCGTTCCCTCCCGCCACAAATCCTGCCTGCTTCTTTCCTGTGGCTTCTCCATCCCGGATGGAATTCCCAGCATCTCCCCACAGCTGCCTGCAAGCCCCAGCACCAAGCCAGGTTTGTCTCAGGGTGGCTGTCCCCACTGTCCCTGCTGTCCTCTGTCCCTGCTGTCCCCGCTGTCCCCACTCTCCCTCCTGTCCCCGCTGTCCCCAGGGTGTGGCTCCTCAGATCCAGGCGGGTTTCATCCTCCTCTGCACTGAGGATTTGACACCTGCACCTTTCCCAGCCTCGCTGATGCCAACCCTGAGCTTTCCCAGCTCCTTCCCGGGCAGCCAGGGAGGGGAGGCAGCGCCCTCTGGGCCCGTGGGGAAGGGCACCCCAAGTGTGTTTGTGCAGGAAACTGAAAATGCTGTGGCTTCCTCCCTGTGACAGAAATAACTCAGGCTGGGCCCCAGGTCTGCCCTGGGGAGCTCCTCGGTGGCTCCTCAGACGCCCGAGGGTCAGCACGGGGCAGGTTTGGGGTGAGCCCCAGCTGGGCCCTGCCTGCTGGAGGTTGAGCAGTGCAGGGGTTGCTCAGGGAGTTGAGTTTGTGCCTCTTTCCCTTTGTGCCCGTGGAGCTGGGGCTGCCCGTGCTTCTCCCAGCTCCTTCTGCTTCTCCTGAGCCTCGGAATTTTTTCTTATATTTCCCTTTCTGCCCTCCAACCCAGCCCTGGATTTTGTCCAGCGTTTGCCAAAGGGATTTCCTTCCTGCGGCTCTAATTAGCGGGCAGGTCGCCTTGAGTAGCCACTTGCCGGGTGTGGGTATTGAGTGATTCCAGCTTTTTTTTGTCTCGGCGTTTCCAGATCAAGCACGAAGCCGCTTCGGGCCGCGCTGAGCCTTCCCCGGGGGGCTGTGACTCAAGCCGGGCTCTTGCAGCAGCAATTAAAAGGATAAATCGGTGCCGTGCCGGCAGCCCCGGGCTCCTGCCGGTGCCCGAGCAGCTCCCGGTGGATGCCCCGGGGAGGGAGGAGCCGCCGAGCCCTCCTCGCAAACCGGTCGGGAGCGCTTGGGTAACCCAGGAGAGAGAGCTGCTGCAATCGTTTGATCTCTGCTCCGCTTCCCTTGGCATCCTCCCGGGCTGATGTCACCTTCCCCGGGTCCTGGGAACGCGGGGCTGCGTCCCGGGGCATCATCGACCTGCTGGGAGAGCAGGGACCAGGAGAGCACAGAGCTCATCCTGCCCAGAGAACAGGGAACAGGGAGCTCATCCTGCCAGGAGAGCAGGGATCAGGAGAGCACGGAGCTCATCCTGCTGGGAGAGCAGGGATCAGGAGAGCAGAGAGCTCATCCTGCCCAGAGAACAGGGACCGGGAGAGCAGGGAGCTCATCCTGCCCAGAGAACAGGGACCAGGAGAGCAGGGAACTCATCCTGCACAGAGAACAGGGAACAGGGAGCTCATCCTGCCAGGAGAGCAGGGACCAGGAGAGCACGGAGCTCATCCTGCCCAGAGAACAGGGACCAGGGAGCTCATCCTGCCAGGAGAGCAGGGACCAGGAGAGCATGGAGCTCATCCTGCACAGAGAACAGGGACCAGGGAGCTCATCCTGCCCAGAGAACAGGGAACAGGGAGCTCATCCTGCCAGGAGAGCAGGGATCAGGAGAGCAGGGAGCTCATCCTGCACAGAGAGCAGGGATCAGGAGAGCATGGAGCTCATCCTGCTGGGAGAACAGGGAACAGGGAGCTCATCCTGCCCAGAGAATGGAGCTCATCCCACCAGGAGTGAGGCCAGAGCCTCTCCCAGAGCGGGCAGGAGGTGATGCTGAGCTCTGGGCAGTGCTGGTGTCCCTTGCTGGGAACCTGGGGAGGAAGATGAGGCTGATGGAGGGCACTGGGTGTTCCAGCTCGGCCAGAGCCGGGGGTTTGCCAGCCCGGAGGTGCTGCCTGTGTCCCAGTCCATCCCTGCCAGGAGGTGCTGGAGCTTTTTTCACCCAGGAACCTCTCAAGGAGAGGAGCTGGGCGGTGTGGAGGAGCAGCAGCTCCCCAAGGGGTGTTTGCTGCAGGGAAAGGCCCCACAGGAGCATCAGGAGGGGCAGATTTGCCTCCCCACTGGTCCAGGGCGATGTCTGGGGCTCCCCAGAGCTGGGAGGAGCCGGCAGATCCCAGCTGGGCTGGGTGAGGGATCCAGCGGGGCGGGATGTGCTCTGGGGCAGGTTTCTCTTCTGGGAAAGGAGGATTCTCCCCAGATCTGGTGGGTTTCTGTGATTTGAGGCTGCCTTGGCTCCCTTCAGCAGAGCCCCGTGGCTGTGGCGTTCCCGGTGCTCCTCAGGAAGCCGCGGTGGCTGCGAGGTTTCCTGGGGACACCTCTCCCTCCTCTCCCACCTCCGCTCTCTGGGATGGGCTGGGTGACCCGTGGGGGTGGGAGGGGGCAGGAAATGACTGCCAGAGGTTTCCAGCTGTGCCAGGGCTGCGGTGGGGATGGAGCCACTCGCCGGCCCTGCTCTGCCCTGGCCCGGCTGCGGCTGCAGGAGATGAGTGAGCCCTTTGATCCCCCCTGCTCCCTGGGGCTGCCCACGCTCAAACCACATTTTGTGGGACCCGTGAGGCAGCTCCATCCTGCCTGTGCCCAGAATTTCCTGTGGTTTAGTAGCTGGATATCCCTAAGATCTCAAATTTAGGCCCAAAAAGCTTTTGCTGGGGGATTTTGCCTCAGCACATTTAGGGCTGGGTGCTCTGAAGGCTTTCAAAGCTCATCCCTGTATCCAGGGAGCTCCTGCAAATCCCTCCAGCTCCTCTGGGAGCAGGAAGGTACAGGAGAGAAGTTGTTTGGGCAGTGCCTGAGGTGAAGCTCGTGTCCATGTCAGGTTTGGGGTAACTCTGGATGTGGAGCTACCTCGGGATCCTCTGCACCACCCTCGCCCTGGAGGCAAAACCCTTCCAGGGCTGATGGACTTGAGAGCATGTGGAAAACCTGCCTTGGAACACAGACCTGGCTCACCTCCAGGAGTGTCTGATTTAGCCCTGAGGAGCTCCCTTTGCCTGGCCCAGGAATCCTGCCCTGGGTGCTGCGGGAGCAGCGGGGTCCCCTCGGATGGGATGGGAACAGCAGAACCGGGATCTGGGCTGGAGCAGGGAGTGTTGAAACCAGCAGCACACCCAGGCCCAAAGGTGTTCCCTCCCTGTCCCTGGACTCTGGACCAGCCCTGAGGTTTTTGGGTCCTGGGGCCATGAGTTTCAAAAGGAAATGTGCACATTTGTGGGGAGAAAGTTCCAGAGAGGGCTATTAAATGTCTGACTCAAAGGTCACGAGCTGCAAATAACCAGGGAGAGCAATCAGAGGAAGCATCTCACCCTGATCTGCCTCCCAGGCCTGATGTGCAGCTCGTTTCTAGGCTCCAGCAGGGAAAATTCCCATTTTTGTGCTTGGAATGCCTAAATAACCGCTCTGCTCACAGGTGCACGGCATGGTTGGGTGAGTGGCTGAACCCTGGTTCGTGCCTTTGGTTGTGGGAAAGGTTTTGTGCTGCTCTGGTGACTTTGCCAAACTTTAATCATCGTCTGTCTCATTTTTTTTTTTATTTTTTAAATTTTTTTTTCTGGAAACTTTCTGCGGAAGGAAGTTTACAAGAATCAGAGCAGAAAAATTTGGGTTTACCCTGGTGGAAAAACTCTCAGGGGGCTTTTCTTGGAGCAGCATCAGCCTCGTCTCGTTGTGGAGCAGGAATTTGCTGTCTGGTGGGGAGGGGAGGGATCCACCCACATCTGGCTGAGGCGTAAAGCCCCTGAAACTCCCACTCCATGAGCTCCAGAAAGAGTTATCACAACTTGGCACCCGGCTGCTCCAAACATTACATCTTCCCTGAGCATCATCTGCTCCCTTATGGCTCCTGTGGGATGTGGCCGGAGCTCTCTCCATGCGGGGACAGCTGAGGGGGTGCAGGGCTCTCCCTGGAGCTGCCATCCCTGGAGCTGCTTTTCCTGGAGCTCCCACCCTTGGAGCTCCCACCCCTGGAGCTCCCACCCCTGGAACTCCCACCCCTGGAGCTCCCACCCTTGGAGCTCCCACCCCCGGATCTCTGTGCTAAGGAGAGGAAGGAGGAAAATGCCCCAAGCACTGGGATTTTGTGGGATCCTGCAAGGAAACCCTTCAGGGACACATGAGATGGAGGTAGGAGGACAAAGGGAGGTGTGGGCACCTGTGGGGGGTCCCCAGTGTCCCCCCAGAAGTGGGGCTGGGTGGGTTTGGCGATTTTCTCTCGTTGTTCTGGGGAGCAGGGTTTGGTCCCTAATCAAAGCCAGCGCCCCAGGGCCCAGCAGGGATAAAAGAGGCACCCCAGCTCCAGGATTTCCTATTTCTTGAGTTCTCCCTTTGTGATCTTCGTGTTCTTTCAACACGGTCCTTTTGGTGTGGTTTCTTATTTAAGTGTTTTTAATTTGAGCTCCCTCCCTCCAGCTCATTCCTTCTCCTCGTGCAGGGCTCTGGAGAAGACCTTTTCCCTTTTATTAGAGAGGAATGTTTTTAATCACCCGCATTCTTCAACCCGCCTGAACTCTGAACATTTCACAGGAGATCAGCATAAGATGGGAAAGGCTTTTATAAAAGAAGATGGTTTATTAAAAAAAAAAAAAAAAAAACAAAAAACCCAGCCTGGATTTAACTGCTGCTCCACCTCAGAGCGAGCTGTGGGCAGGCAGGGGTGAGAGCAGGGATGAGGGCAGGGATAAATAGAGATGCAGGTGGGGATAAACAGGGATACAGGTGAGGATAAACAGGGATACAGGTGAGGATGAACAGGGATACAGATGAGGATAAACAGGGATACAGATGAGGATAAACAGGGATACAGGTGGGCAGGAGGGCAGGGATAAATAGAGATGCAGGTGGGGATAAACAGGGATACAGGTGGGGATAAACAGGGATAAATAGGGATACATGAAGGGATAAACAGGGCTGAGGGCAGGGACAGACAGGGATAAATAGGGATGCAGGCAGGGATGCACAGAACAGCAGAGCTGGGATGCCACTGCTTTGCTCCTCAATAACCTCCCTGCCCTGCTTTGTTTGCCTCTTTGCTTTATTTCCCCCTTATGTAAGCCCAGCTCTGTTGACGGCTGATTTGCCTCTTTAAAAACAATCAGGAAATGCCATAGCAAAGATTTCTGTGCCGGATTTTTTTTTTCTTTTCCGGGATGGCTGGCTGGGAGCAGCGTGGTGGTGTCCCGAGCGACACCAGCCCTGCGCTGCCACCCCCAGCCTGGGGAACGCGCTGCCACCAAAGTCCCCCTGTCCCAGAGCTCCTCAGGAGGCTGGGAGGTGCTGCAGGGCAAAGTGGGGCTCCCCACCCTCCCTGGCTGTCCCGTGGCCCCTCGGCTGCGTTCCCTGCTCCGTGCTGTGCTGGCAGCCTGGAAAATGCTGGTAAGGAGTGCTGGTAACGGGGCTGGAGCACAGAGCCCTCATTCATGGCCAGGCACTGCAGGGAGACTCCGTGTCACAGCCTCCCCTTCCCATGGAGGATCCACGGGCTGGATCCGCAGCTGCTGGCCCAGGGATGGTTTGTGTGATGGGCTCCTGGCCCCGCGGCTTTGTGGTCCCAAACTGGGCATCCCGGTCCCAAACTGGGCATCCCACTCCCAAATTTGCATCCCAATCCCAAACTGTGATCCTGGTTCCAAACTGTGATCCTGGTCCCAAACTGTGATCCCTGTCCCAAACCATGCATCCCCATCCCAAACTGTGATTCCTGTCCCAAACTGGGCATCCCAGTCCCAAACTGTGCATCCCCATCCCAAACTGTGATCCCAGTCCCAAGCTGCGCATCCCAGTCCCAGCCACGTGTCCTGGTGCCGGTGGCCTCTGAGGGTCCAGGCTGGGTTGGGGACAGGGACAAACCCCCAGGAGCCTCGGTGGGACTTCGCTTTTGGCTTTTTTGGGGCGGGGGGAAGGGGAGGAGCCGCGGGCTTGGCCGCCGGCCCCTGGATCATGCGGGAGGGGGTTGTTTACTGTAACTCCTGGCCCAGGGCCCGGCAGCAAACCCCAAATGAGTTCAAGCTGCACAGGGAGGTCACAAACAGCTCCTGGGGCAGGAGGGGCTTTGCCAGGGGGGTCCGGAGCTGAGGGCTCTGGAGCATCCCTGAGGAGGTGCCAGTGCAGGGCTCTCACACCCACATGGGGACAGTGGCTCCTGCCCAGAGCCCGGCTTTCCCTCCCAGTGCCACCAGCCTGGGTCCCTCTCACACTGCCCTGGCACCCAGCACGGGACGTTTTGTGTTTCCAAGCTCTGGAAAACTGCCCTGAGTTTGGTGGCCTCATCCTGGCCAGGAGCATCAGGGCTGGGACACCAGGGTCACCCCAGGGCACTGCCAGGCCAGGCTCTGCTCCCAGGGTGCCTTTTCTCATCCCAGCCTCTCTGAAAATCCACTCCCAGGGTGCCTTTTCTCATCCCAGCCTCTCTGAAAATCCACTCAGGCATCCCCAGCACGGGGTGGGCAGAGCTGGGGGCCGTGGTAGGAGCAGGGTCCACGCAGCCTCTTCTGCAGAGCCTCTTGGCCCTGGGGATGCTCCGCAGCTTTTTCCTGGCTCCAGGCGAGTGCTGAGGAGTTGTTTTGTTTTTCTGGCTGCTGCCCGGCCTCTCTCTCTCCCCCAGCAGCCCCCATCCCTTCCTGCTCCGCTTCCGCCGCCTCGCCGTTTGTTTTTGTAGGGACTGAAACAAATGATGCAGAGAGAGATTCCCGGAGCTTCCCCTGGGCTCTGCTCCCTCCTGGGGGTGTCTGGAGCAGCCCCTCCTTCACCTGGGCTGCCCCAAGCCTGTCCCACCCCTTTCTGCATGCCCCAAATCCCTTCCTACCCTTCTTTCCCCCAAAATCTCTTCCCACCCCTTTTCAGGTGTGTAACTGGCACTGTTTTGAGGGTGTAATGGGTAATTTCAGGTGTGTAACTGGCACTGTTTTGGGGGTGTGATGGGCAATTTCAGGTGTGTAACTGGCACTGTTTTGGGGGTGTAATGGGTAATTTCAGGTGTGTAACTGGCACTGTTTTGGGGGTGTAATGGGCAATTTCAGGTGTGTAACTGGCACTGTTTTGGGGGTGTAATGGGTAATTTCAGGTGTGTAACAGGCACTGTTTTGGGGTGTAACTGGCACTGTTTTGGGGTATAACAGAGGATTTCAGGTGTGTAACTGGCACTGTTTTGGGGGTGTAATGGGTAATTTCAGGTGTGTAACTGGCACTGTTTTGGGGGTGTGATGGGCAATTTCAGGTGTGTAACTGGCACTGTTTTGGGGGTGTAATGGGTAATTTCAGGTGTGTAACAGGCACTGTTTTGGGGTGTAACTGGCACTGTTTTGGGGTATAACAGAGGATTTCAGGTGTGTAACTGGCACTGTTTGGGGGTGTAACTGGCACTGTTTTGGGGTGTAAGGGACAATTTCAGGTGTGTAACTGGAACTGTTTTGGGGGTATAACAGAGGATTTCAGGTGTGTAACTGGCACTGTTTTGGGGTGTAACTGGCACTGTTTTAGGGTATAACAGATGATTTCAGGTGTGTAACTGGCACTGTTTTGGTGTATAACAGATGATTTCAGGTGTGTAACTGGCACTGTGTTGGTGCCCCCATGGGGCGCTGTTTTGGTTTCACCCCTCGGGGAGGCTGTGCAGGGAACACCTTCACTCCAGAACCCTTCTCCTCCAGCACGATGCCAGGGGGAGGCACCTGCAGCACCCTGGATCCTCCCCAGAGGAGTGACACTTGCAGGAACCTCCTTCCCCAGCTGCCAGGGGAGGGAGGCTCTGCAGGCAGAGGATGCTCCGTGGCCGGTCCCCCTGGCTGGCAGGGCAGCTCCCTGCCGCTGTGGCTGACCCGTGTCCCTCTGTGTCCCCGCAGCTGCCGTGAGCCCGTGCCCCTCCCCGCGGGTGCCCCAGGCCGTCCCCATGGACCTGCGCATCGGGCAGCGCCTGCTCAAGCCCCAGGACACGGCGCTGCTGGCCCTGAAGCAGCAGCAGCTGCAGCACCAGCTCTTCCTGGCCAGCCTGCACCAGCAGCAAGTGGAGCAGCTCGCCCACCAGCACGTCAGGGTATGGGATGGGGCAGGGGGGGCACACACCCCGCTCCTGGCAGGGTTTGGGGCGGGATCGGGCATCTTGGAGGGGAAATTTTGCCCCCAGAGTGCACAGCAGTACCAGAATCAGGGCTGGCTTTTGAGTTCCCCTTCTCTGGGCAGGGATTCAGAGGAAAAGGCTGGGAATCCCAATGCCAAAATAACATTCCCAGGCGAATTCCTGCTTTTCCCCGAGCTGGAACATCTGGAGGGGTTTCCAGCCAGCACAGGGACCTCTGTGACGCAAGGAGGCTGCTTGGGGAGGCAGGTGGAGGGCTTGTGTCTCAATTCCAGGCCGAATTCCAGGGCTGGAGCTCCAGGGTGGCTGCAGGGGATCCCTGCGGGCCGGGGCTGCCCCGCCCCGGGTCAGCAGCACTTGGCTTTTCTGGGAGGTGTCACCGAGCTCCGGTGCCACCCGCAGCCCCTGCCCCGAGCAGGAATTCACTGCCAGGTTTCACTGGCACGAGAATCCAGCGGGATTTGGCAGGGATGGCTCCTCCGGGAGGCTTCATTGGGAGGCAGGCAGGAGGACACGTCCAGGGAGTTGTGACCGTGCCCAGGGAGCTGTGACCACATCTGAGGAGTTGTGACCATGCCCAGGGAGCTGTGACCACATCTGAGGAGTTGTGACCACATCCAGGGACTTGTGACCATCTTCAGGACTGAAATCCCCCCCTGCCTGTCCCCAGGGCTGCTCCAGGCTCAGGGCAGGAGTCAGTTCCATGGATCAGCTGAGATTTCCCTCCTATCATAGATTATTTTTTTCCCCTTCTGTGCTCCACAAAGATTTTTATTTTTTGCCCTGTTGCAACACGGCAGACGTGCCCAAACACCCTGAGAGGAGGCAGCGAGTGGGAGCAGACAGGTTTTGACTTTTACAATGTCCCCAGGGAGAGCAAAGCGTCCCTGGAGACCAAAACGTGTCAGGCTTGTTGTGATGGAACAACTTCACACGTTCCAGTGAGCCAGAGTGACACAAGGGACTGTCCCAGACTGCTCTGTCCCCGTGTCCCCCTGCCTGGGGCCAGGGAGGGGTCACAGGACTCAGGCAGGGCTGAAGGGGGGGGTTATGGGGTCCTGTGCCCATGTCCCTGTCCCACAGGTCACCATGGAGGGGTCACAGGGCTCTGAGGGGGGGTTATGGGGTCCTGTGCCCATGTCCCTGTCCCACAGGTGACCATGGAGGGGTCACAGGGCTCTGAGGGGGGGTTATGGGGTCCTGTGCCCATGTCCCTGTCCCACAGGTGACCATGGAGGGGTCACAGGGCGCTGAGGGGGGCTGAGGGGGGGTTATGGGGTCCTGTGCCCATGTCCCTGTCCCACAGGTGACCATGGAGGGGTCACAGGGCTCTGAGGGGGGGTTATGGGGTCCTGTGCCCATGTCCCTGTCCCACAGGTCACCATGGAGGGGTCACAGGGCTCTGAGGGGGGGTTATGGGGTCCCTGCCCATGTCCCTGTCCCACAGGTGGCCATGGAGGAGTCACAGGGCGCTGAGGGGGGCTGAGGGGGGGTTATGGGGTCCCTGCCCATGTCCCTGTCCCACAGGTGGCCATGGAGTCCCCGCACCGCGAGGCTGAGCCGGGCCAGCAGGAGCAGGAGCTGCGCCAGATCCTCAACAAGGACAAGAGCAAGAGGAGTAAGGGGGGCTCAGGGGAGGGGGCTCGGGGGGTTCTGCCCTTAGCCAGACCAAGCTCTGCTAAGGGGGAAAGGGGTGGGAGAGCATCCACAGAGCGGGGCTGCAACCCCTCTGGGACCCCTGGGCTGGCTTACAGACCCCATTCAGGTGACAGAGCCCGGTGGGACCCCCAGACCGGGTTTTCAGCCCCCCAGATTGAGCTTTCAGACCCACAGACTGGGTTTTCAGACTCTCAGATTGGGTTTGCAGCCCCTGGGCTGGGTTTGCAGCCCCCGGGCTCGGTTTGCAACCCCCCAGTCCGGGTTTTCAGACCCCAGTCTGGGTTTGCAGCCCCCCAATCCGGGTTTTCAGACCCCAGTCTGGGTTTGCAGCCCCCCAATCTGGGTTTTCAGACCCCAGTCTGGGTCTCTGCCCCTGCCAGCCGCGGTCTCCCGGCGCCCTCTGGTGCCGATGCTGGAGGAGCCGCCGGGGGCTCGCTCCCGATTTTGGGACGCGCAGGGCTCCACATCGCACCTAATTAATGATTTATCAGTTAATTAACTCGCGCTCGGAGGTGCTGAATGCCGGCACAGATCCGCAGAGTGTCCCTGCTGTTAGCACAGAGCATTCCTGCTGGGACAGACAGACGGGGAACGGGGCGGGAGCAGAGCCAGCTGTGATGGGAGCAGAGCCAGCTGTGCCCCTCGGGGGTCCCCAGCCAGCCCCGAGCCCTGGGGTCGGGGTCCTGCCCACGGGGACCCTTCAGAGCAGCTCTGAGCCCTGTGGGGTCACTGTGGTCACCGTGCAGGTGCCGTGGCCAGCACGGTGGTGAAGCAGAAGTTGGCCGAGGTCATCCTGAAGAAGCAGCAGGCGGCTCTGGAGAGGACCAGCAACCCCCCCACTGCAACCCTGCCCTACAGGTAAAGCAGCTGCCCCCAAAAGGACCTGCCCCTGCCCCAAACCTGCCCAGGGGCAGCTGGGAAGGGGCTCTGGCTTCTCCCCGCAGGTCTCTGGAGCCCCTGGAGCCCGAGGGTCCCTCCCCTGCCATGCTCAGCACGTTCCTGTCCCCCGTGCCCAGCACGTCTCTCGACACGCCCGAGCACTTCCCACTGCGGAAAACAGGTATGGCCTTGGGGATGTCCCCGTGGCCCTCATGGCCTTGGGGATGTCCCCGTGTCCCTCAAAGCCTTGGGAATGTCCCTGTGTCCCTCATGGCCTTGGGGATGTCCCCGTGTCCCTCATGGCCTTGGGAATGTCCCCGTGGCCCTCATGGCCTCAGGGATGTCCCCGTGTCCCTCATGGCCTCAGGGATGTCCCTGTGTCCCTCATAGCCTCAGGGATGTCCCCGTGGCCCTCATGGCCTTGGGAATGTCCCCATGTCCCTCGTTTGCCTCGTCCCTCAAAGCCTTGGGAATGTCCCCATGTCACTCATGGCCTCAGGGATGTCCCTGTGTCCCTCAAAGCCTTGGGAATGTCCCCGTGTCCCTCAAAGCCTTGGGAATGTCCCCATGTCCCTCAAAGGCCTCGGGGATGTCCCTGTGTCCCTCAAAGGCCTTGGGAATGTCCCCATGTCCCTCAAGGCCTCAGGGAGGTCCCTGTGGCCCTCAAGGCCTCAGGGAGGTCCCTGTGTCCCTCAAGGCTTTGGGGATGTCCCTGTGTTCCTAAAGACCTCAGGGATGTCCCCATGTCCCTCAAAGGCCTCAGGGATGTCCCTGTGTCCCTCAAAGGCCTTGGGAATGTCCCCACGTCCCTCAAGGCCTCAGGGATGTCCCTGTGTCCCTAAAGACCCCCGGGGTTGTCCTGGTGTCCCCGGCTGGAGCTGGCACTGGCCCCACAGAGCCCACCCAGGTGTGGCCAGCACTGACCCCTGTCCCCGCAGCGTCCGAGCCCAACCTGAAGGTTCGGTGCAAGCCCAGGAAGTGCCTGGAGCGGCGCAAGAACCCCCTGACCCGCAAGGAGAGCGCCCCCCCCTCGCTGAAGAGGCGCCCGCCCGACGCCATCGGTGAGGCCTGGACGGGCTCGGGGTGACCCCGGGGCTGGGCTGGGCTGCGACAGCTCCTGTGTCACCCCTGCTTGGGGACAGTGACACCAGGCTTTGGTGTGTCCTCCCCAGGGGCTGGGCTGGGATGGTTTGGGATTGGGGAGCCTGGAGGTGCTGGTGTGGGATTGGGGAGCCTGGAGGTGCTGGTGTGAGATTTAGGAGCCTGGAGGTGCTGGTGTGGGACTGGGGAGCCTGGAGGTGCTGGTGTGGGATTTAGGAGCCTGGAGGTGCTGGTGTGGGACTGGGGAGCCTGGAGGTGCTGCAGCTGCTCCTCCTGCTGCTTTTGGGGCCCAAGCTGGACCTGCAGGGCTGGAATTGCCCCAGGTCTGGTGTGGAGGGTTCCCACCATGGAGTGCTGCCTTCCGAGGGGGATTCAGCCCCGGAAGGGTGGGGAGCAGTGGTTGGAGGGGCTGAGGGGGGCTGTGCCCTCACCCCATGTCCTTTCCCCCCCCCAGACTCGTCCCCCAGCAGCAGCAGCACCCCCGTGTCAGGCTGCAGCTCTCCCAACGACAGCCTGCCCGCCGAGCACGCCGCGCTGCCCGCTGCCCCAGGCGGGGCCCACGAGGTCAGCCCGGGGGCTTTGGGGGCCCCTCTGGGCTCAGGGGGAGGGCACCACCACAGCCCTGAACCCCCTGCCCAGGGGTGGGCTGCCCTGGAGTGCCCTGGGATGCCCTGGCATTCCCTGCTCCAGGATGCTCTTCCCAGCCCAGCACCTCTCCCACACCCACCCTCCTCCAGGGTGCATCTCCCCTCTGCTGTCCTGTCCCATGGGTGTCCCCAGGCTGTCCCCATGTCCCTGTCGCTGGTCCCTGGCTGGGAGCAGGGCTCTGATGGCTCCTGTTTGCTGCAGACACCGCTGGCCCAGCGGCTGCTGATGCAGGAGAGCTCCCTGGCCCAGTTTGCCCTGCAGAGCGCGGCCTCCCTGCCGGCCATCACCCTGGGGCTGCCGGCCACCACCGGCGCCAGGGTAGGTGCCCAGCTCCGACCCCAGCACTGCCTCCCTTCCCTTGGGGTTTGGGGCTCCTGGTGCTGCCCACGGGCACGGTGGGGACAATCCTGTGCCCTCCCGGTGCCGTGTCCCTGTGTCTGTCGCTGTCCTCGTCCCTGTCCCCTGTCACCATCTGTCCTTTTCCCCATCCCTGTCCCTGTCCCATCCCTGTCCCATCCCTGTCCCTGTCCCCACAGGGTGACACCGAGCGCCGGGCGCTGCCCAGCCTGGCTCACCGTGTCCCGGTGCTCCCATTGCTGTCCCTGTCCCATCCCTGTCCCTGTCCCCACAGAGTGACACCGAGCGCCGGGCGCTGCCCAGCCTGGCTCACCGTGTCCCGGTGCTCAATGGGCCGGTGCTCCCGGGCTCGCACCCGCCCGTCTTCATCCCGGCCAGCCTGGAGCAGCACGAGGCCGGCAGCGCCCTGTCCCCCCGGCTGCAGCCCGTCATCATCCTCGAGCCCTCGGTCACCCACGCGCCGCTGGTGGCAGGTCAGTGTCTGCCCGGGGACATGGGGACAGGGACAGGACAGTGACAGTGACAGTGAAACCCAGGCTGGGAATAGATTGGTTTGGTTAACAAACTGCTCACAACAGGATTACTTTCACATGGGAAATGCAAAATGCTGGCTTGAAGAAATGACTTCTAAAACCAGCCAGAGAAGACCTGATTTTGAGAGGCCTATCTTGATAATTTTTATATTTAATAACATTTTTATTAATTATTATTTTTATTATTATTTGTACATTATAATAATATAAATATAGTATAATATAAAATATAGTATAATATAAATAAAATAATATGATACCTTTATATTATTAATATTTTGCTATAATATATATTATATATATTTATATATAAATATATATTATATATATTTTCATAAATATATATTATATATATTTCATATAAATAAATATATTATTGCTATTTATATTAATTTATTACATATTATTTTATTATTTTTATTTTTTTAAATGTATTTAATTTTTAAAAAATATATTTGACACCTTTACATTTTCTAACCTTACTGCAACCCCTCACTGTGCCCCCCTGCCGTGTCCCTGCTGTCCCTGCAGTGCCAGGCCTGGGGGCTGTCCCCTTTTCCTTCGCCCCGTCCCTGGTGCCCGCGGAGCGCCTGGCACTGCCCGGCCAGCACAAACCGCTGGGCAGGACCCGCTCGGAGCCGCTCCCGCCCAGCCCCAGGGCCGTGCAGCAGCACCTGCTCTTCCAGCAGCACCACGCCCACTTCCTCGAGAGGCTCAAGCAGCAAACGCACCTGGGCAAGGTGAGACCCGCCGGGCAAAAAGAACGGAAATGTGGGGGAAAAATTCATTGATCTGTCTTCTTATCTAATTGCAAAATACTGCTTAAACCTGGGAAGAAGGAGGTAAAGAAGAAGGATTAGCTTCTGCCTTAAACTTCAATTTTATTTTATATATATAATATATAACACATAATATATACTATATAGTGTATAGTATATAGTATATATTATTGGTAATATATTATATAGTATATATTATATATTACATATTATATATAATAGGTAATATATTATATAATATATATTACATATTATATATTACATATTATAGTTTATATATTATAGGTAATACGTAATATATGTTATATATTGCATATCATGCATTATATATTACATATTACATACAATAAATAATATATAGTTTATATATATTAATAATATATAATATAGATACCTTTTAAAACTTGGTTTTAGTTTCCTTTTTCTCTCAACAACACCTGTCTTATTCTATAACATTTCTAAGTCAGTATTTTTTTTATCATACATAAAAATATATATAAGTTTATATATACACACATACACATATATACATACACACACACATATATATATATATATATGATTATATACAAATATATCCTCTGTGAGCGTTTGTTAGACTTGAGGAATTTCCTAGCCATGTGTTTTTCACGGCGCTGGTCGCTGTCCCCCGGCTGCAGCGCATGGCCAAGTCCAGCGAGAAGCCCCGGCTGCGGCAGATCCCGTCCTCGGAGGACATGGAGGCCGAGGGGACCCTCCCGGAGGCCGCGGCCGAGGCTGCGGACCCCGGCAGGGCCCGGGTGGAGCCGCCCCGGCCCGGCAGCAGCGGGAAGGAGCCCGAGAGGACGCAGAAGATGGGGCAGCCCCAGGAGGAGCTGGTCCTGCAGCAGGTACGGCAGGGAGGGGAGCGCTGGGGACACGGGACCGGACTGTGCCTGCCCGGAGCCCGGGGCAGCTCACTGGGACAGGGGCAGAGCTGCGGCCACCGCTGGTGGCAGCACAGCTGGCTGTGGTCCCCGAATTGCCGGGTTTTGTCCCCAGATTGCCGAAACTTTGTGTTCACCTTGCCGGGTTTTGTCCCCGAATTGCCGGGTTTTGTCCCCAGATTGCTGGAACTTCGTGCTCACCTTGCCAGGCATCCCCGAATTGCCGGGCTTTGTCCCCAGATTGCCGGGCTTTGTCCCCGAATTGCTGGAACTTTGCACTCCCCTTGCCAGGCATCATGTCCCCGAATTGCCGGGTTTTGTCCCCGAATTGCCGGGTTTTGTCCCCAGATTGCCGAAATTTTGTGCTCTCACCTTGCCGGGCTTTGTCCCCGAATTGCTGGAACTTTGTGCTCAAGTTTTGGGCATAGTCCCCGAATTGCCGGGCTTTGTCCCTAAATTGCCGAAACTTTGTGCTCACCTTGCTGGGCTTTGTCCCCGAATTGCCGGGTTTTGTCCCCGAATTGCCGGCTCTGTCCCATCCCTGCTGTCACTGCCAGGCTGATCCGGCAGGGAGCAGCAGATGCCGGGAGAGGCTTTCCTGCTTGTCCTGCCTGTCCTGCTTATCCTGTCCTGCTTTGTCCTGCTTGTCCTGTCCTGCCTGTCGTGCTTTGTCCCGTCCCATCCTGTCCCGTTTTGCCCTGTCCTGCTTGTCCTGTCCTGTCCCATCCTGTCCTGTCCCAGCTCCGAGCCCGGAGCAGCCGCTGGATCCGCTCAGCACACACCAAGCAGGGCTCTGTCCCCTGTCCCCCGTGCTGGGGACACCGACCCCTGTCCCCTGACGCTGTCCTTGTCCCCAGGCCCTCCTGTGGGACTCCTTCCAGCGGGTGCAGCAGCAGCTCCTCAAGCGCCAGCCCTTGGCCGACCCCCCCGTGCTCCCCCCCGGCCACCGGCCCCTGTCCCGGGCCCAGTCGTCCCCGGCCACGGCCACCGGGTCCCTCCCTGCCCAGGACACCAAGGCACTGGCCCTGCCCGTGCAGGAGCAGCCGCCCAAGCCACACTTCACCACAGGTACGGTCACACCTGCGGGGCTGGCACCGCTGGGCAGGGACAGGAGGGGACCTGGGGGTGTCCTGGGGTGGCTCCACATCGATCCGGGTCAGTCCTGGACTTGGGAGTGGCAGGAGAGAGCCGGGGGGGGCCCCTTCTCCTTATCTTGGGGGGCTTTTCCAGGCAGGGTTTGCCCACCTGGGACCTGGCTGCATTCCTGGGGTTTGGGGCAGGATCTTCCAGGATTGGGGGCAGAATCTCCCGTGGTTTGGGGCAGGATCTCCCATGGTTTGGGGGCAGAATCTCCCGTGGTTTGGGGCAGGATCTCCTGTGGTTTGGGGCAGGATCTCCCATGGTTTGGGGGCAGAATCTCCCATGGTTTGGGGCAGGATCTCCCATGGTTTGGGGGCAGAATCTCCCATGGTTTGAGGGCAGGATCTCCCATGGTTTGGGGCAGGATCTCCCATGGTTTGGGGGCAGAATCTCCCATGGTTTGAGGGCAGAATCTCCCATGGTTTGGGGCAGGATCTCCCGTGTTTTGGGGGCAGAATCTCCCATGGTTTGAGGGCAGGATCTCCTGTGGTTTGGGAGGGATTTTGGTCAGTATTTGGGGTCTCGAAGCCCCTGCAGAGGAGCTGAGGGAGCAGCTCTGGCGGTGCCTGGCAGGGCTGGTTTATGACTCGGTGATGCTGAAGCACCAGTGCTCCTGTGGGGACAACAGCAACCACCCCGAGCACGCGGGCAGGATCCAGAGCATCTGGTCCCGGCTGCAGGAGCGGGGCCTGCGCAGCCGCTGCGAGGTGAGCTGGGAGGGCTGGGCTCTCCTCCATCCCTCCTGATCCCATTCAGTCCCTCCTGATCCCATCCCACCCCTCCTGATCCCACCCTGACCCTCCTGATCCCACCCCACCCCTCCCAATCCCATCCCATCCCTCCTCCCCAGTTTGTCACCATGTCCTTGGCTCGTTCCCTGCTCTGCCCATCTCCCTCTGGGATTTGGGCTCTGCTGGATGCTGGGCACAGGGAAGAGCTGATCCCCCCAAACCAGCGAGTTTTACCAGGCCCAGCCTAACAAAACCCAGCTCTGGGCTGCCTCTGGCTCCCTGACCGCAGTTTGGGGGTGCTCAAGCTCCAGCCCTGGGGGTCCTGCCACGGCTGCAGGGGGACAGCAGGACAGGGTTGGGGGGATCCCCTGTGTGTCCCCCCGGTGACAGCCGTGTCCCCCAGTGCCTGCGGGGCCGCAAGGCCACCCTGGAGGAGCTGCAGTGCGTGCACAGCGAGCGCCACGTGCTGCTCTACGGCACCAACCCCCTCAACCGCCTCAAACTGGACAACGGCAAGCTGGCAGGTGGGTGCCACCCTGGGCAGGTGGGTGCCACCCCTGGGCAGGTGGGTGCCACCCCTGGGCAGGTGGGTACGAGCCCTAGGAAGGTGGGTGCCCCCCCTGGCACCTGTCCCTGGCCCTGGGGATGGCTCCCAGCAGCTCCCCTGGGTGCTGGGCACAGCCTGGCCCCACCCTGGTCCTGCCTGCCCAGCCCTGAGGCCCTGCTGGCCCCTCTCTCCACAGGGATCCTGTCCCAGAGGACGTTTGTGATGCTGCCCTGTGGAGGAGTGGGGGTGAGTGTTCCATCCCTGAGCCGGGTTTTGGGGTCACTGCTCCATCCCTGATCTGGGTTTTGGGGTGTGGGGTCCCTGCTGAATCCCTGCTCTGGGTTTTGGGGTCACTGCTCCATCCCTCATCCAGGTTCTGGGGTCACTGCTCCACCCCTGCTCTGGGTTTTGGGGTCCCTGCTGAATCCCTGCTCTGGCTTTTGGGGTCCCTGCTCCACCCCTGCTCTGCCCTTTGGGTAGGGCTGTTCCTTTTTGGCCCCTCAGGATCTCAGGGCAGCTCCCAAAGCCCCTGGGCTGCCTGGGCGGGGGTGTTTGATGGAGGTGTTGGATCAGGGCAGCTCGGGGTCCTTGGGGGTGTCTGAGGATCCCACTCTGCAAGGGGATCCTGGATCCAGAGCCCCTGCGGGGCTGGCAGGAGGGGGGTCCCCACTGAGGGAGGGCAGCAGTGACACAGGGACAGCAGCTCATCCCTTCTGAGGCCTCTCCATTCCCAGCTTTCCCTCCTGGTTTCTCTGCGTTCACTGCCTTCTCCTCTCCTCCTGTCCCTGTCCCTGTCCTGTCTCTCTCTTTCAGGAAGGGGCTCCCTCGGTGCCTTCCTGCTGCCTCTTCTGGTTCTGCTCCTCTCCCTGCCCGCTGTGCTGGGCACCAGCTCTGCTTTCCCTGCTCTGCCTCTTTCCCTGCTCTGTTCCTGGGTGCCCCCCTGGGCACGGGGAGCTCTCACCTGGCCCCCAGCAGAAGAGATTTTTGACTTTGTCCGGCTCTGACGTGGTGCTGATGTTTGGTTAAACACTAAAATGAGATAAACCAGGTAAAGGAGGGCGCTGGGCAGGGAGGAGAGAGTGGGGTGGCCAATGTCACCCTCGGCTGGCACAGGACACCAACCCCTGCTGGGTGAGGCTGCTGTCCCCATGTGCTGTGTCCCCCCGTGACCCGTGTCCCCTCTGCAGGTGGACAGTGACACCATCTGGAACGAGCTGCACTCGTCCAACGCCGCGCGCTGGGCCGCGGGCAGTGTCACCGAGCTGGCCTTCAAGGTGGCCACCAGGGAGCTGAAGGTAGGGGGGGCCTGGGGGGTCCCAGGGCTGTGTCACCCCATGGTTTGGGGGTCCCAGGGCTGTGTCACCCCACAGCAGGGCTGTGTCCCCCATGGCTGAAGGTCCCTGAGTGGTGTCACCCACGGTTGGGGGTTCCAGGGCTGTGTCACCCCATGGTTTGGGGTCCCAGGGCTGTGTCACCCCATGGTTTGGGGGTCCCAGGGCTGTGTCACCCCACAGCTGGGCTGTGTCCCCCATGGCTGGGGGTCCCAGGGCTGTGTCACCCCATGGCCAGGAGTCCCTGAGTGAGGTCCCCCCACATCCAGGGGTCCCAGGGCTGTGTGGCACTGGGGACAGGGGCTGTGTCCCCCTGGGGTGGCAGCTCTGACCTGGCCCCTGCTCTGTCCCCAGAACGGCTTTGCTGTGGTGCGGCCGCCCGGACACCACGCGGATCCATCCACGGCCATGTAAGGCCCCTCCCTCCCTGAGGCACCGGGGAGCCCCAAAAGCAGCTCCAGGGCTCAAAGCCACCCCAAAACCCCCCCTGGGAGCCACCCCTGCCCAGGGGGAGCTCGGGAAGGGCCCGAGGTGACTCCCACCCCTCTTCCCAGGGGATTCTGCTTCTTTAACTCGGTGGCCATCGCTGCCAGGCAGCTGCAGCAGAAGGGGAAGCTCAGCAAGATCCTCATCGTGGACTGGGTGAGTCCCCCCCGTCCCCAGGATGTCCCCAGGCTGTCCCCAGGGCCAGTTGCTGCTCCAGCTCTTGTGGGAGCGTGGCTGGAACCCCTCAGTGCGCTCAGGACTGGGGAGCAGGAGCAGATCCTGACCTGGGGGACCCAGCCCCGCCTGCTTTGGGCTCTGTGAGGTTCTGGGGCCGCCCAGCAGCTGCCAAAATCCTCTCTGGGTGTCCCTGCAGGACGTTCACCACGGCAACGGGACCCAGCAGATTTTCTACAGGGACCCCGAGGTTCTCTACATCTCCCTGCACCGCCACGACGACGGCAACTTCTTCCCGGGCAGCGGGGCTGCTGATGAGGTGGGAGGGGACAGAGGGGACAGCAGGACACAGCTGGACACAGCTGGACACAGGGGCTGAGCGGGGACAGGGCCCTGGGGGCTCCTTTCCCACCCCTGACCCTGCCTGGGCCGCCCAGCACGGGGATGGAGATGGATGGAAAGGCAGGAAAATCCCGGGGTCCTGACCCTGCTGTGGCACCGGGCAGGGGGGACAGGACCCCCAGAATGCTGAGCATGGCACAGAACAGGGGGCTGGGACCCCCAAACACCCTCCCATGGCACAGAACAGAGGGCTGGGAGCCCCAAACACCCTCCCATGGCACAAAACAGGGGGCTGGGACCCCCAAACACCCTCCCATGGCACAGAACAGAGGGCTGGGACCCCCAAACACCCTCCCATGGCACAGGACAGAGGGCTGGGACCCCCAAACACCCTCCCATGGCACAGGACAGAGGGCTGGGACTCCCACCTGGCTCCCCCAGAGCCTCACCCTGTCCTTGCTCCCTCCCAGGTGGGCGCTGGCCCTGGCGAGGGCTTCAACGTCAACGTGGCCTGGGCTGGAGGGCTCGACCCCCCCATGGGGGACCCCGAGTACCTGGCTGCCTTCAGGTAATGTCCCCATGCCCGTGTGCCATGCTCTGGGTGGGGCTGACCCCGTTCCTCATCCCCCATGTGGGGCTGACCCCATTTCCCGTCCCCTTTCCCCCAGGACCGTGGTGATGCCCATTGCCCACGAGTTCTGCCCCGACGTGGTGCTGGTGTCGGCCGGATTCGACGCAGCCGAGGGCCACCCGCCCCCCCTGGGGGGCTACAAAGTCTCTGCCAAGTGTAAGGAGGTGGCTCAGGGTGGGCTGGGACCCCCTTGGGGTCAGGTGTCCCCCCTTGGGGTGGGGTGTCCCCCTCCCACCCAGGCTGGGACCCCCGGGAAGGGGCAGCCACTCCTGGGGGAGCCATGGGAGATTTTGGGGTTGGGTTTGGGCAGGGGGAGGTGACACTCCTGGTGTCCCACAGGTTTGGGCAGGGGGAGGTGACACTCCTGGTGTCCCACAGGTTTTGGCTACATGACCAAGCAGCTGATGAGCCTGGCAGGGGGGGCCGTGGTGCTGGCACTGGAGGGGGGGCACGACCTCACGGCCATTTGTGACGCGTCCGAGGCCTGCGTGTCCGCCCTGCTGGGCCACGAGGTGAGAGCCAGGCTGGACTGGCACTGACCCTGTGCCACTGCCCTGGCCTGGGCACAGCCCCCCATGAACCTCCCATGTCCCCCAGTGCCACCACCCTCCATGTCCCCCCGTGTCCCCCACAGCCGGAGCCACTCCCCGAGGACAGCCTGAGGCAGAAGCCCAACGCCAACGCCGTGCGCTCCCTGGAGGCCGTGATCCAGGTCCAGAGTGAGTGGAAACCTGGGCCACCCCTGTCCTGGGCCACCCCTGTCCTGGGTTATCCCTAACCTGGGTTATCCCTGTCCTGGGCCACCCCTGTCCTGGGCCACCCCTAACCTGGGTTATCCCTAACCTGGGTTATCCCTGTCCTGGGCCACCCCTAACCTGGGACACCTTGTCCTGGGACACCCCTGTCTTGGGCCACCCCTAACCTGGGTTATCCCTGTCCTGGGCCACCCCTAACCTGGGACACCTTGTCCTGGGACACCCCTGTCCTGGGCCACCCCTAACCTGGGTTATCCCTGTGCTGGGCCACCCCTAACCTGGGTTATCCCTGTCCTGGGCCACCCCTAACCTGGGTTATCCCTGTCCTGGGCCACCCCTAACCTGGGACACCCTTTCCCAGGCCATCCCCTGTCCCAGTGTCCCCAGCCCCGCTGTCCCCTCCCACAGGTAGATACTGGGTGGCCGTGCAGCGCTTCGCCTCCAAGCTGGGCTGCTCCTTCCTCGAGGCTCAGCACCACGAGGCCGACGAGGTGGAGACGGTCACGGCCCTGGCGTCGCTCTCGGTGGCCGTGATGGTGGAGAAGAGGTGACATTCCTGGGACTACCCTGTGCAGGGGGGTGGCAGAGGGCAGGGCAGTGTCCCCACCCTGGATGAGGCTCTGGGCTCCTGGGAACCCCATGCTGGGCTCATCCCAAATGGAAACCCAACCAAACCCTGCTGGGAACCCCGTGCTGGGCTCATCCCAAATGGAAACCCAACCAAACCCTCCTGCCTGGGGATGGAGGTGTCAGCCCTGCCAGCAGCGTCCCCTCCTGTCCCCTCCCTGTGTCACAGCCGTGGGATGTGGCCCCTCACGTGTCCGGTTCCCTCGCAGGGCACAGGAGGAGCCCATGGAGCAGGAGGAGCCCATGAACCAGTGACCCTTGGGGACATTCCCGGCGTGGCCGGAGCCCCCGAAGATCCCGATCCCGTTCGTCCCCCTCGCTCCCGAGGCCCTGGGTGGGCCTGGACTCCTGGAAGGGACATTCCCACATCCAACAGGACGGGAGCACGGAGAGCCCCGAGCCTGGACCGTGCCCAAAGCCCCCCCCCAATTTTGGGACCCCTCGAGGGGGTGAAGCCCCCCCAGCCCTGCAGCACTGACCCCCCCCATCCCGGGACCCTCCTCAGCGGGAAGGGCCGGACGTTGGGATGGACGCTCGGACCACCCTGGGGACAGCTCCCAGAGCCCAGGAGGAGCATCCTGGGGTTTGCTCCATGGGATGGGATCTCTGTGCCCTCTCCAGAGGGTCCCTGGCTCCTCTCACCCTGCTGGGGCACAGGGACAGAGCGGCAGGGACAGGGCTGGCAGCTCAGAAGCATCCCCAGGAAGGTTTAGGGCATCCCAAGGAAGGTTTGGAGGTCCTCAAGGAAGGTTTGGGGCATCCCAAGGAAGGTTTGGGGCACCCCAAGGAAGATATGGAGCCCCCCAAGGAAGATTTGGAGCATCCCAAGGAAAGTTTTGAGCTCCCCAAGGAAGATTTGGAGCATCCCAAGGAAAGTTTGGAACTCCCCAAGGAAGGTTTGGATCCTCCCAAGGAAAGTCTGGAGCTCCCCAAGGAAGGTTTGGAGCATCCCAAGTAAGATTTGGATCCTCCCAAGGAAGGTTTGGAGCTCCCCAAGGAAGGTTTGGATCCTCCCAAGGAAGGTTTGGATCCTCCCAAGGAAGGTTTGGAGCTCCCCAAGGAAGGTTTGGAGCCCCCCAAGGAAGATCTGGAGCCCCCCAAGGAATGTCTGGAGCCCCCCCAGCGAGGACAGAGCGGGGCCGGGTGCGGGCAGTGCCCGGGGTCCCCCCTGCCCTCGCTGCCCCCTGCCCCAGTTTGCACTATGGACCCTGCCAGCCCTGATGTGAACCCGACTCCTCTTCCTGGGGGAATTTTGGGTGCCTCGAGCCCCTTCCAGCCCCCCGAGGCCCTGGCTGGGTGGGGGTCCAGCCCCTGAGCCCCTCCCCAGCCCAGGCTCCCCAATTCCCACTGGGGATCCCCCAGGGATGCCCAAACCCCCTCGGTCCTGTCCCCATCCCTGTCCCTGACCTGGGGTGACAGGGGCAGATCCAGAGCCTCCAACCCGAGGCTTCCACCCCAATTTCCCCTTCCCATTTCCCCAAAAGCCTTCCCTGCACCCTGAGGGGCTCCAGGAGCAGGCCCTGTCCTGGGGCTCTGGGGACAGAGGGGACAGAGGGGACACAGAGGGGACACAGCCCTGGGGACAGAGGGGACACAGCCCGGGCTGAGCTGGGCGTGGGGAAGCTCCGGCCGCGGTGGCGGGAAGAGATTTTGTATAAAAACAAAACAAAACAAAACAAAAAAAAAAGAAATTTTAAAAGAAAAAAAAGGAATCAAAACCCTTGGTGTGGCTCAGGGTGGGGGTCCTTGGGTGGAGGGGGAGTGGAGGGACCTCCCAAGCTCCATCCTGCTGGAGTTTACCAGGAGGAATCCACCATGCACAGGATGACGTTTTCCTCATTTTAAGGGTTTTTGGCTCATTTTAATTTTTTTTTCTCATTTAAAATGCAGGGATTTTTTTTAAACAAACAAGATGCACCAAAATACTTGAAAATGTTCTTTTAAAAATATATTTCACCTTTAAAAAAAAAAAAAAAGGTTGGAAGCTGGAGTCTCACTCCACAGATAAGTTTTTGCCCTTTATTTTTCAAGCACAATTTATTATTTTTTGAAAGAAGATTTTAAGTTCTGAAGCCGATTTTGTTTCTCAGCTGTAAAATCCTTCCCGTGAGGCGCCGAACGAAGCCACCACAGCCTCGTTTTTAACAGAACTCTGATTTTTTTTTAAGCACCTCCAGATTTTTTTGAAGGCTGCAGTCGACTCCCCAGAGCAGGGAATCCACTCCCACTGCACATAAAAATTGGGAATAGGGTAGAAAAAGTCACTCTGGGCCTTCCCGTGGCTCCTCCGTGGCTTCTCTGGTGCGCCCCAAACCTGATCACAACTGGAATTCCTCTCCCATGGAATATTTGGGGGCTCAGGTCTGTTGCAGCCTCCCTGGAAGGGATTTCCCCCCTCTTTTTTCTGTTGTAACAGGCAAAAAAACCTGATTTTTTTTTTCCTTATTCCAATAAAAGCGGCCCAGCCGAGGGAGGTGCAGGGGGGAGCCGGCAGCACCATTCCCTAGGAAAAACGAGGATTGAACCCTGGAAAATTCCCCTTGGGCTTTATTGGGGTCATTTTGGACACCCCAAAACCTCCATCGTCCTTTCCCCACACCCCCAAAAGATCCCAAACCCGTTCAGAGTTCCCAAAATGGCTCCAAAATCCCAAAATTCCCAACGGCTCCGTCTCCAGCTTTGATTCCCGATAAATCCCGAGGAATTGGGAGCTCCCACCGGGGCGTTGGTGGGGCCCATCCGTGGGGCAGGGGGTGCCTGGGGGGGTCAGCAGCCCCCAAATCCCCCTGAATCCTCATCATCCATGGGAACACAATCCATGGGATCGTCCCGGCGTGGAGCCTCCGGAGCGGGATGAAAGCGGGGGGGGACCCCCGAGGTCCTTGGGGGGCTCCAGCCCTTCCCCTTCTCCTCATCCTGGAGGAATTTTCCTGCTCGAGGCAGCTCTAGGAAGGGCTCGGCTTCCCAGCGGTCCCGCAGGAGGAAATTGGGATCTGGGGGTTCCTTACCTGCGAGCCCACAATAAATCACAGCCCCGAGTTCCTCCAGAGCATCTGAACCGACTCAAACCCGCTCCTGCTGCGGCTCCCTCGGGCTCATCCCTAAAGTTTTTGGGGTCCCTGGGGCTGTCAGGGGTTTGGGGGTCATTCCCTCCTCTCTCCAGGGAGGTTCCTGTGGAGTTTTGGGTGCTGGAGCTGCTTCCATCGAGGCGGAGACCTGGGGGGAGACAGTGGGGTCAGCTTGGGCTCAGCTTCCCAAAATCCTACAAATCCATTCCCTCAAGCCAGCAGGGTCAGGCTGGGCTGCCTTCCCAAAATCCTACAAATCCATTCCCTGGGGAGAGACAGTGGGGTCAGGTTGGGCTCAGCTTCCCAAAATCCTACAAATCCATTCCCTGGGGAGAGACAGTGGGGTCAGGTTGGGCTCAGCTTCCCAAAATCCTACAAATCCATGCCCTGGAGCCAGCAGGTTTATTCCATCCCCTCCCACTTTGTCTCTGGCTTTTTCCTCCTCACCGAGAGCTTCCCCTCTCTGGAGAGGAGCCTGGGAAGGGATAAATCAAATCCTCCAGGAATTCGGCCCCGGGAAGGGCTGAGGATAGAGGGGAAAATCCCCCAAAGGCCGAGGTGTGAGCCCTTGGAATGGGTGATGGGCACATCCAGGGGCTCGAGCACAATGAGCAGCCAAAATTCCAGAGTCATGGCCAAGGCAGGAGCATCCCAACCCAGCCCATGGGAAAATGGATCAGCTCCCTGAGCCCAGCGAGGTCTGATCCCAAAAAAACCCCTCCGGTGGGATTTTGGGAGCCTCTGGAGGGTTGGACAAGGTTTAACACCAAAAACCCTCCCGGGGGGATTCCAGGGCTGCCCGAGGGCTGTGGGAGCTTTGGGAGGAGCCCAGCGCTGCAGGATTTGGGATGGAGAAGCTCATGGAGCTCCCTCCTCGCCCTCCCTCGGCATCCCCGCCTTTGTCCGCCCCAGGAACGGGAGCTGAGGCGGGCACGGGCGGTCCCGCAGCTCCTCCCGCGGCTCCTCCCGCGGCTCCTCGTTCCCCCTCTGCTGCCGGAACCTTCCCTGACAGCCGGGATGAAAAACGGGCTCGTTCCCGAGGCATTCCCGGGGCCCAGGCAGCTCCAGCGAGCTCCTTGCAGGGGCCATAAACCCGGGGATATTTCCTCCTTCCCCAGGGCTGGATCCGTGATTTTCTGTCTGGATTAATTTTAACTAATCCTCAGCAGTGCAGGGACTCTGCCATGGAGAGCAGCTCCGTCCCTCTGGGTGGTTTTTTCTATTTTTAGTGAAAATGTGGAGGTTTTTGATGGAAAAACGAACCCAGCAGCTCTGGTCGTGCCCGTGACAATTCGGGGGATTTTGGGGAATGTCCCACATCCCTCACCAGGGCAGCTCCTCCTGCCCCTCCAACACCTCCCCTTCCACCCCGAGTGAAAACACAGCTCTGGGAAGAGCAGATTTTGGGGAACCCTCCGGCCTCCAAACCTGCTCTGTTCCGGGGGAAATCCCAGGGGCACCAAATCACCCAGGAACAGATTTCCCGGGATTCCAGCAGCTCCTCACCTCTCCTGAGAACCCAGCCCCAAACTGGGGGTCCCGGACCACCCTGAGCACTTTAACCTGGGGGCTGGATCCACTTTATGGGACAGATTTGGGGTGGGAAGGGATCCCTACTCTCCTGCCCGGCTGCAGAGGGATCCGGGGGGGTTTAAAGCAGCTGGAGATGGATTTCCTGAGCAGGGAAATAATAGGGAATAGGGAACAGGGATGGGAGCTGTTCCCGAGCTCCCCCAGTGCCCCGGAGCAGCGAGAGGTGTTTATAAATAAAAGCAAATGAAGCAGCCGCCAGACAAAGCCGATTCCAGGCGAGAGCAACAGTCCCCAAAGGGAAGATTTATCCAAGGTCTTTCAGGAGAGACAATTAAGTGAGGGCAACGCGAGAGAGGCGATAAATCCAGGGAGACAAATGAAGGGCAAGGAACATCAGCCCTCAGCCTCTCCCCCCGGCAGTTCCAGCTCCCAGCCTCATTTTCTCCTCCAGCAGGGAAAGAAACCATTTTAATGTGCTCAAGACTCTGCCGAGAAAAGCTGAGCCGGGGGAACTTCAAACGTGATTTCTGTTGCCTGAGGGCTCCATCCCTCTTTTTCCCCGGCTGATGTCTCCTGGTTAACAAGGGCACATCCAGCTTTTCCAGCCCCCTTTGATATTTAATAGGCCGAGTTCCACCATCCAGGGGCTGCTTTCCATTAGGAAATCCCAACCCCGAGCTCCGGGGTCGTTCACAGAGCCTCCCCAGCCCGGCACCGCTTCCCCCGCGGCTCTTCCCTGGTTTTGGGGTTTTGCTGGGAGAATCCCCGTCCCTCTCGTCCCTGCCTGGCTGGGATTGTTCACCGGGACCCCAAAACGCCGCAGGCTTGCCCGGGGAGCGCGATTCCCTCCCCAGCTGGAGGATGCAGGCGCGGAGACGCTCGGGGTGGATTTTACCGGGAATGATGATCCCGCTGTGCTCACGGGAGCTCTCCAAAGTGACTGAAGGGTCTTTAATCCCTCTGTTTATCCCTCGGCTCTGCCAAGAACTCGGCTTAAATAAACAGCTCTGGGAGCCGCGTCGGGTTCCGCACACAGAGGGAGCAAAAATGGGTCTGGGGGTGCTGGGGAGGGGGCTCAGCCTCCCCCACCTCCCCAGGGCAAAGGGATTTTAGTCAGGCTTTGTAAAATTCGGGATGAGGTCGTGCCAAGCAGCTTCCCTGTCTTTGGGGAGAGCCCCCACAACACCCCCAAAAAGACTGGAGAATCCAACCCCAAAGTGCCAAACCCAGAAGGGGGTGCCCAGAGGAGGGTGAGGGGTCCGGGGGGGCACGGGGGGCTCAGCATCCCGACTGGTCCTGGTGGATTTTGGGCATCCCAAGTGAGGACAAGGGGCCACCCGCTCCTCCTCTGGCCAGCCCCGAGGGGAGGTGACCCGGCAAGGACAGGATTTAATGTCTGAAACAACAGGGTCTGCCCCTAAAAATTGATATTTTTACGTGAATTTAACAAAGTGCCAGATTTCCTGCTGGCTGGGAGGGATCTGGCTGGCAAAGGCAGTTTCAAGGTGGCCCATCCTGAAAGGAAATCCCCTGGGAGATGCTCGGCACCCCGAGCCAGCCCTGGCACTTCCACGGCCTCCAATTCGGGGCTGTTCGGTGCCTGAGGAGAGGCAGGAGGAGCCCAGGTCCTGTCTGGGGGCAGCGGGGCCCCTCGGGAGCCGGGGTCCCGTGAGGCATCCCCGGAGCTCCTGGCTCAGGAATGTCCTCTGGAACTTTCTGTTCCTGCTCTGTGGGAAGTGCCGGCGCCTCGTTGACCCCGCTCCTCCCATTCCCGATTCCTCCCAGCCCTAAAACTCTGAATTTTGGGTTATTCCCCTCTCAGCATCCTGAGCTGAGTCCATCAGATTTCCCTATACAGTGCAGGATTCCCATGGATCCAACGGGATCACGGATCCCATCCTGAGTGCAGAGCTCTGGGAGAGGAGCAGGGGAAGCCAGGCAGGCTGCAGGACACGAGGCCACCCCAGGGCAGGGCGGGTTTGACACCTCAGCAGCTCCAGCAAGACCAGGATGGGATTTGGGAATAAATCAGATTTTTAAAACCCCCTTTTGAACCTTTCCTACCCCTGCTGAGTGGGATCAGCTTGGGAACCGCCACCTCCTCCCGCTCTGGAGTCTGCTGGGACAAATCCCTCATGCCCAGAGCGCCAGGGGGGCGGCCACGATTCCCAGCGGGTGACACGGCGGTGACGCGGCCACACGTACCCGGCTCAGTGCGACGCCGACATGGACCAGGCGCCCTCCATCCTCCACACGGAGAAGGCGTAGCTGAGCCTCTCGTGGGCCAGGAAGTTGCAGCTGGTGGCGACCTTGTGGTCCAGCTCGTCGCTCTGCAGCACCTGGCACAGGAAGTCGATGTAGCGAGCGGCCAACTTGAGCGTCTGGATCTTGCTGAGCTTGTCCGAGGGCAGCGTGGGGATGATCTTGCGCAGCTCGGCGAAGGCGTCGTTGAGGGACTGGGTGCGCTGGCGCTCCCGCACGTTGGCGATGACGCGCTGGGCGTGGGCGTCCTCGGGGGGCTGCGGGGCCGGGCTGCGCCGGCTGCGCTTGCCCTGAGCCTCGGGGGCTCCGCCAGGGCCCTGCCCGCGCTTGCGGCCGCTCTTCCTGGGCAGCCGCTCGGCCTCGTCCTCGCTGGTGGCCGCGCTGCCCTCGGGGGACTCCGGGGAGAGGTTTTCCTCCTTCATCTCCTCGGCTCCCTGGGCTCCCGAGGCGCGGCCCGGAGCATTCGCCCTGGGGCTCCCCGGGCGCCCCAAGCCCCGCAGAGCCCTCCAAGGAGCTCCTTGGCTTTTCCTTTGGGCCAGGAGAGGAGGGCTCTGGGATGACTTCGGGAACGGCTCCTGCTGATAGGGCGAGCGGGGCGGGGGCGGACCAGGCGCAGACCAATGCAGGGGAACGCCAGCGGCTCTGGAGCTTATGGGTTCCAGATTTCCTCTCTCCCTCCCCACCGCCACCCCGAGCCCTCCGGCACAGATGCTCCGGCTGCCGCCCGGATGTCAGGGACGTTCTCGGTGCCAAGGGAGCCCCAGCCATGGAGCTCGGCGGTGGCTTTGGGGGAGATTTTAAAATGATTTTTCAACCCAGTTGACCCCACAAAGAAATATCCCCTTGTTTGGGGTGGAGGAGGAGACTTTCACCTGTGAGGGAGCCAGGTGGGGATGTGGAGCCACAGGAGTTGCAATGAGCGGGTCAGGAACTCCCAAAACCCAAAGGAAGAAGGACCCAAAGGGAGATCGGCATTCGTAGGGCTCTTGAGGAAAGGCTTCAGTCAAAATGAGCTTGAGTTTGTGTCCATTTGTCCATCCACCAGGCCATTCCTTCATCCATCCATCTGTCCATCCATCCATCCATCCATCCATCCATCCATCCATCCATCCCCCTCATCTCCCTCATCACCCTCATCCATCACCAAATTCCTGTCAAGTAAATCCAGCGGCTCCTGGGTGGAAGTGGAAAAGGAAGAGGAACAGGAAATGGAAGAGGAAGGGGAGCAGGAAGAAGAAGGGGAAGGGCAGGACCTCTCCGCTCTCTGGGAATCCCCCAGGAGGACGGGATTGGGGCCGGATCCGGAGCCCTCCGCTCCAGCAGCGCTGCTGAGGGCTGGGGAACTGCCACCAGCTCCAGCTGAGGCTCAGCCTGTGCCTGGCCTTTATTCCTTCATTAATTCTTCTCTTTTTTTTTTTCTTTTTCTTTTTTTTTTTTTTTTTTTATTGTTTTCCTTTTAAAAGAAAATAAAATTGAATTGAATTTCGCCAGGAGAAGGGTTCTGGCCGGGGGAGGGGAGGTTTGGGATCGGGGCTGGGATCCCGGAGCGAAGGGAGGAACACAATGAGCTTTGAAGTGCAGGAAGGAGCAGCCCCACACCCCAAGGGGCTTTTGTCCCCACATTTGGAGGGGTTGTGGTTTTTCCCTCAAACATTTCAATTTGTTCTTTCAGTGAGCATTTTTTTGGGAGGATATTCATCCAAACTTCTCATGGAAAGGTCACGAGGCACCAAAGTGGTTTCAATAACTCCTCCAGCTCGCTGGGGGTTTTTCTGGTGCTGATTTTGACACATCGGGGAAAATTTCAAGCCTTAAAGAAAAAGAAAACAACTGAGCCAAGCCCAGCTCACTTGACTCAGGGAGAAGTCACCAGATGGGAGATTTGAATTCCCAATTCCCACCAATTCCTGGCCCCTCTGGACACGTCCCCTCCTGGTTTCCCTCTACCCCCTCACATCCATCACCCCTCAGGAGGATTTTGGGGGCTTTTTGGGGGAATCTCCTCCCAAGAGGATTTTGGGGGCTTTTTGGGGGAATCTCCTCCCAAGAGGATTTTGGGGGGTTTTTGGGGGAATCTCCTCCCAAGAGGATTTTGGGGGCTTTTTAGGGGAATCTCCTCCCAAGAGGATTTTGGGGGGTTTTTGGGGGAATCTCCTCCCAGGGGACAAGGGGCAGGACAGCAGGAAACAGCCTCGAGTGGCGCCACCAAGGGTTTAGGTTGGACGTTGGGAAAATTCCTCGTGGGCAGGACCCTCCAGCCCAGGGCAGGGGTGGGGTCCCCATTCCTGGGGGGTTTCAAAGTGGAGGTGGCACTTGGGGACATGGTCAGGGTGGCCTTGGCAGTGCTGGGGAAGCATTTGGTGCTCTCAGAGGATTTTGTTTTGCTTTGTTTTGAGATTTTCTTTCCAAGCTCCTTTTCTTTGTTCCGGAGGACAAAAATAATCCCCGTTTCATCCCGCATGAAGGAAGAAAAAAAAAAAAAAACCAACAAAAAGAAGAGGATAACGCTGATAAATGGGGAAGATGAAAGGGAGCTGGGAACAGCTGCTGCCCCTGGAGGCCGGGAAGCGCCTCGAGACCCGCAGGTTTTTCCAGTTACGGCGGCCCCGAGTGGAAACAGCTGCGGGGCGGCCAAAACCGCGCAGCATCCCCGCCCGTGTGGTTGCCGCGGCAACCGCGGGGAATTTGGGGCGCCGGGATCGGGCCGGGAAGGGGAACCCGCGGGGCTTTGATCCCGGCTGATGGATGGATGGCCCGCGATCCTTTCCCCAGCACGGTGACCTCGCGCTCCTGGAAGGCGCCGGGATCTGTCAGAACGCGGAGCTGGAGGTGGAACGGGGGGCCAGGGGGTCCTGGGGGGTCCCGGGGGTTCCTGGGAGCGATCCCAGAGTTTTCCTGTGGGATGGGGTCGGGATGAGCCACGGGAGGGACCCCACGGGTGCTGCCCCCCATCCCTGGGCTGGGCCCATCCTGTTCCACTTAATTCCGACACGTGAAAGTTTCTTCTCCCTTTTCTCCCCCATCTGCTCCCATCTGGCCATCAAAGCAGCCAGGAACTGTCCTGAGCTCTCCCAGCACGGAGCTGGGAATGTTGGGAATGTTGGAAATGCTGGGATGAGCCCCTCTGAGCCCTTCCTGACCTCCAGAGCTGCCCTTGGGTCGGCACCGACCCCGAATCCTGCCTGGATCTGCCATAGATCCCTTAAGGATCCTGCTGAGGAGAAAAGGTCCCCATGAGCTTCCCCCATTTCCTCCAGGCCTCTCCTCCTGCTTTGTCCCCCCGGAGCTCCCCAGGAGGAGTCCCCAGGGGCTGGGGATGGGGACAGCAGGGGACAAACAAGGATTCCCGGGGAATGGGAGCAAGGGGACTCTGCAGGCCAGGAAAGGAACGGGAAGGAGGGAGCGGGAGCTGCTGTCCTGCACCTCGGGAGCGAATCAAAACCCCTGGCAGTGTCCAAGGCCGGGCTGGGATCCTCCAGCATCCAACTCCTGGGCACCTCTGGCAGCTCTGACTCCAGTTCCAGGCATCCCGAGGAGCACCCATGCCCTTTGTCTCCCCACTCTCTCCTGCACACGATCCCCAATCCCAATAAAAATCCCAATAAAAACCCCAACAAGGCCAGAAAATTAGATAATTTTTCCTCCCTCAATGCACTGAACCTGGTTCACTTTAAAGGGAATTGGATTTGGGAAAATCTGTGTGGTTTGTGTGCAGGGAGCTGGGGCAGATCCAGAAAAAATCCCAAAAAATCCATCCCGCCCTCGGCCTGCCCCACGCTGAGCCACAGGATCCTCCGGTGGAGCATCAGCTCAGGAATTTGTGGGAATCAGCACCCGCTCAAGAATTTGTGGGAAAGAGGAGTCCAGGAGTGCCCTTAGCAACCAGACAAACATTTGTGGGGGTTCTGTTCCATCCTGGAGGGAAAAACCCTCTGGAAAAATCCAGGAATGGCGGAGTTGGGAGGGCAGGGGGTGAATTTGCCCCAGGGGTCCCTTCCCAGAAGATTTTCCCCATGGAGCAGACCTGGGATGCTGCTCCCACACAAACTCATCCCTCATGCTCCTGCTCACGGCAAACCTGACAGGAATTTGGGGTTGGGAACTGGGAGGGAGCAAAAATGGGAACAAAATTGGTTTTTTTTTTATCCCAGAGCTGGGTCCCATCCAGGGGAAGAGGGAGACACTCTGGAGAACCTGCAGTAAATCCCAGTTTTCCTTGGGATGTTATCCAAGAGAAGCAGAGCCTGTGAGTGGGATGGGGATGGGGAGGGATGGAGGGATGGATGGAGGCATGGATGGATGGAGGGATGGATGGATGGATGGAGGGATGGATGGATGGATGGATGGATGGATGGATGGATGGATGGATGGAGGGATGGATGGATGATGGATGGATGGATGGATGGATGGATGGATGGATGGATGGATGGATGGATGGATGGATGGATGGAGGGATGGATGGATGATGGATGGATGGATGGATGGATGGATGGATGGATGGATGGATCCATGGATGGATGGATGGATGGATGGATGGATGGGTGGATGGATGGATCCATGGATGGATCCATGGATGGAACCACATCCCAGAGGAACGCTGAATTATTTTTGTGGGAGCAGCTCTGAGATCCCTCAGAGCTGCCTCCGGTTCCTGCCTCTCTGCTGGGCCAAACTGGAGCCCAAAGGGGGCTCAGAAAAGCCCCTGGAGCTGCAAACCACGCCCGGAGCCACTGCCCATGGATGTCCCCAGCCCCTCAGACCATCCAGGGTGGGGGTTCCTGGCAGGAGCAGGGAAAGGACCCCACTGTCCCGGAGCTCTCCCCATCCCAGAGCCGCCCCCACCCCCTCGCAGCCCCGCAGCACATCTGGGACACCCCTGGAGCCTTCAAAGCCGTGTCTGGGGAGAGACGAAAGGCCCGGCTCAACTCCTGGCCGGAGATGAAAGGAAAGCTCTCCCTCGGCGGCTGGAACGAGTTCGCGGTGCTCCGGAGCGGGGCTGCAGGGGCCCATTTCCTGCCCGCCTTTCCAGAGGGACTCCGCAGCACATTCCCGGGGTGGCCAAGCCCGAGAGGGCTCCGGGCTGCCCGAGGGGCTCCCGGGATGCATCCCTCATCTGGGGGGGATGAGGGGCAGTGGGACGGGGAGGGAAAAGCTCCTCCAGGACCAGCCCGGGGCGGGGGAGCGGCTGCCGGGCGGATGCGAGCGACAGATTTTCCTCATTTCGTCCCAGGAAATTCTATTCCGATTAAAAGGCGTTTGATCTGCGCGGAGCGGGCGGGGGGAGGCCGGGCTAGGGTTGGGTTTCTCTGCCATTGTTGGGCTTTATGGGGGTTTGTGAAGCGGCTCAAAGCTCCCAGGATTTCGCGGCTGCAGGATGTGGAGTTGAATTTTGGGGTTTGTGAAAAGGTGGAGGAGGAAGGGATGGAGCCCTGAGCGTCCCAGGGCTCCTCCTCTGCCGGTTTTCCAAAGGGTTGATCCCTCTCCATCAGGGAAGGGGAATCCTCCAGCTCCTCACCCCCTCCATCACCAGGAATTAAATGAATAGAAGGGTTCTTCCCAGGCTGCAGAAATGTCCCAGTGTCCTGGGGACTTGGGGGTTCTCAGGGGGACCACGGGGTCTTGTGGAATTTGGGAAGGAATGAAGGGAAGCAGGGACCCTTCCTTGGGAAGTGGTTCCAGCCCAGCTTCAGGCTGAGAAGGAGCAGAGGGACCCCCAGAGGGGCCGGGACCCCACGATGACCCCTTGCCTTGGCCCCTTTGGGCTCTCCACAAACCCCAAACCCCATCCTGAAGGCTCTTCCCAGCTATCCCAGCCTGGGGATGTTCAGCCTCCTCATTAAGCACTGGGCCCATATTGAATCGTTTTATCCCTTTGGTTGCTCTCCAAGCTGAGAATTGTCCTAAAAATAACCATTCCCAGTTCTGTGTGTGATGTTCCCCCCCCTTTTCCCAGCCCCTGGCTCCGTCCCAGCTCCCCCAGCTCCGGTGAGTTCATCCCGACACCAAAACTGCTCCGCTGGGGATCTTTAATCCCAGAGCTGCTCTCACCCAAAGCCCGGCTGGAGCACGAGGATTCCCTCGGCAATGGCAGCAGACTGGGCTCGTGTCCGAGCGTCCGGCGCTCTCCCAGCTGGACACAGCCCTGGGAGCCAGGACACTCCTTTGGGATTCCTGGCTCCAGCCCCAAGCTCTTCCTCAGGGACTCTTCCAGATCCCCAGGATGCCGTGAGTGAGGTGGAATTTGGGGGATTTTCTGATTTTTCCCAGCTGGGGAACAAAGGGCAAATCCAGGCTGAGCCAGCGCCGTGTCCAGGGAGCAGGGACACCACGTGTGGTGACATCCCCGTGTCCTGGAAGGTTTGGGACACGCTCCTGTCCGTGCCTGTGCACTTCGCCCTTCTAGCTCCAATGCCCAGGGAATGCCACAGACTTTCAGGGGAAGGATTCCCTGGGAACAGCAACCTGCAGGTCCCTCCAGGTCTGTCCCCAAGCCCAGACCCTCCTACAGGTCCCTCTAGGTCTGTCCCCAAGCCCAGACCCTCCTACAGGTCCCTCTGGGTCTGTCCCCAAGCCCAGACCCTCCTACAGGTCCCTCTAGGTCTGTCCCCAAGCCCAGACTGTGCTGCAGGTCCCTCTGGATTTGTCCCCAGACCCTCCTGCAGGTCCCTCCAGGTCTGTCCCCAAGCCCAGACCCTCCTGCAGGTCCCTCTGGATTTGTCCCCAGACCCTCCTGCAGGTCTCTCTGGATTTGTCCCCAGACCCTCCTGCAGGTCCCTCCAGGTCTGTCCCCAAGCCCAGACCCTCCTGCAGGTCCCTCTGGATTTGTCCCCAGACCCTCCTGCAGGTCCCTCTGGATTTGTCCCTAGACCTTCCTGCAGGTCCCTTTAGGCCTGTCCCCAAGCCCAGCCTGTCCCCAAGGCCAGCACCACCCTTTGGAAGGCCCAGGACCCGTCTGCTGCAGCCCCAGAGCTGCTCTGGGGACACCCAGCCAGGATTGGTGTCCCTGCACACGAGGACAGTGTCCCCAGCACCTTCCTCCCCCCCCCAAAGCCACCTGGAGGGTCCCCAGCCCCACGAGGCTCATCCGGAGCCTTTGAGGCGCCGCTTCCGCCCTCGCCACATCTTGAGAGCAGATTGGGAAAATGCAAAAAACCTGTGCTTCCCCGCTGGGTGCCTTTGAATCCCTCCACGGGCAGGAAAAGTGGGACTGGAGCCACTGCTGGACCTTGGGAGGTGCTGAGACCCCCCCAGTGGGTCCCAGTGGGTCCCACAAGGGCCCTCCATGATCCTAAATACCCCCCCAAAATCCAGCAGAGGCTCCCCAGTTCCTGAAGATTCCTCAGGCAGCCCAGCACGAGGGAGTGAGGAATGGTGCAAAGGGAAAAATGGGCAATTCCATGAAAAATGGGGCTGGGAAAGGCTGGTGCAGGCAGAGAATGGGGTGGGGTGGCTGGGACTTTGTGGGGGCTGTGGGGAGAGAAGGGGATGGGTTTGAGTCTCCTGGGAAGTTTTTGGAGCCACCAGGGCCTCTGTCCTCTCCTGTCCCAGTGCCAGGGGATGGGAATTCCAGCTGGGATCCTTCCCTCACCCCAGGGCTGGGTCCCTGTGGGGACTTGGGTCACCCCTGCAGGGCCACGCTGAGCTCCTTAGTGGCCCCCAGGCACAGGGATGTCGCTGTTTTGGGGATGTCCCCGGTTTTGGGGTGTCCCAGGTGGTTTTGGGGTGTCCCAGGTGGTTTTGGGGTCTCGTTCGCCCCCCCCAGCCCGGGCTGTGCCACTGCCGCCCTCTGGCGGCTCCTGCGGGCCCTGCACCCGGTGTCCCCAGGGTGTCCCCAGTGTGTCCCCTCCCCTGGACCCCACTCCGTGGTCAGTGATGGGATTGGGATGGGACTGGGAATGGGAACTCACTCGGGGCTGGCCCCAAAGCCCCCCTGAAGCCCCCCCTGCCCCTCACCCGTTTCCAAAGAAAGGGATGGAATCATCATCACTTCCCCAAAAATCCCTTTGGGCCGAAATCCCGGAGTCCCAAGGGATTTGTGAGGGGAAAATCCACCTCAGACGCCCTGTGGATGAGGAAGTGAGGGGTTAAACACTCCCCAACACCCCAAAAGGGGCCATTCCCACCCGTCCTTCCCAGGATCCCAGGGAACTCCAGTGCAGCCAGGCTGGTGAGGGAGGGCTGTATTTGTGGTGGCACACGGTGACAGCAAGGGTGGCACCGACCCCGGCACCCCCGAGGTGCAAACCAGGAGGAATCCATGTAAAAATAGAGGGAATATTTACACACAGCATCCTTTAAAAAGCTGGGATGTGGGGTGGGAACTCCAGGGCTAGAACATGGCCCAGGGCTGGGTTTAGGGACTCCAGCACGTCACAGCCTCACCCCAAAGCTGCTCCTCAATCCATGGGCTCACCTGAGCAGCCTCTGTCCCCTCCCCTCTCCTCCTGCTTCCACAAAAACTTTTTTCCTTATTTTTTTCCCCAGGAATCGTCTCCCTGAGGCTCAGGCAGGTAAAACCTTGGCCCTGAGCCCCTTTCCCCTTAACACCTTTTCCCTACAACTGCTGCTGCAACTTCAAGCATTCAATACAGCATTTATGGTTAAACATGGGACCCCCATTCCTTTTGAAAACCAGCCTGGGGAGCAGCCAGGGGCAGCATCCCCAGCCCTGGGAGCTTTGGGATGAGCTTTGGGATGAGCTGAGCTCTGCCAGGGGCAGCATCCCCATCCCTGGGAGCTTTGGGATGAGCTGTGCTCTGCCAGGAGCAGCATTCCCAGCCCTGGGAGCTTTGGGATGAGCTTTGGGATGAGCTTTGGGATGAGCTGTGCTCTGCCAGGAGCAGCATCCCCAGCCCTGGGAGCTTTGGGATGAGCTTTGGGATGAGCTTTGCTCTGCCAGGAGCAGCATCCCCATCCCTGGGAGCTTTGGGATGAGCTTTGGGATGAGCTTTGGGATGAGCTGTGCTCTGCCAGGAGCAGCATCCCCATCCCTGGGAGCTTTGGGATGAGCTGTGCTCTGCCAGGAGCAGCATCCCCATCCCTGGGAGCTTTGGGATGAGCTGAGCTCTGCCAGGGGCAGCATTCCCATCCCTGGGAGCTTTGGGATGAGCTTTGCTCTGCCAGGAGCAGCATTCCCATCCCTGGGAGCTTTGGGATGAGCTTTGGGATGAGCTGAGCTCTGCCAGGGGCAGCATTCCCATCCCTGGGAGCTTTGGGATGAACTTTGCTCCTCTGCTGCCCCCAAACCCCAAAAGGGTTTCTGTTTCTGTTTCTGTTCTGTTCTGTTCTGGACAGGCAGAACCTGGCTGGGAGCTCAGCTGGGCCCTTCCCACGGAGCAGAGAGGGGACAAAGGAGCAGAGAGGTGACACAGGAGCAGGGCAGTGACAAAGGTGGGGACCGCCACCCCTTTGACAGCACGCAGCGCACAGGGAGCCCTTCCCTTCCCCTCCCTTCCCTCCTCCCAGAACGAGCAGCGATGAGTGAGGAAAAGCCAGCAGGAAAAGCCCTCTGTTCTGTTGGGACAGACAGACTGACAGACAGACAGACAGACAGTGTCTGTGTCCACGCCTCTCACACCTTGCCCGGGGTGGGGGCTCAGAAGTCGCTGAGGATGCTGATGTCGGCGAACTCGGCGCGGTACCGGTGCGAGTAGAGGCTGAGCAGCAGCGCCCACTTGAGCGCCATGAAGCTCCACACACAGGACAGGTAATAGCTCTTGGGGTCAGTCAGGGCTGCGGGGGGAGAAAAAGGGGATTTGGGGGGAATTCGGGGCGAATTCCAGCCCCTGGAAGCTCTGCACAACCCCGGTGCTCCCTGGAATTCCACTGGAATGGGATGATTTCTACGGCTCTGCCAGCCCCACCCCGAACTCGCCTGGTTTGGGGATGGGATTTGTGGGGATTCCTGGGATTTGTGGGGATTCCTGGGATTTGTGGGAATTCCTGAATTTGTGGGAATTCCTGAATTTGTGGGGATTTCTGGATCGTGGGGATTCCTGGATCGTGCGGGTTCTGGGATCTGTGGGAATTCCTGGATTTGTGGGGATTCCTGGGATTTGTGGAGATTCCTGAATTTGTGGGCATTCCTGGATTTGTGGGGATTCCTGGATTTGTGGGAATTCCTGAATTTGTGGGGATTCCTGGATTTGTGGGGATTCCTGGGATTTGTGGGCATTCCTGAATTTGTGGGGATTCTTGGATTTGTGGGGATTCCTGGGATTTGTGGAGATTCCTGGATTTGTTGGAATTCCTGGATTGTGGGGATTCCTGGGATTTGTGGGGATTCCTGGATTTGTTGGAATTCCTGAATTTTTGGGGATTCTTGGGATTATGGGGGTTCTGGGATTTGTGGGAATTCCTGAATTTGTGGGGATTCCTGAATCATGGGAATTCCTGAATTTGTGGGGATTCCTGTATTTGTTGGAATTCCTGAACTTTTGGGCATTCCTGTATTGTGGGGCTCCCGCATCATGGGAATTCTTGGATCATGGGGGTACCTGGATCGTGGGAATCCCTAGATTTCCCTAAAAATTGTGGGGTCAAGACTTTCCCTAAAACCCCCAATTTTCTCCCCAAACGGTTTTCCAAGAAAGGCGGGGATGGCAAACATTTGGTTTTCCTTCCAAATCTGTATTTTTAAGGATTTCACACGTGGATTTTCATCCCTTTGCAGCAGGAAAACTCCACGGGGAGTTTCTTTAGGCTGAGCCAAGGGATGTTTTTGGGGTTGTGACCCCACACAGCTTCTCCACCCCTCCCCAGGACAAACCCCGTGGGGCTTCTGAGCAAACAACAAACACAGAAAACCTCCAAGAAAACAACCCCCAAACGTTCTCCCTTTGGTCTGGGGCCAAGGAAATCACGGCAGGGATTTGGGGCCATTCCTTAGGGAACCTTCAGGGGTTTGGAGCTGGGAATGCTGAGTCAGGGCTTGGAGCTGCTCCAAGAGGGATGGACTCAACCTTTGTCATGGAAACTTGGAAATTCCCAGGTTTTTTTTGAGGGGCTTTGTCATGGAAATGAGGAAATTCCCAGGTTGTTTTTTTGAGGGGCTTTGTCATGGAAATGAGGCGATTCCAGGTTTTTTGGATGTCACAGCGAGGCAGGGAAATGCGGTGACATCCCTGCAGGCTGTCCCCAAAGGAGGAGGTGGCAGGAGCACCCCCAGGCCTCCCCAGTATTCCCAGTCCCTCCCAGTACTCACACTGGTGCTGGGTGATGGCCAGGGCCAGGAAGGCGCAGAAGCCCAGCCCGGAGAGGGCAGAGAAGAGGATCCCGACGGAGAGGAAGAACCTCAGCCCTTTTAACCAGGTCCTCCAGTAATCCTGCAGGTACATCACATGCGTGATTAGGGCCCAGAGCGCCAGCACACCTGTCCAGGTGACAGCAGGGACATCAGAATGGTACCTATGGACAGGTAAAACACCGCCCAACCCCTCCCAGAACAGCTGGGAACAGCAGCACACCTGTCCAGGTGACAGCAGGGACATCAGAATGGTACCTATGGACAGGTAAAACACAGCCCAACCCTCCCAGAACAGCTGGGAACAGCAGCACACCTGTCCAGGTGACAGCAGGGACATCAGAACAGCCCCTCCTGCCCAACCCCTCCCTGCAGCTGCCAGGCCCTGCTGCCCCCCCTGCCCACATTCCTGCTCAGGACAGGCTGGGTTCCCACCCTGGGAGCCCCATGGGACACCCCATGACCAATCCCCCCGTGCTGGGGGTCCCCAGGCCGGCAGGAGGGATTTGGGAGCGGGCAGATCCCGTGGCCAGAACTGCAGAGTCATCGAGCCCCAAACTGTGCCAGGGTCTGGTGACAGAGCTGAGGCCTCGAGTTCCCCAAAATCCGCCTCCCCCAGTTCCTGCTGCCCCGGGTTCCAGCGCCTTTGAGGCACATTTCAGACAGAAATGGGGAACTTGGGGTTTGGAGTCAGCAAAAAGCTGCTCCCTGCTGAGCCTGCCCGGATGACGCAGCAGAACTGCCCTGAATGCTGAGTCAAGGTTTGCTGTTCCCACCCGACATCGACATCGCTGCTGCTGCTGCTGCTGCTGCTGCCCCAGCTCTGGGGGGAGAGCAGCACCAGAGCCCCTCGAGCTCCCCTGACCCCGACCCAAACCTTCACCCAAACCCTGATCCAAACACTGATCCAATTCTAATCCAAACCCTGACCCAAACCTGATCTAAATCCTCACCCAAACCCTGATCCAATTCTAATCCAAGCCATGACCCAAACCTTCACCCAAACCCTGATCCAAACCTGATCCCAACCCTAACCCAAGCCCCAATCTAAACCCTGACCGAAACTCCAACCCAAACCCCAACCCAAACCCCAATCCAAACCCCAACACAAACCCCGATCCAAGCCCTGATCCAAACCCCAATCCAAACCCCGATCCAAACCCAATCCAAGCCCTGATCCAAGCCCAATCCAAACCCAATCCAAACCCCGATCCAAACCCCGATCCAAACCCAATCCAAGCCCAATCCAAACCCCAATCCAAACCCCAATCTAAACCCCAATCCAAGCCCAATCCAAACCCCGATCCAAACCCCGATCCAAGCCCTGATCCAAGCCCAATCCAAGCCCTGATCCAAGCCCAATCCAAACCCCAATCCAAACCCCAATCCAAGCCCTGATCCAAGCCCAATCCAAGCCCTGGCCCAGCTCTCCAGAGGCAGATCTGGGCCAAAGCACCACCTGAAGAACTCAGGGTTTGAAACCCTTTTGACTGGGAAATGAAATACAAGTTGTGACTTTTGAAAGCTTGGGGTGTCTGCCTGCAGGAGCTGCAGGTTCAGAGCTCAGGGACTGCCCCAAATCCAGCCCTCCTGCCCTAAAGCTCCTTGTCCCTAAAGCCTGAGCCAGGGCACAAAACCCCAGAGCAGCAGCAGCAGAGCCTGGACAGCTCCAGTCCCACCCAAACCCCTCCATAAAAACGCAAATCCCCGCGGATTTACCCCAAACCCAGGGCCCTGGAGCAGGAGCTGCTCCATCAGACACAACCCAAGGATTTCCAGCAGGGAATGCGACCCAAATTATCCCAGGATTCAAAAAAAGGAAAGCCTCAAACAGCCCCAAGGAGAGAGGAGCTGGCAGGCACCAGGGCAAGATCAATTCCTGGGTAAAAGACAAAAACCTCCCAGCACCCTTGGAAGGAGCTGAAATAAACCCCAAGAGTTCAAAGCAGGGCTGGGGAACGATTCTCCCCCACCAGAGCCAAATATTTGGATAAAATTTGGGCTGTTTGAGCTCAAGGGAAATGAATTTTCCCTCTCTGCAAACATCCAAACAAAAACTGGGACAAACACAAGGTTTTGTCAGCCTCCTGCTCCTCCTGGAGGGATTCCTCAATCCCAGAGGAGTTTTTTTGGGAATGTTCCACGTGTCACACATGGAAATCCTGGGGAAAAACAACAAATCTGCAGCAGAGGCCAAAAAAAAAAAATAATCCTCAAAACAAACACAAAAATTTCAGATTTATTCCACAAGGAGCCCCCTAACTCCAGCATTCCTGCAAGGAGCACCCTGATCCCTGCTCCAAACGTGTGGTGATGGCAAAGAAAATGAGGGTAAAAATGAAAAGTAACATTAAAAACCCCTGAAAATGGGGACCAATTCCAAGACTGGGTTTTTTGGTTTTTGTTTTTTTTTTTTCTGTGTGTTTACAAAGCCTTGAGTCCTTTTCCAGCTAAACAATCCCCTTTTATCCACTCCAGCTGCAGCATCAGCTGGAAGGAGCTGAAATCCCCACTCCAACAGGAGCTAGAGCTTTGCCGAGTGAAATTTTGCCATTTCCACATTTGCCAAACTTTTGCCTCTCCTGGGGGAACCCGGGAGCCTCAGCTGGGTTTGGAACAGGTCAAAAAATGGGGGGGGGGGGGGATTTCCCTGCCAAAACTGCTGGGGCTCCACGCTGAGATATTTTAGGAAAACAGCCCTGGGAGGAGAGGAACCTTTGGAATATTCTGGTGTTGTACCAGACCCCATGCTCAGCTCCCATTCCTTCCATTTCTCACGGTGTTTTTGCGATTCTCCAAGAGCCTCCCAAGCCCCTGTGACTGGGTGGAAATGGAATTAAGTCCCTGGGACATAAGGGGTTTCATTCCATTAACACCAGCCCCAGCATTGTTTTCCCTCCATGGCACTTCAGACTCGGATCAAGTTTTGACTGTAAATAGCAGAGAATTAGTGAAATTTAGGGCTAATTCCCAAGCAGGAAAGGTTCTCTGGGAGATAAGGGAAATATCAACAAAGTGATTGCAGAGACAAAGCTGGAGATCCGTCAGAACCAGGAGGAATTCTCCCAGCCAGGAAGCCTGTGGATAAACATCCTCAAACACAGATCCAAAGGCACAGCAGAGGCATTAAAAAATGAGATAAACATGGACCAACAGGCAGAGCTTGGCTTAATCAGGGCACTTTGAGGAGGACCTGCAAATTCCGCTGTCAAAATTCCACTCTCAAAATTCCACTGTCAAAATTCCTCCATGAGCAAAAACACAGCAGAAAATACCTCCTTCATTTGCTCTTTCTCCTGCATTTCTGGTTCAAGATCCCCTCCCCCAGTTTTGTGCCACCCAGCAAAGCAAAGTGTGGGAATTCTCTGCTGAATCCCAGCTCCAGCTGGAATTAAAAGCTTTTTTTCTTTTTTTTTTTTTTTCTTATTTTTTTTTTCTTTTGAGGGAGAGGAAGCAGAGACAAGCCCAGCCATGCACCTGGCCCCTGGATCCTTTCTAAATTTTAACTTCACTTTCTACTGTTCGTCTGGCAGGAATTCAGCCAGGGAAGCCCTGGAGCTGCAGGACTCTGTCCTGCTCCACCCCAGTCATTAACCCAGAGCCACAAACCCCCCAAACCTCCCAGATTTCTGGGCACATCAGGTGCAGTTTCACCCCTGAAACCCAAACCCCTCTTCCCGAGGGTCTGCTTCCAGCATTTGGGGAAATCGGGAGGATTTCTTTGCTTCCCTGAAAACGTCAGCCCCAAGGAAGGGGCTCCTCGGCCCCACTGGTGTCCTGACACCCCCTCAGCTCTGACACCCCCTCAAATGTCCCCTCAGCCCCGAGATCCCCCCTCAAACCCTCAAACCTCCCCTCAGCCATGGGGAAGGGGCTCCTTGGCCCCACCATGGCCCTCACAGCCCCCTCAGGGATGAGGAAGGGGCTCCTCACTCCCCCTCAGCCCTCAAACCCCTCACGGCTGAGGAAGGGGCTCCTCTCACCCCTCACAGACCCCTCATGGGCTCCTCACATCCCTCACTCCCCTCATGGCTGAGGAAGGGGCTCCTCTCACCCCTCACAGACCCCTCATGGGCTCCTCACATCCCTCATTCCCTCATGGCTGAGGAAGGGACTCCTCACATCCCTCATTCCCTCATCGCTGAGGAAGGGGCTCCTCACTCCCCTCACAGTCCCTTCATGGCTGAGAAATGGGCTCCTCACATCCCTCATTCCCTCATCGCTGAGGAAGGGGCTCCTCACATTCCTCACTCCCCTCATGACTGAGGAAGGGGCTCCTCACATTCCTCACTCCCCTCATGGCTGAGGAAGGGGCTCCTCACATTACTCACTCCCCTCATGGCTGAGGAAGGGGCTCCTCACATCCCTCACTCCCCTCATGGCTGAGGAAGGGGCTCCTCTCACCCCTCACAGCCCCCTCAGCCATGGGGAAGGGGCTCCTCACATCCTCTCAGTCCTCACAGTCCCCTCATGGCTGAGGAAGGGGCTCCTCGGCCCCACGGCCGCCCTGACCCGGTCCCTCCCTCACGCCGATCCCGCTCAGCCCTCCCGGCCCGGCCCGGTGCCCGCTCGTCCCCCGGTGCCGCACCCCAGAGCCCTCCCGGCCCGGTGCCCGGTGCCCCCCGGTGCCGTACCCGAGAGCCCGCCGGCCGCAGCCGTGCCGGGCTGGCGCAGCGCGGGCACCACGCTCCAGGCGCAGAAGGCCGAGAGGCCGCTCAGGGCGCCGAAGGACGCGTAGGCGACACGGAGCGCCAGGGCCCCGTTCAGCGCCATGGCGGCCTCGGCGCGGCCCGCCCACGGCACCGGGACACGCCCCGGGAACGGCGACGGCACCGGGACACGCCTCGGGACACGGCACCGGGACACGCCCCGGGACACGGGACTCCGGGACGGGACGCGGGAACGGGATCGGGACACGGGACTCGGGGACGGGACGCGGGAACGGGATCGGGACACGGCACCGGGACACGCCCCGGGACACGGGACTCGGGGACGGGACGCGGGAACGGGATCGGGACACGCCCCGGGAACGGGACAGTCCCTGGGACACGGCACCGGGACACGGCACCGTCCACCGGGACCTGGACACGCCCACAGACACCGGGACACGCCCACAGACACCGGAACACGCCCGCAGATACCGGGACACGCCCATATCACCGGGACACGCCCCCGCCCCGCCCCGTCCCAGCGCGCCCCCTGGCGGCCGGGAGGACCGAGGAGGGGACGCGAAGGGACGCGGACACCGAGGGGGGGACACGGGAGGGACCCGGGGGCGTGGGGACACCGCGATCCCGCGGGACGCAGCTGGGGGACACGGGCGGCACCGGCAGGTGGGGAGCGTGTGGCGCTGGGGACATCTCCGAGTGGCTTTCGCTTCCCCCCGGCCCATCCTGTGGGATTGCGGTCTGGGGACACCTCATCAAAATCCTCGAAGACTCTCTGGGGCTTTTCCGTTCCCTTTTCTCCCTTCCCCTTTTTATTTGGTTTTTTTTTTTTGTTGTTGTTTTTTTAAACATTCTTCCCCTTTCTGAGCCCTTGGCTGGGTCCGGCTCTGCTTCATCCGCGGGGGCAGAAATTTCCAGTGAGGACTGGGGTGAAAATGGGATTTTCCCATCATTAATCAATTGTCCTGCGAGCGCCACGGGGACAGAAATTCGGCTTTTCCCGAATTTCCCGGTTCAGCCTCCCCCAAGGAAGAGCAGAGAAGCTCGGCTGGGCTGCTCTAGATGGCAGCAGCCTCCTTCCCTTTCCCGAGCCATTCCCCGCTCTTCATCCACCTCCCCACCCCTCCTCCTCCTCCTCCTCCATCTCCCTTCCCCCCTCTCCATCCATCCCTGGGTGTCTCCCCCTGGAATTCAGGTTTTGGGGGGGTTGGACAGGGCTTGGAGCGCCCTGGGACGGGGGGATTGTCCCAGTCCTTGGAACGGGACAAGGTTCCTGTTCCTCCACCCAGCCCGCAGCTCCCACCCTGCTGAGGGACCCAAAATTCCACCCAATTTGACCCAAAATTTCCCCCAATATGACCCAAATTTCCCCCCCAGTCTGACCCAAAATTTCCCTCCAATTTGATCCAAAATTCCCCTCCATTTTTACCTAAAACTCCCCCCAACTTGACGCGAAATTGCCCCCCAATTTGACTTAAAATTCCACCCAGTTTGACCCAAAATTTCACCCCAATTTGACCAAATATTCCCCTCCAATTTGACCCAAAACCCAGTGAAATCCCAAAACCCCAGTGACATCCCTAAAACTCAGCGACACCCCAAAACCCAGTGACACCCCAAAAACCTCAATGACCCCAGTGAAATCCCAAAAAACCCCGTGACACCCTAAAACACAGTGGTACCCCAAAACCCTGTGAAACCCCAAAACCCCCATGAAAACCCCAAAAACCCCATGAAAACCCCAAAACCCCGGCTGTCCTTGCCCAAGGACTCGCAGCTCCCGCCCCGCCGTGGGATTTTGAGCGTAAAAACCTCGAGAGCAGCGAAGCAAAAATTCCATTTCCTGCTGCGGCTGCAGGAATGCGGGAGCGGAACGAGCGGCGTCAGCAGCGCCAGGTGAGATCAGAGATCGGCTCCTCCTCGCCCCGTTCTCCCTCTCACGCCCAATTCCCCCCGGGAATTCGGGGCCGATTTTGTCATCCCGGCTCTGCTGACTCTGCCCGAGCCTTGGAGATGCTCTGGGCTGATTTTTGTGCAGGTGGGAAACGGCTCAGGGCTGAGGAAGGGCAAAGTCTGGGGTTGTTTTTTTGATTTTTTGGGGTGTTTTTTTTGTTCTTTTTTAGAGGTTTTTTGGGAGTTTTTTTTGGTTTTTCGGGGTTTGTTTCAGGACGTGTTTTTTGTTTTTCTTGGTTTTTTTTGTTTTTTTTTTTGTTGTTGTTGGTTTGGTTTTGGGGATTTTTTTTTTTGTTGTATTTTTTTATTTTTTGGTTCATTGGCTGATTGGGTTTTTGTGGGGTTCTTTTGGTTTTTTGGTTTGTTTGGGGTGTTTTTGGTTTTGTTTTCACTTTTTGACCCAAAATTGGCTTCCTCAGCACTGCCCACCTCAGGCACCTGGATTTTCCAAAGGTGGATGGGATGAAAATGAGGATGGGGAGAGGAGGAGAAGGAGGAGGAACCGCTCCAGGTGGGAACAGCGATGTTCCTGCTCCTCCATCCCATCCTGGCCCAGCAGTTCCCACCCTTTTTTTTCCCACTTTTTGACCCAAAATTTGCTCCCCAGCCCCTCGGCACTGCCCACCTCAGGCAGCAGCTCCTGGTGACACCGGGATTTTCCAAAGGTGGATGGGATGGAAATGAGGACAAGAGGAGGAGGAGGAGGAGGAACCACTCCAGGTGGGAACAGCGATGTTCCTGCTCCTCCACCCCAGCGCAGCCCAGCAGCTCCCGCCCGTTTTCTTCACTTTTTGACCCAAAATTGGCTTTCTCAGCACTGCCCACCCCAGGCAGCAGCTCCGGGTGCCACCTGGATTTTCCAAAGGTGGATGGGATGGAAATGAGGATGGGGAGAGGAGGAGAAGGAGGAGGAACCACTCCAGGTGGGAACAGCGATGTTCCTGCTCCTCCATCCCAGCCCAGCCCAGCCCAGCAGCTCCCACCCGTTTTCTTCACTTTTTGACCCAAAATTTGCCTTCTCAGCACTGCCCACCCCAGGCAGCAGCTCCGGGTGCCACCTGAGGTGACACCTGAGGTGCCACCTGGGTTTCCAGGGCTGTGGACCTTGGCCCCGCTCCCCAGCACCTGTGGCCGGGTTGCCCGGAGCTTTCCCGGTTATTGCTCCTGCCCGAGCCTCGGGAACAGCTGGGAAACAGCCGGATTTACCGGATGAGGGATCCTTCCTCCTCCTCCCTCCTCCTCCTCCCTGCCGGGGCTGGAGCTGGGAACAAAAGGAGGAAAATCAGCCGGGATGGGGACAGCCCTGTTTGCTTCCCGACAGCTGGGAACAGCCTGGAGTTCTGTGCTGAGGGTTTGGCCTTGAGTTTTGTTTTGCCCCTTTTAAAGGAACATTTCAGCCATGGGAGGAACTGGGACTGAGCCCCCAGAAATGCCAAAGGCCCAAAGGGGAAAGGAAGAGGGAAAAGTTGAGGAAATGGGGAGGTCCCAGCTCGTCCTGGTGTCAAATCCCATCTTTGGGGAAAACCAAAGCCCATCTTTAAGAAAAACAAATCCCATCTTTGGGAAAAAGAAACAAATCCCATATTTGGGAAAAACAAACAAATCCCATCTTTGGGAAAAAACAAATCCCATCTTTGGGAAAAAGAAACAAATCCCATATTTGGGAAAAACAAACAAATCCCATCTTTGGGAAAAAACAAATCCCATCTTTGGGAAAAAGAAACAAATCCCATATTTGGGAAAAAACAAATCCCATCTTTGGGAAAAACAAATCCCATATTTGGGAAAAACAAACAAATCCCATCTTTGGGAAAAACAAATCCCATCTTTGGGAAAACCAAAGCCCATCTTTGGGAAAAACAAATCCCATCTTTGGGAAAAAGAAACACAAATCCCATATTTGGGAAACAGAAACAAATCCCACCTCTGGGAAAAACCAAATCCCATCTTTGGGAAAAACCAAATTCCATCTTTGGGGAAAAGAAACAAATCCTGTCTTTGGGAAAAACAAATCCCACCTTTGGGAAAAAGAAACACAAATCCCACCTTTGGGAAAAACAAACAAATCCCACCTCTGGGAAAAACAAATCCTGTCTTTGGGAAAAAACAAATCCCATCTTTGGGAAAAGCAAATCCCACCTTTGGGAAAAGCATTGCTTTTCTTTCTCCTCTCTCTGGGTTACTGGGGGCACTCAGTGACCTTAGCGGGCTTTTCCAACCTGAACAATTCCACTTTTTCCACTTTTCCACAGTTTCCTGGACGCTCGGCTCTTGCTGGACTCAGATCTGAGGCGTCTGCAGCTCCTCGGAGACGCAAATCTGGGAATTGTTTCAGGAAGGAGCCGAGCGGGCACGGAAAGACCGGGAGAACAAGACCCATCACGTTCCCCGGATGATAATGAGGGAATGAAATTAAACCACCTGGGAGACCAAAACTCTCCTTCCTTCCTCCCTTCCTTCCTTCCTCAGGAGCAGCTTCTCCTTCACAGCAGCAATTCCTGCCTGAGCTATCACCCGTGGACGATCCAGAAATGAATCACACCCAGAATTGGGGAATGCAGCTCAGATAATTCCTAAAGCTGTTGTTCCAACCCAATAAAACCCCGTGTAACAACAAGGGGTGTCCCATAATTTGTGTTAATTCCGGAATTGCTGCTAATTCCGGCCCAATTAGGAGATAAAACACGGCGCTGGAGCCGCTTATTAAATTACAAATCATCCCAGCTAAATCCGAGGATTATTTAACACCGAGGGTTTGGGGGAACTGCGCCGGAATAAGGATGTCAGGGGAGCAGGGGCGTTAATCAAAGTAATGAAAACATAAATTAGGGGAGGCTGGGCCAATAAGCAGGAAATAAATAGGGTTGGAGGGAGAGAAATACATAAACCAGCAGCATTAAAGGATAAACCCGCGCTGTTTGGAGCGCTGTAAATTCCCAACCGTTTTCCCCAGGATTGGATTTTCAGGGCTGATTTGTGGCCGTGTCCCGGTGAACCGGGGAGATGATAAATATGGGAGATTTCCTGCACCCCCAGCTGCCAGCCAAACCTCCTGGGGGACACCCAGAGCTCCCAGGTCCCTCCTGGAATTTCTGCCCTGCCCAGGGACGAGACCCGGCTGCTCATTCCCAGGAAACGGAGCCAAAATAGGGGATGGAGTGAAAATATTGGGATTTAACTCGGATTTCACTCCGTTCTGCCTTTAGGGGGGCTGAAGGACAGGGAGCAGGGTCAGCTGGATCTGCAAACCCAGTTTAGGATTTGGGAGCGGGGTCAGCTGGATCTGCAAACCCAGTTTAGGATTTGGGAGCGGGGTCAGCTGGATCTGCAAACCCAGTTTGGGATTTGGGAGCGGGGTCAGCATTTGCTGCCCTGTGGATCTTTTTATCCCTTTAGGATTTGGGATTTGGGGAAGAGATTCCTGCCAGGAGGGTGGCGAGGCCAGGGCTGCCCCAAAGCCAGCAGAGCTCGGCAGGGACCCGCCGTTAATTAACGATCGTCCAAGCGGAGCCGAACGAGCCGGGTTAAAGGAGCGATAAGAGGCTGATAAGGCAGAGCGGCTGCTCCGGGCGATCCAGAGCCGGGCAGCCCCGGGGAACGGCCGGGACCGGTGACCCCGCACCCGCACCGGGCACGGCCGCGGCTCCCGAGGGCTCCCGAGCCCGGCAAGGGCAGCGCGGGCACTGGGAGGGGTGGGAATGTCCCTGGAGGGGGATGAGGGACCAGGGACACCCCAGGGACACCTCAGGGATGCGGGAAATGCATTTGTGGAAAATTTGACAGGCCAAGAAACGTTTATATTATGTATTATAATGGTATAATACACATAATTATATCATATTTATATAATTCATACATATAATTTATATATCTCTATACATATAATTATACAATATTTTAAATTAAATAGGTTATATTTTACATATTAAAATTTAAAATATATTATATTAAATATATTATATTAATTATATTAATTATATTATATTATATTATATTATATTATATTATATTATATTATATTATGTTTTGTATTATAATTAAGAAATAGTCGGCTTCTGATTGTGATAGCATGAGTTCTAACATCTGTACCGTCTCACCCTTCTCACAGGACTAAAAATAGAAAAATGGGAGCCATTCCCAGGAATGAGGGGTGGGGGGACCCTCATTGCTGGGTCTGAAACGGGATTGGGAATGGGAGTGGGATGGAAAGGGTGGGATAGGATAGGGTGGGGTAAAATGGGATTGGGATGGGATGGGATTGGATTGGATTTGGATGGGATAGGATGGAATTGGAACGGGATGGAAAGGGTGGGATATGATAGGGTGGGATAACAGGGAATATGACAGGATGGGATAGGATGGGATTGGGATAGGAATGGGATTGGATAGAGTGGAATAAAATGGGATAGGGATGACATTGGGATGGGAATGGGGTTGGAATGGAGTGGGATAAAATGGAATGGGACTGGGACGGGGAACATTGGGATGGGAATGGGGTTGGAATGGGGTGGTGGAGCCTCATCCAGAGGAGGAGCCGCCCGCAGTCCCCCCGCGGGGCCGGGGCAGGTGCCTCTGCTCTCCTTGGGCTGCCGGGGTGGGGCTGCCCGGGCCCCAGGGGCCGCTGCCTTCCTCAGGCCTCTTCCTCCTTCCCTTAATGAGCTCTGATTTGCATGGGGGGACGTGTCTGTGCACGGCCGGGATCCCGGGCCCGGCCGAGGAGAGCCCGGCTGGGAGAGCCCTGGGAGCAGCTCCTGGGGAGGGGGAATCCGGCCCGGGGAGGTTCTGGTGCTCCCACAGCCTCCAGGAATCCCAGGAAAAGCGTCCTGGGCCTCCAGGTGCTCGCAGAGGCAGAGGGGGAGGAAGGTCAGGATCTGTCCCTGTCCTGCTGCTCAAGGATGTGCCCAAGGGAGGCCCCAGCTCAGAGGGACAGATTGGGGACCCTGGTGTGACCCCCAGAGCCGCTCGGGTGCCTGGGCAGGAGGGGGAGCAGGGGAGGCTCAAGGATCTTCCCCAAATTCCTCGAATCCAGCTGAGGATTCCCATCTCTGCTCTAGCTGGGGTGGGGGCCGATTTAAAGGCAGATTTGGATTTTAAAAATCAGGATTTATTTCAGAAGCTGAAATTTTTGGCAGAAACCCCTCTCCTTTTTGGCCAAAAACCCCAGTAAAAGCTCTCCCAGAACCGCTGGGCCCCACCCCAGCTTTGCTCCAGCTGGGGGCTGGGGGCTGGGGGCCACGTCCCCAGTATGAACCATTCCCAGTAAGAACCATTCCCAGCATGAACATTCCCAGTATGAACCAATCCCAGGGCAATCCATTCCCAGTATGAACCATTTCCAGTACGAACCATCCCCAGTGCAATCCATTCCCAGTGCAATCCATTCCCAGTATGAACCATCCCCAGTGCAAACCATCCCCAGTGCAATCCATTCCCAGTACAAACCATTCCCAGTGCAATCCATTCCCAGTACAAACCATTCCCAGTGCAAACCATTCCCAGTATGAACCATTCCCAGTATGAGCCATTCCCAGTATGAACCACTCCCAGTACAAACCATTCCCAGTGCAAACCATTCCCAGTACAAACCATTCCCAGTGCAAACCATTCCCAATGCAATCCATTCCCAGTATGAACAATTCCCAGTGCAATCCATTCCCAGTATGAACCATTCCCAGTGCAATCCATTCCCAGTATGAACCACTCCCAGTACAAACCATTCCCAGTACAAACCATTCCCAGTATGAACCATTCCCAGTACAATCCATTCCCAGTATGAACCATTCCCAGTACAATCCATTCCCAGTATGAACTGTTCCCAGTACGAACCATTCCCAGTACAAAGCCCCTCCCTCTTCCAGCCTCTCTGGGTCCCCCACCAGGCAGGGCAGGGCAGCCCCCCGTGACCCCCCCAAACCCCGGGGTTTGAGGTGCTCAGGGACTCCTGGAGACCCCCAAAACCCAGTCCCGAGGGTCCCGGCGCTCCCGGGGCTCCCGGGGGTCCCAGAGAGTCCCGGCTGTGCCTCCCCCCATGGCCGAGGGCGGGTCCTGGGGGTCCCGGGGCTCCCGGGGGTCCCAAAGGGTCCCGGCTGTGCCTCCCCCATGGGCGAGGGCGGGTCCCGGGGGTCCCAAAGGGTCCCGGCTGTGCCTCCCCCCATGGCCGAGGACGGTTCCCGGGGGTCCCTCCCCCCGCGGGGTCCCGGTGCGGGGCCGTGTGAGCCGGGGAGGGGCCGCGGGCGGAGCTGCCGTGCCCGGGGCGGGCCCGGCGCGGCGGCGGCGGCGGCGGCGGAGCCGCTCCCGAGCCCGGCCCCGTCCCGAGGAGCCGCGGAGCAGCCCCGGGGCCGCGATGGCCTCGTCCCCCCCCGCCGCATGAAGGTGCGCGGGGCCGGGCCGGGGGCGGCGGCCGGGGGGGCGCGGAGGGGCGCGGGGCCGCGGCGAGCGGGGCTGGAGCCCCCCGGGGGTCCCGGAGCGGACGGAGCCCGGCTCTCGGGGCTGCTCAGGAGGATGCACTTGTTCCGGAGCTCCAGCTACGACGTGCGGCTGGAGGGGGCCGGGGGGAGCCTGCCCCGCATCCAGGGGATCCGCTGGGTGAGTGGGGCCGGGGGGAGCGCGTCCCCAAATCCGCTGGGGGAGCGGGGGGAGCGTGTCCCCAAATCCCCTGGGTAAGGGGGGGAGCGTGTCCCCAAATCCGCTGGGTAAGGGGGGGAGCGTGTCCCCAAATCCCCTGGATAAAGGGGGGAGCGTGTCCCCAAATCCGCTGGGGGAGTGGGGAGAGCGTGTCCCCAAATCCGCTGGGTAAGGGGGGGAGCGCGTCCCCAAATCCGCTGGGTAAGGGGGGGAGCGTGTCCCCAAATCCCCTGGATAAAGGGGGGAGCGTGGCCCCAAATCTGCTGGGGGAGTGGGGCTGGGGGGAGCGTGTCCCCAAGTCTGCTCGATCAGCGGGGCCGGGGTCTCCCCAGCCCCGGGAATCCAGGAATGAGAGGAGGGGAGGGAGTCCAGGAGTGCAGGGAGCCAGGTGAGGGTGGAAGGAGCCAGGTGAGGGCACGGGGAGTGAACCCAGGCGTGCGGGGAGCCGGGTGAGGGAGCAGGGAGTGAATCCAGGCGTGCAGCTGAGGGCACGAGGAGCCAGGTGAGGGTACCGGCAGTGAACCCAGGCGTGCAGGGGGCCAGGTGAGGGCACAAGGGGCAGGTGAGGCTGCAGGTGAGGCTGCGCAGGCTGGGACGGGCGGAGCGGAGCGGAACGGGCGGCCAGGCGTGAAGCCAGCCCGGTGCCAGGTGCCCGGCGGCGCATCCCAGCAGGAAGGACACTCCAGGGGGACATTCCAGGGGGACATTCCCGGTGGGACATTCCGGGGACACGCAGCGTTCCCCTGCCCGTTCCTGCTGCAGGGATTTGTCCCCTGGCGACCCCCCCCGCCCGGCTCCGCGCCGGCCCCGGGAGCTGGGGGGAGCCCCCGGGGTCCCCGGCCCTGCTCTCAGCCCCTTCTTGTCCCCTTCAGGCAGGGAGGTGACCCTGGAGCCCTGGCAGAGCTTCCGGAGCTTTGCGTCCTTCCCCTTCCCTCACTGCTTGGCCTGGGACACTTTTCAAGAAAAAAATGGAATTATTTTAGGGGGCAAACTCCCCTTTGGGCATTTCCACAGAGCACAGGGGCTCCCTCCCAGAAAAGTTTTCTTCGCTTTTTCCCTTTCTTCCTGATTTATTTTTCTCTCCAAAACTTTTACGAGCAGACTTTGGGGAGGGCTTTGGAGGGGCGCTAAGCCTGGGGAGCCAGGCAAGCAGCAGGCCTGGAGCACTCCTGGGTTAAGCTGGGATCAGTCCCACCAGCCCTGGAGGCACCTGTGGCACGGCAGGAGTGTCCCCTCTGTGGGGGACACCCGGGGACTGAGGGCACTGGAGCTGATACCAGCAGGGAAAGGGGGATTTTGTCCCAGCACAGCCACAGGTGAGGGGCAGGGAAGCGCCTCAGGGGCCACACAGGTCCCTTGTCCCCATCACTGGAAGCTCCTGGAAACTCCTCCCGGTGTCCCAGCTCCATCTCATCCCCCTTGGGGACCTGATCCCAGCAAATCCCTCCCAGCTCCAAAGGACAGCAGTGTCCCCAAGCGGCTCTGTCCTACCCAGGGGACAAGTGCCACTGTGCCAGTGACAAGTGCCACTGTGCCAGCCCCCACCATGTCCCTGGCGAGGACAGCAGAGCCAGAGCAGGTCCCTGAGCCCATCCCAGGGGATGCTGAGCCTGTCCTGGTGGATGCCCAGCCCACCCTGGGGATGCCAACCCCATTCCAGGGGATGCCCAGCCCTGTCCCAGGGGGTGCCCAACCCCATCCCGGGAGTGCTGAGCCCATCCCAGTGATGCCCAACCCCATCCTGGGGGTGCCCAGCCCCATCCCAGGGGGTGCTGAGCCCGTCCTAGGGGTGCCCAGCCCTGTCCCAAGGGTGCCCAGCCCCGTCCCGGGGGTGCCCAGCCCCATCCCGGAGGATGCAGTGCCGAGCCCCGGCCTGCGGAGGCTGCGGAGGCTGCGGATGGGCGAGGACTTTCTCCGGAGCCCTGAGGCCCGAAATAGCCGCGCTTGTTTTCCTCGGGATCCCAAACAAAAGCGGCCGCGAGCGCGGAACGGCCGCTGGCGGCCTTGGCCGGGCGCCCGGCGCTGCCGGAATCCTGGAGAAAGGCAGGATCCCGGCGTGTCCCGTGGGCAGGAAGATGGAAAAGGCAACTCCTTAGGAAGCTGCTTGGAGCCGCGCCGTCACGAGGAGGGGGCCAGGGGCGTCCTGCAGGTCCTGACCCGGGGCGGATGCTCCAAGGAGGGGGCCTGGGGACAGCAGGGGGGTTTGGGTGATTCCAGAGCTGTCCTGGCAGTGAGGAATCCCGGGAAGGAGGAATCTGATCCTTGAGCGGGGTTTTTGTGTCTCTTTCGGTGTCCTTGGAGCACAGGGTGGCTCTGGGCCCCAAGGACAGAGGGGGCTCTGTGCCAGGGGACAGCAGAGGCCCTTTGGGGACCTGGGCAGAGGGACACACAGCGTGTCACCTGGACCCATGGGGTGGCACAAACCTGCTGCACCCAGGAGGTGACAGGGACCTCCTGCACCCACAGAGGTGACAGGGCCATTCTGCACCCATGGGGTGACAGGGACCTCCTGCTCCCACGGGTGACAGGGACCTCTGGCTCCCACGGGTGGCACCTCCATGTCCCCAGAGCAGCCCCGTGTCCCCAGCTCCTCCCGGCTCCCGTTTGCAAACATTTGCTCGGAGCGGTTCCCGCTCCCCGCGGCCGTCACGGGGCTCGGCAGAGTTTGCAGAGCGCCTGAGTCACCGTGTCCCTGCCTTGGGGACACTGTGGCCGCCTCAGGAGCGGTGTCCCAGCCTGGGTGACGCTGTGGCCAGGTGACACACGTCCCTGCCGCGTTCCCAGAGCCGCTCGTGGCTCCTCCAATCCCTCCTGAGCCGTTGCAAAGTGCTGGGAGCAGGCGGAGGCTCGGCCTGAGGATCCCGCACTAATTAACTCCTGCGCTAATTAACTCCTGCCCTCCTCAACTGGAAATCCATCCGGACCGTCCCCCTGCCCTGGGATTGCCCCAACCTCCCCACCCAGACCCCGGCAGGATCGCTGCAGACGCCGCTTTTGGGTCTCTGCGAGACCCCACAGCCGGGAAGGGGACCCCAGAATCCCCCTGGGGGTGCCCCCCGTGCGGGTGGGCGTCCCTCGGAGGGCGCCCCGTGCCGGGTGAGCGCTCCCGGTGCCGGGAGCTGAACTGGTCTGACGGGTGCGGGCCGGGCTTGTTTATCCAGGGCCGTGGCCAGGAGGGGCCCGGGAGCCTCGGTCCCCGCGGGCAGCGCCGCCACCGGAGCTCGGCCACCTTTGCCCCGCGATCCGGGCGGGGCTGCGGGACAGGCGCTCGTCCCTCCCTGTGCGCGTTTGTTTTACCCGGAGCATCCCCGAGGGGGAGAGCTGGGAGAAAAATGAGCTGGAGAGGGGGACTGGAGTCAGGAAATGGGTCCTGGATTCAGGAAATTGGGGCTGGGTTCAGCATCTGGGTGCTGGGTTCAGGATTTGGGTTCGGGATTCAGGAAAACGGTGCTAGGGTCAAGAATTAAGTGCTGGGTTCAGGATTTGGGTTCTGGGTTCAGGATCTGGGTGCTGCGTTCTGGGTCTACGTTCTGGGTTCAGGATTTGGGCTCTGGATTCAGGATCTGGGTGCTGGGTTCAGGATTTGGGTGCTGAATTCAGGATTTGGGCTCTGGATTCAGGATCTGGGTGTTGGGTTCAGGATTTGGGTGCTGAATTCAGGGTTTGGGTTCTGGGTTCAGGATTTGGGTTCTGGGTTCAGGATTTGGGTGCTGAATTCAGGATTTGGGCTCTGGGTTCAGGATCTGGGTGCTGGAGTCAGGATTTGGGTGCTGCTCCCTCACCTGAAGGTGAAGAGCTGGGGCTGCTCTGGGGGTGCCAGGACCCCTGCCCCAGCTGTGTGGGGTGATGGGGGCACAGCAGAGCCCCCCCCATCCCAACCCCCTCCTCTTTGGTTTTCCAGACCCCGCTCCTGGACTCGGAATCCAGCCTGGACTATGGCCACAGCATTACCCAGGTGGGGGGGCCGGGGAAGCCCCCGGGGAGGTGAATTTGGGGAGGTTGGGGGGGGGGGTGTGAGGGCTGGGGCACCCCCACACCCCTGAGCCCTCGGGATGCTCCTTGGGCTGGGCCATTCCCGGGGTGGGTGGTGGCGATCCCAGGGCACTGAGGGGACAGGGGACAGCCCAGACCCCCCCCCAGGAGCTCCCTTGTCCCCCTCCCACCCTCAGGCATCCTCGGAGAAGATCTGGAGGGCGGGCAAGCTCCTCTTCGCCCACCTGAGCAGCTCCCGGCCCGGCCTCATCCGCGACCACAAGCACCACCTGCGGCACCACCGGTGGGCTGGGGGGACCCTGGGGGGCTCCGGGGGGGCTGTCCCGGGGGGTTCTCACCCCCTGTGCCCCCCCCAGGCAGTGCTGCTCGGGGAAGGACTTGGTGGATTGGCTGCTGAGCGCCGGCGCGGCCGTGCAGACGCGCGGCCAGGCCGTGGGCATCGGGCAGGTGCTGGTGGACAGCGGGGTCCTGACCCACGGTGAGGGCTCTGGGGGGGCTCAGGGGGGCTCAGGGGGGCACAGAGCCGAGCTGACGGCCGCTGTACCCTGCAGTGAGGCAGGAGTGGCACTTCCAGGACAAGGACACGCAGTTTTACCGCTTTGCCGAGCTGGAGCTGAGCCCCGAGCCCGGCGCGGGGCCGCGGGACCCCGAGGAGCTGCTGGAGGCTTTGGGGTTCCTGGCACAGCTGGGCCCTGACGCGCTGCTCTCCATGGCCCTGCGCAAGCCGTGAGTGCCCCAGGGGCTCCTTTGCACCTTCTGAGCCCTTTTTGGACCCTGCCCGGGGGCTCTGGAGCAGCCACGGGGCTGCTGAGGGTGGGGGGACCCAACAACGTCACTCAAAGAGGGGAAGGGGCTGGGGAGGGGGGCACAGGGAGCCGCTGACCCCCCCGGCCCCCCCAGGCCTGCCCAGCGCACTCAGGACGAGCTGGAGCTGATCTTTGAGGAGCTGCTCCACATCAAAGCCGTGGCTCATCTCTCCAACTCGGTGAGTGTCCCCAAACCCTGCGGGGTCGGGGTGTCCCCTGGCCCCCAAACCCTCCTGAACTCCATCAGCTCCTGTCCAGGCATCCTCCCCTGCTCCCCAAATCCTTCTGCACCCCTTTCCTTCCTATTTAAGCATCTCCTCTGATAATTTCTGTGCCTCCCTCGGCCCTTCCCCACCATTCCCCATCCCCGTGTCCCCTGCTGGCCCGGCCGGGGGTGACAGCGCTGTCCCCTGTGCAGGTGAAGCGGGAGCTGGCGGCCGTGCTGATGTTTGAGGGGCACCAGCGTGCAGGCACCGTCTGTGAGTCACCCTGAGTCCCCCGTGAGCCACACTGGGGTGTCCCCAGCCCGGGGACACTGGAGCCGTTCCCAAAATTGGGAATTTTCCCCCCTTTTCCCGGGCGCTGTCCCAGTGTTCAGCCAAGGTGACAAAGGCACCTCCTGGTACATCATCTGGAAGGGCTCGGTCAACGTGGTCACCCACGGCAAGGTGGGTTTGTCTCTGTGCTGGAGGGACACCTTGGGGACACCCCAATGTCACCATCCCTCATCCCCAGGGCTTTGTGGCCACCCTGCACAAGAGGGACACTCTGGGGACACCCCAATGTCACCATCCCTCATCCCCAGGGCTTGGTGGCCACCCTGCACTGTGGGGACACCCCGGGGACACTCTGGGGACACCCCAATGTCACCATCCCTCACCCCCCGTGCTGTCCCTCTGGCTTTGTGGCCACCCTGCTCGAGGGGGACACTCTGGGGACACTCTGGGGACACCCCAATCTCACCCCCCGTGCTGTCCCCAGGGCTTGGTGTCCACCCTGCACTGCGGGGACACTCTGGGGACACCTCAGTGTCACTGTCCCTCACCCCACTGTGCTGTCCCCAGGGCTTGGTGTCCACCCTGCACTGCAAAGGACACTCTGGGGACACTCTGGGGACACCCCAATGTCACCATCCCTCACCCCACTGTGCTGTTCCTATGGCTTGGTGGCCACCCTGCACTATGGGGGACACTCTGGGTACACCTCAGTGTCTCTGTCCCTCACCCTCCATGATGTCCCCAGGGCTTGGTGGCCACCCTGCACGAGGGGGACGATTTCGGGCAGCTGGCGCTGGTGAACGACGCCCCGCGGGCGGCCACCATCCTCCTGCGCGAGGACAATTGTCACTTCCTGCGCGTGGACAAGCAGGACTTCAACCGCATCCTCAAGGTGGGCCTGGGTGGGGGGAAATTTGGGGGCGATTTTGGGGTGAATTTTGGGGGATCCCAGCCGGGCTGACGGCGGGATCACCCCCAGGACGTGGAGGCCAACACGGTGCGGCTGAAGGAGCACGGCAAGGTGGTGCTGGTGCTGCAGAAGGACCTGCAGGGGGGCAGCGGCCAGGCGGCCTCGGCACGGAGCAGCAGGTGACAGCCCTGTGCCCCTGGTGGCAGGTGACACTCCTGTCCCTGTCCCCCTTTGGCAGGTGACACTCCTGTCCCTATCCCCCTCATGGCAGGTGACACCTCTGTCCCCCTCATGGCAGGTGACACCCTTGTCCCCTGAGCCACCCCTCTGTCCTTTCCAGCCTCCCTCGGAGCAGTTTTTGGGAGGAACAAGGGGACGAGGAGCAGGGACACCAGCCCGTGCTGTCACCAGCCCGTGGTGGCCCTGCCCGCGGCCACGGTGTCACCTCCGTCCCTCCTGTCCCCAGTAGGTACCTGGTGATAGCTGGGACACCTGAGAAGATCCTGGAGCACCTGCTGGAGTTCATGAGGCTCGATGCCACCCTCTATGACCCTGTGGGTAGGTGGGGGTGTCCCCATGTGCTGAGGACTGTCCCAAAGCCACCCAGACACGGGGCTGGGGACAGGCGGAGGGACAAGGGGGCTCCTCATTCCCGGTGTCCAACCCCAAATCCCGCTCGTGCCACCCTGGGCTCACTAAAATCCCCAAAAGCCGAGGCCGGGAGAGGGCGGCGGCTCTGGGCGGGGAGCGGCTCCTCGGCGCCTCTCGGTCTCCCTCTGCCTTCGGAGAGGGGAAACCCCGGCGAGCCGGGAGCCAGGAGGTGTCCCCAGCAGGTCACAAATGCCAGGAGGTGTCCCCAGCAGGGCACAAATGCCAGGAGGTGTCCCCAGCGGGTCACAAATGCCAGGAGGTGTCCCCAGCGGGTCACAAATGCCAGGAGGTGTCCCCAGCGGGTCACAAATGCCAGGAGGTGTCCCCAGCAGGGCACAAATGCCAGGAGGTGTCCCCAGCGGGTCACAAATGCCAGGAGGTGTCCCCAGCGGGTCACAAATGCCAGGAGGTGTCCCCAGCGGGTCACGAATCCCAGCTGGGGACAAGGCGCTGCCTTGGGGCCGATCCTGGGGATTTGTGATCCCACCCCAACGATCCAGCCCCTCCCGTGGGCTTTAGGAACAAAATCTGCCCTGCCACCAGCGGGGTCCCCATGGTGGGGCACCCCAGGCCACCCCAGGCAGGACACAGGGGTTCCTTGGCCAGGTCCCCGTGGTGGGGACACCCCAGGCAGGGCATGGAGGATCCTTGGCCAGGTCCCCATGGTGGGGACACCCCAGGCAGGGCATGGAGGATCCTTGGCCAGGTCCCCGTGTCCCCACGGTGCTGGGGACAGCAGTGACAGTGCCCTGTCCCCCACAGACACGCTGCTGGGGGATTTCCTGCTCACCTACACCGTGTTCATGCCGACCTCGCAGCTCTGCCGGGCCCTGCTGCACCAGTATCCTTCTGTGCAGGAACTGGGGGGGACTGGGCTCTGCCACGCGCTGGGGACACGCTCAGCCCCGTCCCTGTCACCTCGGGGGGAGCCCCAAATCCCCTTCCAGTGCCCTTGGGCACATCCCCATCTCCTGGGGTGCCATCCCTGGGGGTCCCTGCCCCTCTCCACGTTTTACCGGTGCCCTTGACTGGTCCCAGTTTCCGCGCGGAGCCGCTGGAGGGCTCGGAGCAGGACAAGGCCTCCTATTCCCTGCGGAAACGGCGCAAAATCCTGCGGCTCGTCAGCCAGTGGGTGCTGCTCTACGGGCGGCTGCTGCAGGGCGACCGCAGCACCATGGCGCTGCTGCAGGTACGGCCGGGGGGGCACTGCCAGGGTGACACGGTGACACCGCCAGGGTGGCACGGTGACACTGCAGGGACCACCCCGTGCTCAGCCCGGGCCCCCTGTCCCTGCAGAACCTGGCGGACCTGGCGAGCCGGGACCCTCAGCTGGGCGGGCTGTGCCAGGAGCAGGGCCAGGAGCGGCGGCGACCCCGAGCGTGAGTCCCCCCGGTGTCCCCCAGTGTCCCCTCAGGGTTCCCTGATGTCCCCCGATCATGGGTGCCCAGGGGGCTGCGCTTCCCTGGGGACGAGATTTTGGGTGCTACCGTGTCCCCGGTGTGGGGGTTCCTGGCTGTGGGGAGGGTGGCACACGCACCTGGGTGGGCTGGGGGGCTCAGAGGTCATCAGAGGGTGGCCCAGGGGTGGCCACAGTCCCCAGGGGTGGCTGCAGTCCCCAGAGGTGGCCGCAGTCCCTTTGGGTGGCTGCAGCCCCTTTGGGTGGCCGGTCCCAGTTCCGTTCCCACCAGGAATGGCATCTCCATCCTCCCCCTTCCCTTCCCGCAGGCTGGAGAACGGTGATGGCAGCGTGTCCCCCCAGCCCAAGGTAGGGACCCCCTGAGGGGTGACAGGGCAGGATCTGGGTCCCCTCTGCCCTTTGGGGACACGCCACGGGAGGGGTGGTGGCTGTGGCCGTGTCCTCCTGTCTGTCCCACCTTCCCCAGGCGCGGAGCTCGGGAATGTGGCTCGGGAGCCCCGAGGAGGCGATCCTGGAGAGCACCTGCGCCCTGCGAGCGCAGGACAAAGGTACTGCCCCCTCAGCGGGACTGTCCCCCGCAGCACGGGGACCCTGAGGTCCCTTTTGTCCCTTTGAGGTCCCTTTTGTCCCCCCACAGTGCCCTACGAGATCTTCAGGGCCGACCACTCGTGCCTGGTGTCGGTGCTGCCCGTCAACGCCGCCGTGCGCGATGTGCTGCGGGCGCTGGCGCCGCGGCTGCGCCGGGACCAGGAGCACGTCCTGGTCAAGGTGAACTCGGCCGGAGGTGAGGGGACTCCCCCGGGGTGGCCTTGTCCCCGTGCCCGGCCGGGGTCTGTCCCCTCCTCCGTGCCAGCCCGCCCTTCCCTCCGCGCAGAGCGAGCGGTGCTGCCGCAGGACGCCGTGGGGGTGTTCACGGCGCTGGGCCTCAACGAGAGGCTCTTTGTGGTCAGCAGGGATGAGCTGGGCAGCCTGGTGAGTGCGGGGGGGGGGGTCTGGGGTGGGCAGCACCGGGGGGACCCCCCAGGAGGGGTTGGGGGCTGCGGTGCCTCGGTTTGGGGCACCCGGCCCTCCCGGGGGCAGGAGGGGTCAGGGGTCCTGTCCCGTGCCCAGACCCCCCACCCTGAGCAGCTGGGCCCCCACGCCGGCGCCTCGGACACCCTGGACCTGATCAGCTCCAAGGACCTGGCCAGCCACCTGACCGACCACGACTGGAACCTCTTCAAGAGCATCCACCAGGTGTGGCCCACGCAGGGAGCGACTGGGAGGGGGGTCAGGACATCCCTCACCTGCTGGGGAAGGGGCTTGGGACACCCCTCACCTGCCAGGAAAGGGGGTTCAGGACACCCCTCAGCTGCCAGGAAAGGGGGCCAGGACACCCCTCACCTGCTGGGGAAGGGGGTCAGGACACCCCTCACCTGCTGGGGAAGGGGTTCAGGACACCCCTCACCTGCCAGGAAAGGGGGCCAGGACACCCCTCACCTGCTGGGGAAGGGGGTCAGGACACCCCTCAGCTGCCAGGGAAGGGGTTCAGGACACCCCTGACCTGCCTCTCTCGCAGGTGGAGATGATTCACTACATCGTGGGGCCTCACAAGTTCCACGAGGTGGCCACGGCCAACCTGGCCCGGATGCTGCGGCGCTTCAACGAGCTGCAGTTCTGGGTGGCCACCGAGCTGTGCCTGTGCCCCGAGCTCGGGCGGCGCGCGCAGCTCCTGCGCAAGTTCATCAAACTGGCGGCACAGTGAGTCCCTGTCAGTGTCCCTGTCACCGTCCCCGTCCCCATCCCCACGGCTGACCCGCTCCTGTCCCCGCCTGCAGCCTCAAGGAGCAGAAGAACCTGAATTCCTTCTTCGCGGTGATGTTTGGTGTGAGCAACACGGCCGTGACTCGCCTGGCCAAGACCTGGGAGGTGACAGAGCGGGGACAGCGAGGGGAGGGCCTGGGGGGTGGGACAACACCTGGGGAGGGACAGCCAGGGGTCTGGAGTGAAGATGGGGGTCCAGAATGGGGATAGTGGCCCATAAGGGAGATGGGGGGGTCCAGAGAAAAGTTGGGGGCCCAGAATTGGGATGGGGGCCTGGAATGGACAACACGTGGGGAGGGACAGCCAGGGTCCCTGGAGCAGGATGGGAGTCTCTGGGGTGGGACAGGGCTGTGCCAGCCTCTGATCCTGTCCCTGCACAGAGGCTGCCCCACAAGATCCGGAAGCTGCATTCGGCCCTAGAGAGGATGCTGGTGAGCGCAGCCCCCCTACCCCATGTCCCCTTCCCTACCCCATGTCCCCTTCCCTACCCCATGTCCCCCTTCCCTTTCCCATGTCCCCCTTTCTGCCCCATGTCCCCTTCCCTTTCCCATGTCCCCTTCCTTCCCCATGTCCCCCCTTCTGCCCCATGTCCCATGTCCCCCCTTCTGCCCCATGTCCCCTTCCCTTTCCCATGTCCCCTTCCTTCCCCATGTCCCCCCTTCTGCCCCATGTCCCCTTCCCTGCCCCATGTCCCCCCTTCTGCCCCATGTCCCCCTTTCTGCCCCATGTCCCCCTTCCCAGCGGGGTTTGCCCCTGGAGCAATGGGGAGGGGGTGCCGCTGTCCCCCCCTGTACCCCCAGCCCCCGTGTCCCTGCCTGTCCCCAGGACCCCTCGTGGAACCACCGTGTCTATCGCCTGGCCGTGGCCAAGCTGAGCCCCCCCATCATCCCCTTCGTGCCCCTGCTGCTCAAAGGTGGGTGTCTGGTTTTTGGGGACCCCCTGGGTGTGCCCAGCGCCCCCGGGGGCCCCGCTCTGACCCCCAAACCCCCCCAGACATGACCTTCATCCACGAGGGCAATCGCACCCTGGCCGAGAACCTCATCAACTTCGAGAAAATGGTGAGAGTGCGTCTGGCGACCCCTCTGAGGGCCCTGCTGTGCCCTTGTGCCCTGGCAGGCAGAGCTCTGGCACTGCAGTAGCCAGGGACGGTCACAGCCGTGGTGGGGACAGAGATTTTGGGGATCCAGGGGGGGCCAGGCGGCAGCAGGTGACCTCTGTGCCTCGCCCACAGCACATGATGGCCAAGACCGTGCGAGTCCTGCAGCGCTGCCGGGGCCACGCGCACGGTGAGCGCTCCAGGGAGCTGGGGAGGGGGTCTGGAGGGTCCCCTAAACAGGGCTGGGGACCTGGGGATGGGGCTGAGACCCTGAGGATGGGGCTGAGACCCTGGGGACGGGCCTGAGCCCCCTCTCTCTGTCCCCCAGCACCGCTGTCCCCACTGCGGAGCCGCTCCCCGCACCGGCCCGAGGATGCCAAGGCCGTCAGGATCTCCACATGTACGTCTGGAGCTCCTCAGTCTGACCCCAACCCTGCCCCGGGGGACCCCCAACCCTCTGCGGGGTCCCTGAGCTGGGGAGAGGGGATGGAGGTGGAGAGAGCCAGGGAGGGATCCAGGGAGGGACCCAGGGAGGAACCCAGGGAGGGATCCATGGATGGATTTGTGGAGGGATCCATGCAGAGGTCCATGGATGGATCTATGGAGGGATCCATGCAGAGATCCATGGATGGATCTATGGAGGGATCCATGCAGAGATCCATGGATGGATCTATGGAGGGATCCATGCAGAGGTCCATGGATGGATCTATGGAGGGATCCATGCAGAGATCATGGATGGATCTATGGAGGGATCCATGCAGAGGTCCATGGATGGATCTATGGAGGGATCCATGCAGAGATCATGGATGGATTTGTGGAGGGATCCATGCAGAGATCCATGGGTGGTTCTGTGCAGGGATCCATGCAGAGATCCATGGATGGATCTATGGAGGGATCCATGGATGGATCTATGGAGGGATCCAGGGAGAGATCATGGATGGATCTAAGGAGGGATCCATGCAGAGATCATGGATGGATCTAAGGAGGGATCCATGATCCAGTCCAGGGCGTTTTGGGGAGGTTTGGGGGTGACACAGGGGCTCCGTGGGGTGATCCTGCAGGGCTGGACAGGCTCAGCAGGCTGTGCCAGGGGAGGGAGGGGACCCCAGCCTTGATCTCATCCTTCCCCACAGGCTCGGAGCAGTCCCTGAGCGTGAGGAACCCCGTGTCCACCTGGGCCTACCTGCAGCACCTGAGGGCCATCGACAGCCAGAAGGAGCTGCTGAGGCTCTCCCGGGAGCTGGAGCCCTGAGGGCAGCGGGGCTGGAGCGGGGACGGGGGCCTGGAGTGGGGATGGGGGCCTGGAACAGGGGATGGGGGCCCGAAATGGAGATGGGGGGTCCGGAGCAAGGATGGGGACCCAGAATGGGGATGGGGGCCTGGAACGGGGATGGGGGTCTGGAGTGAAGATGGGGGTCCAGACCAAGGATGAGGGTCCAGAATGGGGATGGGAGCCCAGAGTGAGGATGGGGGCCAGGAGTGAGGATGGGGATCCAGAACCATGATGGGGACCCAGAGCAGGGATGGCAATCCAGAGCAAGGAAGGGGGACCAGAGCAAGGATGGAGGCCCAGAACAGTGATGGGGGTCCAGACCAAGGATGGGGGCCCAGAATGGGGATGGGGGCCTGGAGCAGGGATGGGGGTCCGGAGTGAAGATGGGGGTCCAGAATGGGGATAATGGCCCCTAAGGGAGATGGGGGGGGTCCAGAGAAAAGATGGGGGCCCAGAATTGGGATGGGGTCACAGAGTGAGGATGGGGGCCTGGAATGGGGATGGGGGCCCAGAGCAAGGATGGGGGCCTGGAATGGGGATGGGGGCCCAGAGCAAGGATGGGGGCCTGGAATGGGGATGGGGGCCCAGAGCAAGGATGGGGGCCCAGAATGGGGATGGGGGCCCAGAGCAAGGACGGGGGCCCGGCTGCCGGCGGCGGGGCAGCCCCTGGCTCTGCTCCCAGTGGCCCCGGGCTGTGCTGGAGCCCCCCAGAGCTCGGCCCTGGACTCAGATCCGGCCCCGCTGAGCTGCGGGCAGGTGAGGCAGAGCAATAGAGGTATTTTTGTACTCATGGCTGTGCTCCCCGTTCTTCCCCGAGCCCGGGGTCACCCCCTGCGCCTCCACCCCTGATGTGACTTTGGGGACGGCCCCGGAGCTGCCCCAGGGGAGGTGACACAGCGCTGGCACCAGGAGGGGACAGGTCAGGAAATGACTGAGGGCTGAGGGAGAAGCCAAACCCGGCCCTTGTTGCACCAAACGCCGCTCCCGTGCCAGCTGGCACCGCCCGGGGCACAGCAGGGGCCGCTCCCTGCTCCAGGAGGGATCCCAGCACCACCCCAGCATCCTTGGGAGCTGTTTGGGGCCGGGTCTCACCTGCCCAGGTGGGGGGCACAGGGTCTGAGCCTCTCCTTGGGGGGACACCCTGTTCTGGGGCTGTGGCTGCTCCCAAATCATCAGGGTCGGGTGCCAGGTGAGCCCAGGGGTGCCCCAGGAGCCCCCAAATGCTGCCCCTGCCTGGAACTGCCCCAGGCCAGGCCAGAGGGACCTGGACCACCAGGACCAGCCGGGGTTGGCCACCCCTGGGCTGGTGAGGGGGTGGAGAAGTGTCTGGAGCAAATCCTGCAAGCTTTGGGATGAGGTTTCCCAGGAAAACACAGCAGGGAGTGAGGAAGAGGAGGCAGAGCCTGGTGGTGCCCCTGGGGTCCCTCCCAGCGCTGCTGGGGCTCCGTTATCCCCCTGAAAATTCCCTGCTCAGCTCCAGGCTGGGAACATTTCCCATCGGGGTTGCCTGGGAAGGGAAGGGGCTGCGACCCCCCCACCCATCCAGGCCTGGCCTGAGCCCCCCAGGGCTGGGGAGGGTCCCTGGGGCAGCTCTGGGCTCACCCTGGGAGTGGGACCAGGCTGGGATGACCCCAAACCTCCCCCCGGGGCTGTGCAGGAGTTTTGGGCTTTTCTGGATGCTCCAAGGAGGCTGATCCGTGCCGGGGGGGGGTTCACAACCTCCGGAGCTGAGCTAGGAGAGCTCATTACTCCCAATTAACGCTGCTCCCAGTTCACACCAGTCCCCCGGAGCGCGAGCCCAGTCCGGGACCCGGCTGTGCCCCTGGTTCTGGGGGAGGTGGGCAAAGCCCCCCCGGGACCGTCCCCCCACAGCCTCGGCCGCCCCCGGGGCTTGTGGAGCAAGCCCGGGATTCTGGATTTACCGGCCCTCCTCCCACTGCGGGCAGCCTGTAATTAGCCGCGCGCCTAATGAGTTGTGGGGAAGTTGGGGTGCAGCCCGCCCGTGGAGCCCTCGCTGCCATCACGCCCCTCCCTCCCTCCCCCCCCACAAAAAGCCGAGAGCTCCGGGGAGCTGCGGCACTCCCGACCCGATCCCGGCACTCCCGACCCGGTCCCGGCACTCCCGGCCCGGTCCCGGCGCTCCCGACCCGATCCCGGCACTCCCGGCCCGATCCCGGCACTCCCGACCCGATCCCGGCGCTCCCGACCCGGTCCCGGCGCTCCCGACCCGGTCCCGGCGCTCCCGACCCGATCCCGGCGCTCCCGACCCGGTCCCGGCGCTCCCGACCCGATCCCAGCACTCCCGACCCGATCCCAGCACTCCCGACCCGATTCCAGCACTCCCGACCGGGTCCCGGCACTCCCGGCCCGATCCCGGCACTCCCGACCCAGCGTTCCCGACCCGATCCCAGCGTTCCCGACCCGGTCCCGGCACTCCCGACCCGGTCCCGGCACTCCCGACCCGATCCCGGCGCTCCCGACCCGATCCCGGCGCTCCCGGGGGACGATGGAGCCCTGGATGCTCCTGCTGGGGGCAGGAATCGCCCTGGGCTGCGTGTCCGGCCGTGAGTAACCAGCCTGGGGGCAGCAGGGGATGGGCCGGGAGCGCTGCCCTCCACCAGCAGCTCAGCCCTGCTGGGAGAACTGGGATGGAGCCAGCCGGGCTCCGCGGGGCATTTTCCACGCTGGAAATCCAGCCCGGGCTGGGGGTGGGTTGTCCAACTCCCCTGGTCTGCAGCCTGGCCCACAGCGGGGTCCGGGTGTGTCCGAGCCTGCTTTGGTCCTGCAAAGCTCAAGGAGCCTTTTTCTGGTGCCTCCTTTCCGTTTATCCGTGGAAAACCAGCTTGGGGTGTTTTCCAATCCCAATCCCGTATCCACCCTCCCCCTGTGGCCACTGGGACAGCTCAGGTGGCAAACGGAGCCCAGACCCGACCCCGAGGTGCCCAGGAGGGGCTCAGGGGGCTCTGGGTTTAAGGAGGAGCTCGGGGCCACCAGGATTTGGCAGCCAGGATCCCACGGGGGTGAGGAGGGGCTGAGTTCTTGCACAAAGCCTGAACTGTGATCCCCTGGCACTGAGGACGGGATTTCATCAGCCCCGACGCCGCCAGGAGCTCCTATCTGATGGCCCAGGAGAGGATGAGTCCCCCTGGGATGAGAGATGAGGAGTTTTGCAAGGCCAGCTCACAGGAGAGGCTCCAAACCTGCGTGGGGCTGGGAGCAGGAGTTTCCCAAACTCCTGAATGAGTTCCCAAATTTCCTGTGTGAATCCTGAGTTTCCCAAACTCCTGAGCTCCCAAATTTCCCGTGTGAGTCTTGAGTTCCCAAACCCCTGTGTGAGTTCCCAAATTTCCTCTGTGAGTTACCAAATTTCCTGAGTGAGTCCTGAGTTTTCCAAACTCCTGAATGAGTTCCCAAACTCCTGAGTGAGTCCTGAGTTCCCAAACTCCTGGGTGAGTTCCCAAATTTCCTCTGAGTTCCCAGATTTCCCATGTGAGTCCTGAGTTCCCAAATTTCCTGTGTGAATCCTGAGTTTCCCAAACTCCTGAGTTCCCAAATTTCCCGTGTGAGTCTTGAGTTCCCAAACCCCTGTGTGAGTTCCCAAATCTCCTCTGTGGGCTCCCAGATTTCCCGAGTGCATCCTGAGTTCCCAAACTCCTGAGTTCTGAGTTCCCAAACTTCCCGTGGTGAGTCCCGAGCTGTTCCAGAGGGAAAACCCGCGGTGAGGGTGGCTGGGAAGCTCGGCTGCCTCGTGGTCAGTCCTGGCCACCTGCTGGACCTGTCTGCTGGCCCCGGAACCCCTCCGCCTCTCCTCGTGCGGGCAGTGGGAGATTTTCCCCGATTGTGCCACAGGCAGGGCTCACCTGTGGGTTTGGAGACAGGAGCTGGGGGTTTGGGAAGCTCAGGCCGTCCACAGCTCTGTCCCAGGCTCGTTTGTCCTTCAGATGGTCCCTCCTGGAGCTGGGCTGGGTTTGGATTTGTGTTTTCCTGCAGGAGCGAGGTCCTGAGTCAGGCCAGGGGCTCGAGGACGCGGCTCTGGCTGAGCTGACTCATCCCCGTGCCCGAAACCAAATTGGGAGCACTGGGAGAGCTCCGGCACCTCCCCAGCGCTCGGAGGATGGAGCTGGGCAGGGAATGACCCCCCCTTCCCTGAGAAAGAGAAAGATTTCTGTGCTTTGTGCAGCCAGAGGAAATCTGGGGGCAGGATCAGCCAAAAAATCTCCTCTGGCTGGACCAGCCAAAACCCCCGGGGTGACTGAGTGTGGATGAGCCGTGTCCTTGTGTCCTTCTGTCCTTCTGTCCTTGTGTCCTTGTGTCCTTGTGTCCTTCTGTCCCAGGCCACCACCCCTGTGGCGTTTCCAGCTCTCCCCACAGCACCAAAAGCTCCCAAGAGTTCCAACAGCCCCTCCTACCCCCCCCCCCCCCAGATATAGCTGAGGACCCTGCCGCAATTTAGGGTTGATTTAGGGATTTAGGGTCGATTTAGGGATTTAGGGTCGTGTCTGAGTGAGGAGGAGGAGCCGTTCCCCTGCCCTGAGACCGCTCAGGTTCCCGATGGCGTTGGGGATTTAGGATTTGGGGATTGGGGATTTGGGATGATGCTGAGCCCGCCCCTCCGAGGGCTGAGTCAGGGTCGGGGCCCTGCTGGGACACGCTCGAGCTGCTGTGACACGCTCGGGCCGCTGTGACAGCCCCGGGCCACACGGGACCGGCACCGGAACGGGCTCGGCTGTGACGGGGGAGCGTGGGCAGCTCCTGCCTTGCACAATCCCGCTGGGATTGCGGCTGGAAAAGGAGCGGGACGAGCAAACCAGGGGGGTTTGTCCCAGTGCTGCTCCGGGAATGGGGCTGGGGCTGGACTGGTCACACTGGGAGGGCCTGGGCAGCGCTGAGCACCCCATCCATGGGATGTCCCTGCCCTGGAAGTTCTCCCAGCTCTTCTCAGGGGCTTTGGGAGAACCTCGAGACCCTCCCTGCTAAAATAATCCTGTTTAAAGGATTTACAGGGGATGGGAAAACCAAGGCAAGGCACCACCAGGAGCTGGGATTTGGTGGGGAGAGGGAGCCAAGGGGCCCCTCAGAACCTGCAGGGCCGGGGTGACATCACCAAATAATTGGGGTGAAGTGACAAAGGGGACAAACAACGAGGGAAGGTGGCAGGAGTTTGATGCCACCCTCACGGCCTGGATGTCGCTGTCATCGCTTGGGTGTCCCGGGACAGGATGAGCCGCATCAGGATTTGCCCCGGGGCCACCTTTCACCCGAGTTGGGCAAGCCCGCGGTGCCTCAGATGTCGGGAGATTGCGGCGGCTCCGCCAGGGAGGGCAACGCCCGCTGCTCCAGGGCTGCCTTTGCCAGCTGGGACAGGGACAACTGCTGGGACAGGGACACCCTGTGGGACAGGGACACCCTGTGGGACAGGGACAACTGCTGGGACAGGGACACCCTGTGGGACAGGGACACCCTGTGGGACAGGGACATCCTGCTGGCATGGCCTGGCATGGAGACACAGCTGGGACAGGGACACCCTGCGGGACAGGGACGTCCTGTGGGACAAGGACACCCTGTGGGACAGGGACACCCTGTGGGACAGGGACATCCTGCTGGCATGGCCTGGCATGGGGACACTGCTGGGACAGGGACACCCTGTGGGACAAGGACACCCTGTGGGACAGAGCCACTCTCCAGGCACAGGTCACCCTTGTCCCTCTGAGAGTGTCCCTTGTCCCCTCCAAGGCTTCACCGCTGCTATTTTTACATTTGCTTTGCGTCACAACGCAGGTGCTCAGCAGCTCCTGTGTTATGAACAGCTGGGGAAGGAGTTTTCCCAGTTTTCCCAGTTTTCCCAGTTTTCCCAGTTTTCCCAGTTTTCCCAGCACGATGCAAACGAGGCTGCCTGGAATGCGGCAGCTCCTCCGGGGGGACAGGGGCTCATCCTGGGATCCCGGGGTGAATCACGGGGAGCAGTTCCAGGAGTAACCCGGGGCACTGGGGCTCATCCCGGGGTGAATCACGGGGAGCAGCCCCGAGGGAAGCCCATGAGCCATTCCCCGGTGTCACCTTGAGGTTGTGACAAACACGGCCCAAGAGGAGCAAAAAAAGATCCCGGATGGTTCCTGGGCTGCCTGGGGCTGGCCCGGGGCGCTGGAGCTCATCCTGGGATCCCGGATGAATCATGGGGAGCAGCTCCCGGGGGCCGTTCCCCGGTGTCACCTTGAGGTTGTGACAAACACGGCCCAACAGGAGCGACCCTGGTGACAAAGGTCCCCAATGGCTCTTAGGCTGTGAGGGGACAGAGGGTGACACGGGGATGCTCCGGGGTGGCGGTGGCCACACTCAGCCCCTCCTGAGTGCCACCCCCGGTTTGTGTCCCCACAGATCTGTACACAGCCCCCGACTCGTGCGAGGGACGCTGCGGGGAGCCCTTCAACGAGGAGGACGAGTGTCACTGTCACCCCGGGTGCGAGGCAGAGCACAACTGCTGCGAGGACCACGAGAGGCACTGCGGGCCCGGTGAGAGGGATTCGAGGTGTCCAGAGGGTGCTTCTGAGCCTCTGCAGGTCCCCAAGGTGTCCCCAAGGTGTCCCCAACCCCCTGAGCTCCTCTTCCTCTCTGCTCCGCAGGTGGGGAAGGCGCCGAGGGCGGAGCTCGAAGCCGCGGTGAGTCCGGAGGGACAGAACTGTCCCCAGGTGCCTCGGGGTGTCCCCCCCGTTCCTCGGGATGTCACCCTCAGGTGTCTCGGGGTGTCCTCTCTATTCCTTGGGGTGTCCCCCCGTTCCTCGGGGTGTCCCCCCCATTCCTCGGGGTGTCACCCTCAGGTGCCTCGGGGTGTCCCCTCTATTCCCCAGGATGTCCTCCTTTATTCCTCGGGGTGTCCCCCCCATTCCTCAGGGTGTCACCCCTGTTCCTTGGGGAATCCCCTCCCCTTTCCATGGATCCTCTGGATCCTCTTCACTTTTCCATGGATCCCAGAGCTGTCCCCAGCCCCTGCTGTCCCCACAGGGACATCCTCACTTTTCCATGGATCCTCTGGATCTCCCTCACTTTTCCATGGATCCCATTCACCTTTCCATGGATCCTCTGGATCTCCCTCACTTTTCCATGGATCCTTCACCTTTCCATGGATCCTGCTGGTTCCCGCTCACTTTTTCATGGATCCTCTGCATCCCCCTCACTTTATCATGGAACCCCCTCACTTTTCCATGGATTCTGCTGGATCCCCTCACCTTTCCCTGGATCCCCCTCCCTTTTCCATGGATCCCTCACCTTTCCCTGCACCCCGGAGCTGTGCCCAGCCCCTGCTGTCCCCCCAGACGGATTCTCCAGCAGCAGCGGTTCCATCTCGGAGCAGGAGCTGCTGGAGCTCTCGGAGCAGCTTTACGGGCTGGATCACAACAAAGCCCGGCCCAGCGACATCGCCCTGAACCCGCAGCACCTGGCGGGCCCCGACGAGACCGGGGACAAGCAGGACCGGTCCCCGCAGCCGTGAGTGGCACCGGGGAGGGACAGCGGCCCCGGGCTGCGGGAAGGGAGCTGCAACTCCAGCAATTCTCCCCCAGGCTCTACAGATACGTGAACGAGGAGCTCTTCTCCAAGCCCACCTACGCCAGCTTCATTAAGCTGCTGGATAATTACCAGAGGGCCACGGGCAGGGAGGAGGAGGTGACGGCCGAGGAGCTGCGGGAGCAGGAGCGATTCCTCGAGGAGGTGATGAAAACGGAGCTCATGAAGAAACTCTTCGTGTTCCTGCAGGGAAAAAGTGAGTGTGGGGCAGGGCAGGGCCGGGGAATGGGGGAATCCCAAAGGGAGACAATCCCAAAGCAGAACACTCCATTTTCAGGAGGCTTTTAAAATATTTTTAATTTTTAATTTTAATTAAATTAATTAATATAATTAATTAATTTAATTTTTTCTTTATTTCAAAACCCCCATTTTTATTTTAGCATGCATGCTTTTTATACATTCTTACAAAATTCCCAAATTCACACTTTGCTCATTGGTCACGAGAGACAAACAAAGTGCTCGTTGGAATAATCGCAGGTTTCTCTTATTTATCCTTTTCTTTCTTGGTTTCTATGTCAACGACCTTGGTAGGAAATTCTTTCAAGGCTAAACACGGATCCTCTTATCAAACTCCTCTCTGGCTCTCAGGAGTTGCTGTAAAACCCAACCTGAGATGGGCATGGGGGGAATCCAGCAGGGAGAATTCCCAAGGGACGGGGTGGGGAAGGGATGGGGAACCCTGCTGGTTCCCAGCTTCCTTTTTCGAGGTCGGGATTGAAGGCATTCGAGATGATATTTCACATTCAGACTCAGGTGTTTATAATTTCTTATCCATGTTACAGTCTCACAGCCGTGAGTTCTGCAGTCCTTCATTAACAAGGCACAAAATGGCCAACAATCTCTTGTTACAAGGTGTTTTAAGGCTAAACCATCTAATTAATAAATGACACCTAAGTTATTTTCATTTTTAACCCATAACTAATCACTCAAAGTCCTCCATGCAGATTTTTCTGTCCAATTACAAAACACCACCCAAGCCCATGAAGAAGAAGGAAGAAGAACAACCTAAAGCCTCCATCTTGCTCCGTATTTATTTCTATATTCTAAACCCTTAAACTCTAAGTTTCCCACCCTGTGACATCACACACTTCTAATCAAACCACACTCCCGTAATCCCAGCGCTATCAATCAGTTTTGGAATTGATTGATGGCACTTCCCCACGGCCTCAGGTCAAATGCAGAGCTCTCCTGGGGGTCAGAGTGTGTCACACGGAAAATCTGAATTTCTCAGCACCCAGCAGAGCCCCAACTCTGCCTCTCGCTGTGCCCCCTCCTCTCCCTGCAGATCGCTACAGCTCCGAGCAGGAGTTCCTGCAGGACCTGAACCAGATGTGGTTCGGTCTGTACTCCCGAGGGGATGGAGAGCGCGATTCCAGCGGCTTCGAGCACGTGTTTTCAGGTACGCGCAGTCCTGCCCCAATTTCCAGCACCTGTTCTGAGGTACAGCTTCCCCAGGTGTTCTCAGGTACAGCCATCCCCAGATGTTCTCAGGTACAGCCCTACCTGGGTGTTCTCAGGTACAGCCCTACCCGGGTGTTCTCAGGTACAGCCCTCCCCAGGTGTTCTCAGGTACAGCCATCCCCAGGTGTTCTCAGGTACAGCTTCCCCAGATGTTCTCAGGTACAGCCCTACCGGGGGCTCATCCCGGCATCCCCTCTGTGTTTTAGGGGAGGTGAAAAAGGGAAAAGTGTCTGGATTTCACAACTGGATCCGCTTCTACCTCCTGGAAAAGCAGGGGCTCCTCAACTACTTCAGCCACAACTTTGACGGGCCGGTGAGAGCTCGGGGGGCCAGGGCGTCCCGTGCTGCACCCACGGGGATGAACCCCCACATCAGGGGGGCTCCCCCTGCCCCATCCCTGCTGGGGGGTGGCAAGGGCCAGAACCCACCATGCCAGGGGCAGGAGGGGCTCCCAAGCCTTGAGGGAGAGATCTGGGGCCGGGGGGCTCTGCTGGGACCCCCCCAGCCCGGCTGGGAGCTGCTCTGGACCCTCCCTGGAGGGACTGGGGGGGCTCCTGGCTGGGCTGGGCTGGGCTGGGCTGGGGGGGGATCCCACCCTGCTGAGCCCAAACCCCCTCTCCCCCAGTGGGACACGTACCCCGACGTGCTGGGGCTCCAGTTCAGCTGGGACGGCTTCTACAAGGAGGTGGGCTCGGCTTTCATCGGCTGCAGCCCCGAGTTCGAGTTCGGCCTCTACACCCTCTGCTTCCTCGCGCGGCCCGGCCGGGCGTGAGTGCTGACCCTGCGTCCTCCTGTCTGTCCTGTGTCCTTCTGTCCGTCCCGAGTCCTTCTCTGCCCATTCTGTGTCCTTGTGTCCATCCTGAGTCCTCTCTGTCCATTCTGTGGACAGAGAGGACTCAGGATGTATCCCTCTGTCCATCCCAAGTCCTCCTGTCCATCCTGTGTCCCTCTGTCCATCCCAAGTCCTCCTGTCCATCCCAAGTCCTCCTGTCCATCCTGTGTCCTTCTGTCCATCCCAAGTCTGGCCCTGGGGCCAGTGGGGCCTCCCTGACCCCCATCAGGGCTGAGGCTGGCCCTGAATTTGGGGAGGGATGGGATTTATGGGATGGGATGGGATGGGATGGGAAATGGAAATGGAAATGGGAATGGGAATGGAAATGGAAATGGGGATGGAACAGGATTGGCCACAGACACCAAGAGCACCCTGGAGATGGGGTTGTGGGATGAGGGGCTCAGGGCAGGAGCACCGTGGGTGTGGGGACACCGAGAGCCCCCTGGAGCCCCCCCTGTGGGGCTCAGACCCCGAGCAGGGCGGTGACAGGCGGTGACAGGCGATGGTGTCCCCGCAGGTGCCACCTGAGCCTGGGCGGGCACCGCCTCAGCGTGCAGACCTACCCCTGGACCAAGGCCACCTACGACGGCGGCAGGAGGTTCATCGCCACCGCCTACGTGATGTCACCCTGAGCGGTGATGTCACCCTGAGCGGTGTCACCACGAGGGGGCACGGCTGGGGGGCGAGCACCGAGCACCGGGGCCGCCCCCGCGCTGCTCGGGGCCGCGGGACGGGAGCGGCTGCACCGCGGGCCCGGCCCGGGAGGGGCGGCGGGGGCCGAACGCCGCGGGGAGGGGACGAGGGGACACCCCACGAGGGGACAGCCCACGAGGGGACACCCCCAGACCCCGCCGCGTGTGGCGGGCCCGGGCTCGGCAGAAGAAGAGCGGCGAGAAGGGAAGGATTTGGCACGGAAAGGAGGATCCTGAGCGGAATAAACACTGCCCTGGCTGGAGGAGCGCTGGGTCCCCCCTTTATCCCCCCCTCGCCCCATTTCTCCCTCCGTTTGTCCCCCCAGCCCCTCTCTGAGCCCCCCCCCCCCCCCCCCGGGGCCTTGTCCCCCCCGGACCCGGCCGGTCCCGGGGGTTCTGTCCCGTGGAGCCCCTTCCCGGGAATTCGGCTCTGCCCCCGCCCAGCTGAGCTCCCCCCGGGGCCGCGGCTCCCCAGAGCCCCCAAATCCCCCGGGCTGGGGCTGCTCGGGGCTGCAGCTGCTCCAGCACCGCCCCCAGGGGCTCAAAGCAGAGCCCGGGGGGCAGCGGCACCCCCAGGCCGGCACCCCCCGGACCCCCGCGCTGCGGAGACGGCGCCGCACGCTCGGGACGAGCCCCGCGCCCACCCTGAGACACCGGGACCCCCCAGCCTCCCTTCTCCCGCTCACCCCGGATTTGGGGGGTCCCAAGGGGGGGGTGACAGCCACCAGCTCCCCCCGCTGTCCCCGTCCCCTCCTCCTGCAGCCCCTCCTGCAGCGGGGCCGCGGCCGGGGGGTCCCAGGGCGGGGAGCTCCGAAGCCGGAGCTGCTGACAGATGGTCCTGGGCAGGGCCGGCGGCCCCCGCGCCATCTGCCGGGGGTCACAGGTGACCCCCGAACCCCGCGCGGGGAGGGGGGGATGCCACAGCTTGATTTATAGAAATGAGCTGGGAAAGCGGGGAGGGGGCGGCTTTGGGGGGACCCGGGGTGTCCACGTAGCTGGGGTGACACGGGGTGGGACACGGGGGTGACACGGAACCCTCAGAGGGTCCAGCCGGGGTGACATGGGGGGTGACACTGGGGTGACACCGGGGGTGACACGGGGTGGGACACGGGGGTGACATGGGGGGGGGGGGGGACACGGACCTGGGGTGACACGGGGGGTGACACGGAGCTGTTTGAAGGGTCCAGCCAGGGTGACACGGGGGTGACACGGGGGTGTCCCCGCAGCCGGGGTGACACTGGGGGGACACGGAGCCCTCGGGGGGGTCCAGCCGGGGTGACACTGGGGGTGACACTGGGGTGACACGGAGCTGTTTGAAGGGTCCAGCCAGGGTGACACGGGGGTGACACGGGGGGTGACACGGGGGTGTCCCCGCAGCCGGGGTGACACGGGGGTGACACGGAGCTGTTTGAAGGGTCCAGCCAGGGTGACACGGGGGGTGACACGGGGGTGACACGGGGGTGTCCCCGCAGCCAGGGTGACACTGGGGTGACACGGAGCTGTTTGAAGGGTGCAGCCAGGGTGACACGGGGGTGACACGGAGCTGTTTGAAGGGTCCAGCCAGGGTGACACGGGGGTGACACGGGGGTGACACGGGGGTGACACGGGGGTGACACGGGGGTGTCCCCGCAGCCGGGGTGACACTGGGGGGACACGGGGGGGGCGGCCAGGGCAGGGCAGAGCTGCGGGACGGGGACGCTCCAGACGCCCCCAGCCCGGCCCGGAGCTCTCGGGCGGCTCCAGGGGCGGCTCCAGGGGCGGCTCCTGCCCCTCCTGGCACAGGAGCGGCCCCGGTCCCTCCTCGCTGCCATCCCTGCCCTGCCAGCGGCTCCCGCAGCCTCCCGGCTGCCAAATCTGCCCCTCGATGGTGCCAAACGAGCCCGGTGTCCCCAGGGTCACACAGAGCGCTGGGAAATCCCTCCCGGCTCCGACAGCGCAGGAAATAATGCGGAAATATAAAATATATCATTAGATAAAATATATAATTATATAAAAATATATATTAAAATATAAAAAATAAATTATATATAAAATATATATTATAATATATGGAAATAATCAATATATATTTATACATTATAATATAGGATATATTCATGTGCCATAAGTATATTTTATCCAATCACTTACATAGTATACTCGATGGTGCATTTATATATTTTATGTGTATTTCTACATATATTAAATCCCATATAATAAGTTTTGTTCGTATATTTATGTATTATTATCTATACATTATATTATTTATTTATTAAATTATTAGTTATTATACCAGTATTTATTAAACTATTGGTACACTCTATTATTTTTATACATATAAATATATATTTTTTATCTATATATAAGTGTATGAAAGCTATATATAAATATATGTTTATATATAAATACATGTTTATATATAAGCATATATTAAGATATTTATATATAAATATATGTTTATATATAAATATAAATAATATATATAATATATTATTTATATATTATATATATTTACATTATATATAAATAAATATATTTTTATATAGGTGTATTAAAACATATATATACATATATCTATAAAACAAACATATATATAGTGTATTAAAACATATATATAAAAAGTATATTATATATATATGCACATGTATACATATAGTATATATATATAAAGTATATTAAAATATACTTTAATATATATAAATATATATAAAATATGAAGTATATATAGTATATATAGTGTGTATATATATATATATATATAAAGTATATTAAATATATATATATTTAACATCTTTTATCTATTAAAAATACGCTCCCAAAGCGCGCATTCCAGCCCCTGTTCCCCGGCAAGTTTGAAGCCATGCGAGGATGACGCCGCGCGGGGAGAGGAGACAAACGCGAGCGAGGGCAGGGCAGGAGGGGAGGGCCAGGTGCGGCCAAGCTGCCCCCGGCCATCTGCTGCCAGCCAGAGCCCCCGGGGCCCCCCAGCTCCTCCTCGGGGCCCCCCAGCTCCTCCTCGGGGCCCCGCGCGGCTCTCGGGGGGCCCCGGCCCCACCTGAGGCTGCCCCGCTCCTGCCGGGGGCTCCCGCCCAGGTGGGCCCGGCGCAGCTGAGCTCGCCGGGACACTCGGGGGGCTTCGAGCCCCGCTCCCACCTCGGGGAATGTCGGGGTTTGCCCTGGGCTCCCCTGGAAGGGCAAACCGGGTGGTTTTTCCCGTTTTCCCCGTGTTTTCTTGGGTTTTTCCCCGTTTTTCCCCGTGTTTTCTTGGGGTTTTTTCCCCGTTTTCCCCCGTGTTTTCTTGGAGTTTTTTCCCCCCGCCTTTCTCTTTTTATCGAGTTTTTTTCCCGGGGTTTTCCCCTCGTTTTTCTCCATGTTTTATTGGGGTTTTTTCCCCCGTGTTTTATTGCGTTTTCCCCCCCTTGTTTTCTTGGGTTTATTCCCCATTTCCCCCTTGTTTTATTGCATTTCCCCCCCCTTGTTTTCTTGGGTTTATTCCCCATTTTCCCCCGTGTTTTATTACATTTCCCCCCCCTTGTTTTTTTGGGTTTATTCCCCATTTCCCCTTTGTTTTATTGCATTTCTCCCCCCTTGTTTTCTTGGGTTTATTCCCCATTTTCCCCCGTGTTTTATTGCATTTCCCCCCCCTTGTTTTCTTGGGTTTATTCCCCATTTCCCCCCGTGTTTTATTGCATTTTCCCCCCCTTGTTTTCTTGGGTTTATTCCCCATTTTCCCCCTTGTTTTATTACATTTCCCCCCCCTTCTTTTCTTGGGTTTTTCCCGTTTTCCCCGAGTTTCCCGCGCTCTGCTGAGCACAGGGAGCCGGGACAGAGGCAGGAAGGAGCGGCCGCCCATGGAATCCGGGGATCACCCCCTGCCCAGCGCCAGGAGAGACCCCCGAGAGACCCCAGGGACACAGGAGAGACCCCCGATGGTTTTAGGAGAAATTCGGAATATCCGGGCTCCGTCCCGAGAGATCCCTGCGGGATCCACCCCGGGCAGCGCTTCCCCAGCCGCCATCCAGTGAGGATGAGGAGGGTTCCGGCTCCAGCTGAGCCCCCGCCAGGCTTTAGGCCCTAATCCGAGCCCTGGGGAGCGGAGCCTCCCTAATCCCGCCCGTAACCGATCCGGCCCTAACTGCCCCGATGGGCTCCGGCCGCATCTGCTGCGGCAGCGCCAGCTCGGCCTAAGAGGATGAGGATGAGGATGACGAGGGGCGTTTGCTAAACCATTTAGGGCCGTGGAGCTCCTCATCAACGGGAGGGGACGGGATCTGCAGCTGGATCCAGCCCCGGAGCAGCACCGCTGGGCCGAGCCCAAAAAACCACTGGGACCACCCCAAAAAACACTGGGATGATCCCAAAAACCACTGGGACCACCCCCAAAAAACCGCTGGGACCATCCCCAAAAAACCGCTGGGACCATCCCAAAAAACCATCCCAAAAAACCATCCCAAAAAACCATCCCAAAAAACCATCCCAAAAAACCATCCCAAAAAACCATCCCAAAAAACCATCCCAAAAAACCATCCCAAAAAACCACTGAGCCGATCCCAAAACCCCCCCCGGGGGGATTCCTGCGTTTGGGAACGCCCCAGAAGTCTCAGCACCCTCCGGCGCAGCCCTGAGCACCAAATTCATGGAGAAACGACCCCAAAATCCCAGCCCTGAGCTGGGAGGGACCCCCGGAGCATCCCCCGGGCCAGGGGTGCAGCCGAGGGGGAGGGGTCGGGCCCCGCCATCCCAGGTTTTGGGGTCCCGGGGTTTTGGGGTCCCAGGGTTTGGGGGTCCCGGGGTTTTGGGTTCCCAGGGTTTTGGGATCCCGGGGTTTTGGGGTCCCGGGGTTTTGGGGTCCCAGGGTTTCGGGGTCCCGGGGTTTTGGGATCCCGGGGTTTTGGGGTCCCAGGGTTTTGGGATCGCAGGTTTTGGGATCACAGGGTTTTGGGATCACAGGGTTTTGGGGTCCCAGGGTTTTGGGGTCCCGGGGTTTTGGGTTCCCAGGGTTTTGGGATCCCGGGGTTTTGGGGTCCCAGGGTTTTGGGATCCCAGGGTTTTAGGGTCCCAGGGTTTTAGGGTCCCAGGGTTTTTGGATCCCAGGTTTTTGGGGTCTCAGGGTTTTGGGATCTCAGGTTTTTGGGATCCCGGGTTTTGGGGGTCCTAGGTTTTTGGGATCCCAGGGTTTTCGGATCCCAGGTTTTGGGGGTCCCAGGGTTTTGGGATCTCAGGTTTTTGGGAGGTCAGGGTTTTCGGATCCCAGGTTTTGGGGTGGCAAACCCAGGGATTTACCCCGGGGATGGAAGGGGTGGGGGAGGCCGAGCAGAGCCCCCCCAGACCCCCCAGCAGGGCTGGCAGCTGGGCCGGGGTCCCCCCGGAGCGGGGGTTAATGAGGGAGCGGCGGCCGTTGGTCCCAGATGGACACGGGCACGGGGAGGGGGCGGCTCCTGCGGGGTCCCGCCCGCCTTTTGGGGCGGGGGGAGGCAGAGCCCCCACCCCCCCCCCCCTTCGGCTGCCGAGAGCCCCCCCGAGAGGGGCAGGGGGAGGGCGCTGATCCCCCTCCCCATCCCTCCCTTTCCGGGGGTGTTCCGAGGATCGAACATCCACAAAACCAAACCCTGGGGGCTTCCAGCACCCCAAACCTTGTCCCCGGCGGTCCCAACACCCCAAATTTCATCCTCCGGGGCATCCAGCACGCCAGATTTGCCCCTCAAGGGCTCTGACACCCCACAGCGCATCCTCTGAGGGGTCCCCCAGGTGGGGACACGGGGGGACCGCGGGGTGGGCACTGCGCCCACCCTGCCCCTGGCACAGTGGGGGCACACCCGGGCCCCTGGAGCTCACCACGGTGCATCTGGGGATGCCCAGGGGGTTTCGGGGATGCCCAGGGGTACTGGAGATGCCCAGGCGATCCCGGACATGCCCAGGGGGTTTCGGGGATGCCCAGGGCCATCCTAGAGACGTCATGGGGGTCCTGGGGATACCCAGGGGGTTTCGGGGATGCCGAGGGCGTTCCAGGGATGCTAAGGGGTCCTGGGGGTACCCAGGGAGTTTCGGGGATGCCCAGGTGGGTCCCGGGGATGCCCAGGAGGTGCCCGCACCGCCGGGGACCCAGGGCGGGGTCGCGTCCGTTGCCCCCCGCGCTGCCGCTCGTGGCCCGGAGCCCCCGGGGCCCCCCGGGCACCCCGGAGCCGCCGCCCTGGAGCGGCGCGGAGCAGCCAACTGTTCCCCGGCGGGGCCGGCGGGCGCAGCCCCCGCTAATCCAATCCATCAGGGGGGTAATGAGCTATGAAAGTGTGGATTCAATTAAGGGGGATTGCGGCGGGAGGCAGCGCCCGGCGGCAGACGGCGAAAGGAGCCCGGGTCCCCTCTGAAAGGCTCCATCTGTGCCGCCGGGGCCCCTTTGTGCTCCCTGAAAGCGCCGCGCAGCCACAAAAGCCGCCGCGTCCCCGCCGGGCGAGGTTTCGGCGATTCCCCGGGGGAAACTGAGGCACGGGAGAGGAGCTCGTGGAGGGTTTGGGAGGGGGGAGCGGGAATGGAGGAACCGGGGCTCGGAGCTGGTTTGGTTTCAGGAATTGGTGTTGATTTATGGGGTTTGTGCGGGGATTTGGTGGGAATCAGCAAAGCCAGGGGTGCTCGAATCCAGGAGCGGGTGGGGAGGGATCCAAAGCGCAGCCAGTGCCACCCCTGCAGGGTGACAGGGTCACCTCCCCTTGTCCCTCCAGGTGCTCTGACACTTCCAGGCACCCTCAGCTCCTCTGGGCACCCCGTGCCAGGCCCTCCCCACCTCCACAGGGAGGAATCTCTCCCCAGCCTCCCCCACATCCCCTCTCTGCCTCCCCCCGACCCATTTGGGTGGAAGCACCCCCGAGGCCTCCCCACTCCCCCCATGACAACTTGGGAGGGATTGGCCCGGGGACGAGTTTAAAGATGAGATTATTGCTGTACAAATTCTGATTAAACCGTCCCCAAACCCTCCTGCAACATCGTTAAGCCGAGCTCTAATCTCGCCCGAGCAGAGACTTCGTCAATAACTCCAAATCTCCGCGCTGTTGGTTTATCTGGCGCGGATTAAGCCGGGAGCTCCCTGAACTTGTATTAGAGCAGAAAAACCACCCCGAGCCCGGGGTTTGGGGCCGTTTGCCTTGGCAGCTGCCAGCTCACGAGTCCCAGCCTGGGATTCCCAGGGTCTCCAGCACTGGGAGGGCTCCAGGGGTGTCCCGGGAAGGGGAGAACAGCCCCGGTGCCACCCTCACCTGGATGGGTTTGGGGACAGGTCTGGGGCCAGCCCTCGGTGGCATCGCAGGGCACAGGTCCTGCCCTGGCTGGGGACCGTGGGATGCAGGGGATGGACAGATGGACAGAGTGAGGGAGGGAGAGAGGGAGGCATGGATGGACGGACACAGGGATGACGGATGGATGGATGGATGGATGGATGGATGGATGGATGGATGGATGGATGGATGGATGGAATCCATGGATGGATGGAGGGGATCCATGGATGGATGGATGGATGGATGGATGGATGGATGGATGGATGGAGGGAATCCATGGATGGATGGAATCCATGGATGGATGGGTGGATGGATGGATGGACGGATGGATGGATGGAATCCATGGATGGATGGATGGACGGATGGAGGGAATCCATGGATGGATGGATGGATGGACGGATGGACTGATAGATGGATAGAATCCATGGATGGATAGAATCCATGGATGGATGGATGGATGGATGGAATCCACGGATGGACAGACAGACTGATGATGCCGCAGGAATGACACACCCCACACAGGAGCCCCCCACCCTCACAGCCTCGCCCTGGACCAACTCCCTGAACTGATGGAGAGCAGGAACCTCTCCTGAGCCCACCAGGGTGACAGTGACAGGGTTTGCACCTGGGGGGGGTCACAGCCTCGCACGACCCCATTTAGCCCCTACATCCCCAGAGCGCCACCACCTCCATCCTCCCGGGACCCGGCGGCTCCTCTGCCCCCTCCCATCCGCAGGAAAAGTTCGTTTGCCAAAATCCGCCGTCCCCACGGGGAAAAGACGATTAACTCGAGAGCCCCGAGCCCGATATCCCAGCTTAGTGGGAAAATCCGCGCGGTTTCCCGAGCCGGCCACATTAGGAGCTCATGGCCGGCAGTGTTATCAGATTACAGACAAATATCAGAATTACAGCCCTGAAAGCCGGGCTTTAGGGGGGCTTAGCAATTATCCAGCCCTGGGCAGCCCCACCCTGCCGGGGAAACCAGGGCGACCCCGAGCCGAGACCCCCGGGGCTGGGGGGAGGTGGGACAGTGTCCCCTCCATGGGTCAGGGTGTCCCTTCCATAGGTCAGGGTGCCCCTCCATGGGTCAGGGTGTCCCTCCATAGGTCAGTGTCCCCTCCATGGGTCAGGATGTCCCTTCCATAGGTCAGTGTCCCCTCCATGGGGCAGGGTGTCCCTTCCATAGGTCAGTGTCCCCTCCATGGGGCAGGGTGTCCCTTCCATGGGCCAGGCCCTAACACCCCTCCCAAGAATTGCCCAGGTGGGATGGGAGGAGAAGCTGCCCCCTGAACCCACCTGCCCCATGTCCCCCCACCTGTGGGACCCCTGGGGGGGGCTGTGAGGTGTCCAGGGACCCCCAGAGGGGATGAGAGACCCTCCCCACGACCCCCTCAGCTCCTCAGCAGTGCCACCCCCGCCCCGGTGTCCTGCGGGGACACGGGGACACCCCCACCCCCGGGTGCTCCGCGCCCCCTCCCCACGCAAGCCGAGGGCCAGCTGTGCCCTGGCAGCGCGGGCCTGGCACGGCTCCTGCCCTGCTGGCACGGGCCGGGGCTGCTGGAAGGGCGCACACGTGCCCGGGGGAGCTGGCACCGAGCGGGGCTTGGCCAGCGGCCAGCGGGAGAGGGGCCGGGGGCACAGCTGGACCCTGGGCCCGGCGGGCGGCGGCCGCTGCGCTCAGCCCGGGGCTCCCAGGGCATCGCTGGGGAGGGGTCCCGATGGCCCCGGGGGGTGCGGGGGGGCGTGGGGGGCTCACAGGGGTGTCCCAGCTCGGGGTTTGTGTCCCAGCCCCCTGTTTGTGTCACACTCCCCTGTTTGTGTCACATCCCGGGGTTTTTGTCACATCCCGAGGTTTGTGTCCCAGCCCGGGGTTTGTGTCCCAGCCCGGGGTTTGTGTCCCAGCTCGGGGTTTGTGCCACATCCCCCTTTTTGTGTCACATCCCGGGTTTTGTGTCCCAGCCCGGGTTTTGTGTCCCAGCCCGGGGTTTGTGTCCCAGCCCGGGTTTTGTGTCCCAGCCCGGGGTTTGTGTCCCAGCCCCCTGTTTGTGTCCCAGCCCGGGGTTCGTGTCCCAGCCCGGGGTTTATGTCCCAGCCCGGGTTTTGTGTCCCAGCCCGGGTTTTGTGTCCCCTGTTCGTGTCCCTCCGTACCCACGCGGCCGGGTGACACTTTGGTGTCCCATGCTCCCCCCCACCTCCCCCTGGAGCGGGGCAGGCCGAGCCCCCTCCCAGGTAAACCCAGTCCAGGCAGGTCCATCCCAGGCCCTTCCACCCCCGCCCTGCGCATCCCTGTCCCTAAATCCCTTTTTTTGGGGACGCACGAGGTCCCCCTCGCCCCCCGCCCGTTCCCGGCCCGGTTCTCCCTCGGAGCGGCCCCGCAGGGCCCCCCCCCCGGCCCGGCTGCAGCTGCGGGGGCCCCGGGAGAGCCCCCCGCCCTCAGCCCGAGCCGGGCGCAGCTTGCGGGGCCGAGCGGCGGCGGCTCCCCCGGGCTCCGGCACAGCCGGCGCGGGGCCGGGGGACAGCGGGGCGGGGGACAGGGGACACCGGGAACAGCGGGGACAACGGGGCGGGGGACAGCGGGGACAGCGGGGACAGCGGGGACAGCGGGGCGGGGGACAGCGGGGACAGCGGGGACAGCGGGGACAGCGGGGACAGCGGGGCGGGACGCGAGCGGGGTCCCCGTGCGAGGGGACGCGGGGGGAAGGCGGGGGGGACGCGCCCCCACGGCCGCCAGACGCTGCCGAGGGGTCGGGGCGCAGCTGGGGAGGGACGGGGGGAGCCGGGGGAGCCACGGGGGAGGAGCCGGGGTGAAGTCAGGACGGCCGCGTCCCCTCCGCGCAGCAGTCGGGTCAAATCCCAGCTCCCCGAATGTCCCTGTGCTCCCAGGGCTGTGCTGAACCCCAGTTCCTGGGACCCCAAATCAGTCCTGGGTACTGAGCCCCCATTCCTGGGACCCCAAATCAGTCCTGGGACCCCCAGGGCTCTGCTCTGCCCCGTTCCTGGGACCCCAAATCCCCCCAGTCCCACAGAGCCTCATTCCAAGGTCAGGGATCCCAGCTGGACCCCAGCGCAGGGAGCTCAGATCCTCTGGCAGCCCCCCACCCTCACCCCAGCGCCCCCCAAAAAAGGAGACAACAGCCCCCAGGAAGCTGCTTGAAACAAGACCACGACTTTATTTGAGCTAAAAACCCCAAATCTGCTCTCTTTACAAAAGGATAAAACATTTTCAGTACAAAAGGGAAGAAGCCCCAGGACCCAGGGGCTGGGCAGGGACCTCAGATCATCTCCAAATTCCCAGCTTTATTCAAAACCAGGGAGATTTGGCCAATGGGGCTCGTGAGGCAGTGGGACATCAAAAATAGTTGCCTGGATTTTCTTTGAAAAACAAAATAAAATCGTTGCATAGCATTTAAAAGTTATTGCTCGTCTCAAAATGCACAGAGGAGTTGGGAGCTGTTGGCAGGATCCCAAATTCATGGGATGGCAGCTAAATACGGAGTTTGGCATTAAATATGGAAATGTTGGGGGAAACATCACTAGCAAAAAAAAAAAAAAAAAAATTCAGGTGGTGAGGGAAATAAATTAAATAAATAATGGCTAATAAATAACCCTGGAGCACCAGCACGGCAAAAACCACAAGGTCTCCAGGCAGGGAATTCCCACTATGAGCCTGGAGGGCAGAGGGGGAAAATCCTTGGGCACATCCCAGATTTCTGTGGAAAATGGGAGGAAATAAATTAGGACTCCTCACACACAGTAATTAATAAATAAAGCAGGAATTAAGACAGGTTTTTGTTGGCAGGAGCAGCAGAGGGGACGCTGTGAACCCAGAGGACAGGCCCTGGAAAGGAGAGGGGTGGGGGGCTCCTGTTCCAGTTGGGATTCTGGGAGGGATCAGTGGGATCCCGTCCAGATCAGCGGGATCCCAGTGAAATTGGGATTCTGGGAAGGATCAGCAGGATCCCATTCAGATCAGTGGGAACCCAGTGAAATTGGGATTCTGGGAAGGATCAGCAGGAATCCATCCAGATCAGCGGGATCCCATCCAGATCAGCAGGATCCCATCCAGATCAGTGGGATCCCATCCAGATCAGCAGGATCCCATCCAGATCAGTGGGATCCCAGTGAAATTGGGATTCTGGGAAGGATCAGCAGGATCCCATCCAGATCAGCAGGAACCCAGTGAAATTGGGATTCTGGGAAGGATCAGCAGGAATCCATCCAGATCAGCGGGATCCCATCCAGATCAGCAGGATCCCATCCAGATCAGCAGGAACCCAGTGAAATTGGGATTCTGGGAAGGATCAGCAGGATCCCATCCAGATCAGCAGGAACCCAGTGAAATTGGGATTCTGGGAAGGATCAGTGGGATCCGGTCCAGATCAGTGGGATCCCAATGAAATTGGGATTCTGGGAGGGATCAGTGGGATCCTGTCCAGACCAGTGGGATCCCAATCCTGTTGGGATTCTGGGCGGGATCAGCAGGAGGGGTGGCCACAGGGCCTGGCTGTGACCCCGGCTGAGGGACTGGGATGAGCATGGATGATGGGCCACCATCACAGGGCAAGGGACCACTGTCCCTGGATGCTGTCCCTCCATCCCAGACACTGTCCGTCCATCCATCCTGGACCTTGTCCTTCCATCCCCAGCGTCCCCCCGTCCCTGGACGCTGTCCCCCCATCCCTGGACGCTGTCCCCCCATCCATGCTGGCAGAAGGAAGAAGTTCTCCCTGGGGTGGGAATTTCCATGTTGGTTTCCCACAGGTGTCCGGCTCATTCCCACCTGGGCACCGCGGGACTGGGAAATCCATGAGCCCACGTGGGGAAGGGACAGTGGCCACTCCAAGGGGCAGGAGGGGCTGTGTCCCCACACCAGGGGGGGACAGGGAGAGGATGGGCAATCCAAGGGCTGGACCTGGTGTCAGGATGGACGTCCTGGAGGTGGAAACACCTTTGGGAGCATCTCTGGGGGACGCAGCAGTGACCGCCCAGAGTCCAGGACGGTTCCTGTGGCTCCTGGGGACAGCTGGGACAGCAGCGGTGGCAGCAGCCACCTCAGGGCCACGTCCTGCAGAGATGCTGGGTCCATCCTGGGGACACCTCCCTGCCCCAAGCCCGTGTCCAGCCCCGCTACTCGTTGAAGATGGCGCCGAGCTGGGGCCCGGCCGCGTGGGGCGGGAAGGACTCGAAGGCGACGTCCAGCGGGATCTCGTAGCGGGGCACGGAGCCCTGGAAGTGCGAGCTGTGCCCGTGGGCTGCGGCCAGGCTGACCGAGGGGTAGTGGGCCATGAAGGGGTAGGGCTTGTCCAGCTCGGGGGAGCCGTCCTGCTTCAGGGAGAAGTTCCCGCTGATGCTCAGGGGCGGCGTCAGGGGCCCCTCGTAGGGGGGCGTGGAGCAGTCAGAGGGGTGGCTCCCGAACGAAGCCTCCACCAGGCTCTTGAAGGCCGGCGGCTTCAGGTGCAGCAGGTGGGACTCCATGGAGCCGTAGGGAGGGCTGGGCAGCCCCTGGTAGCCGAAGGAGTGGCCGGGCAGGCCCGGCTCGCAGGGCTTCTCCTCCTGCTTCTCCAGGAAGAGCGGCTGCGGGCCCAGCTGCAGGCAGCCGGCCACCAGGTTGCTGGTGGGCTGCGACAGCCCCTTGCACAGCATCTCCACGAAGCTCTTCCCCTCGGGCGTCTGCCCGCTCTCCAGCACCTCGGACAGGGCCCAGATGTAGTTCCTGGCCAGCCGCAGCGTCTCGATCTTGGAGAGCTTCTGCGTTTTGGAGTAGCAGGGCATGACCCTGCGCAGGTTGTCCAGGGCGTCATTCAGGCCGTGCATCCTCGTGCGCTCCCGGGCGTTGGCCTTGACCCGCCGCGCCCGGAACCGCTCCAGCCTGGCCTTGGTCATCTTCTTCTTCTTCGGGCCCCTCCTCTTGGGCTTCTCGCCCTCCTCTTCCTCCTCCTCCTCCTCCTCCTCCTCCACGCTGTCGCGCTCCTCGGGCAGGGCCGGCAGCAGCGCGAAGGGAGCGCTCCTGGCGTCCCCCTGCTCCTTCAGCTCGGCCTTGGCTCCCGGCATTTCGCCCATCCAGGCCTGGCTGCTGATGAGCTCGGCCATGTCCGAGGGCTTGGCGCAGCTCTGGGGCATCTGCAAGGGAGGGACGGGGACGTGGGGACGGATCCCGGAGGGAGAATCCTCAGCACGGTGGGACAACCTCCCTCCAGACACAGCAGCAGCTTCTGCCCGCTCCCAGCACCTATGGATTCCTTTTTTCCACCTATGGATTCCTTTTCTCCACCTATGGATTCCTTTTTTCCACCTATGGATTCCCTTTTTCCACCTATGGATTCCCTTTTTCCACCTATTTCCCTCTCAATTTCCAGCGGATTTTATCTGGGAGATGCTGACGCCTCTCCCTGAGCTCCAGCAATGTTCCCGGAGCCTCCAGCCGTCCCATTCCGGGGTTATTCCCACTCCTGAATCCCTTCTTGTCACAACCTCCACCCCGACTGTCACACTGGGGGTGACAAAAGGGGGCTGGCAATTCCCGGTGGGAGATTTTCCTTCCCCGAGCCCCCCTTGCCCTCGGTGGCGGCCCCGGCTCCCCGTTAATCGGCCCCCCCAAATCCCATCACCGCCCCTGGCTCATTCCATAAAGCTTTAGCCCCTAAGCAGCTTTGCTGGAAGTGCTGCTCCCCTTTCCCGAGCATCCCACGCGGAAAATCCCACTTTTAATATGCGTGATGGGGCTCCCGGGCAGGATTAGGGTGTTAATTGCTGTCCTATCCCCAAAGGACCACGCGGCCCCAATTAACTCCTGGCGGAGCACCGGGGGTCTGGCGGAGGATGGGAAATCGGGGGTGGGGGGGGTGAGGGTGGGGAAGGATCGTTTTTGGGGTGAGGGGATGGCCCCGGTGAGATCTGCCCCAAAACGCTGCAGGTCTGCCCCAAAACCCCGCAGATCAGCCCCAAAACGCCGCAGATCTGCCCCAAAACCCCCCCAGGCTGCAGCCGGGGGTCCCTTTCCCCCCATCCTCGGGAATCTTCCCTCTCCTCGCTGCCCCCGGGGGGAAATCCCGAGGTTTGGGGCTCCCTTCTCGAGGGGAGCCCCGCGCCCCCGCCCCGCCCGGCGTTTCCAGGGGAAGTTCTCCCTTTGGAAGTCCCGCCGGAATTTTTAAGGGGATTTTGCTTTCTTCCTACAGAATACTGATTTAAAAATTAAAAAAGGAATTTCACGAAGCGGGAATTGCCTGAGGAAATCGCTTCCTTCGCCACCATCCCCAGCGAGACCCCGGCTCCGCCAGCCTGGGGGTCACCGAACCCTCCTTGTGTCCCCCCCCGGCCCCGGCCCCGGGACCGCGGCTCCGTCCCCAACGGGTACCGGGGGAGCGGCTGTGACCCCATCCCGCCCCTCTCCCCGCACCCCCGGCCGCTCAAACCTCCCCAGGCCGGGGTCCCGCAGCTCCGCCGTCGGGGCAGAGCCCCCCGGGGGTACCGGGGGCACCGAGCGGCCGCGGAGCCCCCTCGGGGGCACCATGGGAGCGGGGCACGGAATCCCCGCGGGTCCCGGTCCGCCCTTACCTGGGCACCACAGCGAGTCCCCGCTGTCGCTTGTGTCACTCGCCCGGGGACATGGCGGGGTCAGCCCCGGGGGGCGCACCGGGAGCGCACCGGGAGCGCACCGGGAGCGCACCGGGAGCGCACCGAGCACCGGCGGCTCCGCGCTCGGGCGGTTTTGAGAGCTCCGCGCTGCCCGCGGCTCCTGCCCGGCCGCGGGTCCCGCGTGGCTCCTCCCACGGGGGGGAGTGACCGGGCCCGGCTCCTCCCGCCGCCCCACCGGGACCCCCACGGCAGCGCCCGAGCGTCCCGGGGCTGGGGAGTGACGAGGGGACACCCCCGGTTATTGGGGACCCCTGGGTGGGGACTCGGGGACACCCCCGGTTATTGGGGACCCCTGGGTGGGGACTCGGGGACACCCCCGGGTCTTGGGAACCCCTGGGTGGGGACTCGGGGACACCCCCGGTTATTGGGGACCCCTGGGTGGGGACTCGGGGACACCCCCGGTTATTGGGGACCTCTGGATTGGTCCCCTTGGATGAGCCCCTGGATGGACCCCCATGGATGGAGCCCCCCGATGGGCCCCCCCCGATGTCCCCCCCAGTTTGCCCAGCCCCAGGACACCCCCGGCCCCCAGGACACGATGTGACAATGCCACCAGTGCCACAGTCCTGGGGGTGTCCTCACCTGCCGCCCCCCCTCTGGTGACACCGAGGGTGACACTGCCCCCCCCCCATTGCTGGCACTGCCCGGTGACACCGAGGGTGACACTGCCCCCCCCCCATTGCTGGCACTGCTCTGGTGACACTGCCCCCCCCCCCCCCATTGCTGGCACTGCCCGGTGACACCGAGGGTGACACCGGCTCCCTCCTGTGTGCTGGTGGGGGGCGCGGGGGCTGCGACCCCCTCGCGGCTGTAATGAGAGCGCGAAGCGGAGCAATTAACGCTCGGCAGAGCCAGAAGGGGCCCGGCCGAGCTGGGGAAGGGACCCGGGGAAGGGAGAGCAGGGGCAGGAAATGACTTCCCTCCCCGAAATCCCGGGGCTCCTGGGTCGTTTTACTCGGCCCGGGGACTGGGGGAGCCCCTCGGACCTGGGGTTTCCCCCACCTTGGGGCAGGAGCTGGAAGTGGGGGACAGCGGTGACACCCCCAAAGTCATCCCCCCCTGACCCCCTCCTCATCCATCCGCTGCTCCCCAAACCCCCGCCAGCCCCGCGGGACCCTTCCCCGCTGCCCGGGAGCGCTCGGCATGGCGGCAGGCCGGGATTACGGGGAATACTAATTAATTCATTAGTCGGCTCCCGGCTCCCTTCCCGGCGCGCGGCGCGGGCGGCAGGAACAGATTGCGGCCGATAAATCTGCCTGTTGCGGGCCCCCCCTGACAGATGGCTCCAACAGGTCCCGGCACCCGCACAAAGGGGCCGGTGGGCGCCCCGGGGAAGGGGGGACACGGGCCGGGCTCCCCCGGGGCCGCGGGACCCCCGGGGGGCGCTGGGCATTGTCTGCGCGGGGCACTGCGGCCCCCGGCCATTGTGCGGGGGCCCCGCAACTGTTGGGGTTACGGCGGCCGCGGCCCCCCCGGAACGCTCGGCAAAGATGTTCCCGTCCCTTCCCTTCCCTTCCCTCGTCTCCTTCTCCACCCCTATTCCCTCCTCTTACCCCCTTCTCCTTCCTTTCTTCTTCCCCTTCTCCTTTCCCTTCCCTTAACCCTTTTCCCTTCCTTTTCTCCTTCCTTTCTTTTTCCCCTTCCCCTTTCCTTTATCCCCTTCCCTTTTCCTTCCTTTCTTTTTCCCTTTCCCCTTTCCCTTATCCCCTTCCCCTTTCCCCCCTTCTCCTTCTCCTTCTCTTCTTCTTCCCCTTTCCTTTCCCCTTCCCTTTCTTTTTCCCTTTTCCCTTCCCTTTCCCCTTCCTTTCTTTTTCCCCTTCCCCTTTCCTTTATCCTCTTTCCCTTTTCCTTCCTTTCTTTTTCCCCTTCCCCTTTCCCTTCTCCCCTTCCCTTCTTTCCTTTACTTTTCCCCTTCTCCTTCCCTTATCCCTTTCTCTTCTCTTTCTTTTCCCCCTTCCCAAACGTTCCCCTGCCACCCCCAGGAACGGAACAGCCCCCCCGGCCCTGCCCAGGTGGGCACTGGGGGTCCCCGCGGTGGCACCAGGGAAGTGCCACCCGTGCCACCCGTGCCAAGGGCTGGGGGTCCCCAAATCTCCAGGACCCCCCCACTGCCACTCCCGGGGACCCCCACAAGGGTAGGGGGATGTCCCAGGAGTCCTCCCCCCACCCCATTGAACCCTTCCCTCTCTGCCGCGGGGGCTCTGGGCAGTGCAGACCCCCAGGGATGGGCAGAGACCCCCAGGGAAGGTGAGGCAGGTCCTGAGCTGCTCCTCTGATGGTCCCTCCCGAAACATCCCCCAAAACGAGAGCCTTCCTCAGGGAACCCCTGAAATCATCATCGTCATCATCATCATCATCATCATCATCATGAGCCGCGGGGGACAAGAACAGCGCCACCAGGATTTAGGGGGACGTGGAATCCTCCGGAAGGTTCCAGAAACTGAAACTCGGGATGCTCCACCTGATGACGCCTCCCGCGGACGCGGCTCCACCCGGGGCTGTTCCAGCTGGAAAAGGGGATGGAGCCTCCCCAGAGCCGCGGCTTGAGCCGAGTTTGGGGTGCTGAGAGCGAGGGGAGCCCATCCCAGCCCTGTCCCCGTGTCCCCTCCCGGGCCGGTGCCCTCGGTGCTCCTGCGGGGCCACGGCCTGGGAGGGAGGAAAATTTCCAGGGTAAATATCGGGAAAGGCCCCGCGGCCTCGAAGGGAGGAAAATTTCCAGGGTAAATATCGGGAAAGGCCCCGCGGCCCGGCTGGAATTCCTGGGCCCGCGCGGAAGCGCAATTAGCGCGTATTAACGGGGTCTAATTTAATCCCGGCAGCTGCGCCCGGGCCGCCTCATTTGCATAACACTGGGGAATGCAATTAGGGAGAAATGAGGGGCTGGGGGGCCCCGGGCTCGGGGAGGGCGGGGGGCTGCAGCCAGCGCTCGCTGACCCGTGCTTGTCACTTTGAGCGATGGTGGCACCGGCGGGAGGGGGCGCGGGGGCGGCGGGGACAAAGGGACGCTGTCCCCGGGGTCCCCCTTGGCGGAGTTTTGGGGTCTCCAAACCCCCCCCCCCCCGGGGGATCCAACCGCGAGGTCCCGGAGGCTCCGGGGGGAATTTCCCTGCCCCGGTGGAAATTGTGGAAATGCTGGAGAAGGGACACGTCAGGGGCTGGGGACACTCGGGAGGAACCTCCTGACCCCCCAAAACCTGGGTGGCAGAGTGGGGAGCACCTGAGATGTGCGGGGTGAGCGTCTGGCACGGTTCCTGCCTCAGTTTCCCCTTCCTGAGGTTCCCCTTCCCCATTTTCCTGCTCCAGTTTCCCAGAGGTGGGAAGGGGAGGGGAGAGTGCACACGCCCCCAGAAAGGGGCAGGGAAAAAAGAACTTTTTGGAGCAGAATCCCTGAGAGGGGCTTTTCCTGCTGGGAACACCCCAGAGGGGCTTTTCCTGCTGGGAACCCCCCCAGAATCCCCTCAGGATTTCTTCCTGCTGGGAAAGTGGCTTGTGGGGGGGGGTCCTGGGTGGGCTGGGGGTCCCTCGTGTCACCCCCCGAGGGGAGGTGGCAGCGCACAGGGAATCACAGAGGGAGTCTGAGTGGGAATCATCCATGGAATCACAGGGATTATCCATGGAATCGCAGGGATTATCCATGGAATCACAGGGAATCTCACGTGGAATCGCATGAAATCAGATTGGCAATCGCACTTGGAATCACGCAGGGATTCACACATGGACTCACGCAGGGAATCACGCAGGGAGCCAAATTAAATCAGACTGAGAATTGCACACAGGATCACCCATGGAATCACAGGGAATCACCCATGGAGTCACACAGGGAATCACACAGGGAATCACATGAAATCAGACAGGGAATTGCACATGGAATCACACAGGGAATCACATGAAATCAGACAGGGAATTGCACATGGAATCACACAGGGAATCCCATGAAATCAGACAGGGAATTGCACATGGAACCTTACAGGGAATCACAGGAAATCAGCCATGGAGCCGCACATGGAATCGCACATGGAATCACATGAAATCAGATGGGGAATTGCACAGGGAATCATATGAAATCAGACAGGAAATCACCCGTAGAGCCACACATGGAATCACACAGGGAATCACATGAAATCAGACCGGGAATCGCACATGGAATCGCACAGGGAATCCCATGAAATCAGACCGGGAACCGCACATGGAATCGCACAGGGAATCCCATGAAATCAGACAGGGAACCGCACACGGAGCCGCACGCGAGCGGCTCCCGCATCCCCGGGCCGGAGCTGACCTCTGCTGGCGGGAGCCCTCAGCAGCCGAGCCCCCCCCGGTGTCCCCCGGCCCGCTCGGGGCGTCCCCAGCGCCCCCAGCCCGGCGGCCGCGGGGATTTGGGGGAGCCGGGACTTGTCCAGGCTGGGATCCGCGGGAGGGGGGGCTCGAGAGGATTGGGAGAGTCAGGATTGGGGTTTGGCGCTGCCCGGGGGGGTTTGGAGAGTCAGGATTTGGGGTTTGGAGAGTCAGGATTTGGGGTGCTGGGAGGATTGGGTGTCCCAGGACCGGGGGCACTGCACAGCGCTGGAGTCCCAGGACACTGGGACAGGCGCACCCCGCACCCCTGGGTGCCACCCCAGGGTGCCCCCGCTGCTGTTTGGGGCCACGGCCACCCCTCAGACCCCCGGGGGATCCCCACAGGGGGGTCCCCGCTTCTTGGGACCGGTTCCTCCTGTCGCGACATTCCCAGGCCATGGAAAAGGTTCCTCCCCAGCCGCGCCGCCCCCGGCCGGGCTCGGAGGAGGAGGAAGAGGAGGAGGAGGAGAAGGAGGCGGCCTTGGCACAGGCGGGGGCACTGCTGGCTGGACGGCGACCGCGGGCCCCAGATGTTGAGCTGCGGGCACGGCTTTGCCCGTTTGGCAGCGTCCTCGCCCAGCTGCCGCCCCTGTCCCGCGGCTCCGCAGCCGGGGCTGCCGAACCCCCCCGGAACGGCCCCGGCTGTCCCCGGGGCCCGCGGCGACACCTGGGCCAGCCTGGCCCCGGCCCAGGCGTGGAGCGGCGCCGGCATTCCCGGAGGGAACGGGGATCCGCGCCAGCTCCGGGAAAATCCCCCGGGACGGGCGGCCCCGGCCCCTCCGCGGACACCGGGGTGGGGATGGGGGCTTGGGGGGCGTTTGCCAGGGTCAGGGCAGAGATCCCGGGGGCCCCCCGGCTCCCCGCGCGGCTCCGTGCAGGGAGCGGGGATTTCCGGGGCCTTCCCAGGCAAATCCATTAATTACTCGATGAACCGAAATTAATTAGGATCGGTTCCTCCGAGCGCGGCTGCTCCGAGGCGGGTCCTGGCTGAGGCTGCAGCTCCAGGCTCCACATCCCGGCTGATCCGGGGGGGCTCCCGAGGGCACCGGGCATGGAGGGGACATCGCGGGGTGCTCCTTGTCCCTGCTCCATCCGAGGGAGCCCCAGAGCCACGCCACCCCATCCCACCCCATCCATCCATCCATCCATCCATCCATCCATCCATCCATCCATCCATCCGTCCGTCCGTCCGTCCGTCCATCCATCCCACCCCATCCCCATCCCGGCCTTCAGAGCCAGGACAAACCTTCCCTGGCCTCGGAGGTGCGGGGTAGGGGCTGGACCCGAGCCCCCCCAATGCCCCCAGCGCCCCCAGCGCCCCCAGCGCCCCCAGTGCCCCCCACTCCCTTTACTGGGGACATCGCGGCCTTTTGGTGCCACCGCTCCGGGCGGGGACACCCCGGGAGCCTGCAGGAGGTCACGTGTTTGGGTGTCACCACCTGGCAGCTGATGACGTCACCTGGATGTCACCTGGATGTCACCGCCCTGCTGACCCCAAATCTCGGTGGGCTCCGCTGGGTTTTTCTGCTCCGTCCTTTATTTGAGGTCAATTCCCGGGATTTGGGGACAGCGTCACGCCCCAGGTGGCCGCAGGTGACATTTACACACCGGGTGGCCCCACCCCAGCAGCCAGAGCCCCAAATCACGCTCGGTTCCCCCTCGGGGGACGATGACAGCGACTTGTGCCGCCTCCCTGGGGACATCCCGGCCCTGCTCACCGCGAGTCCTTTCCTGGGGAAAAAACCAGAAAAAAATCCCCAGCCAAGGCAGCCGGAAAAGCAGATTTCTGTGAAGCTGTGAATTCTCTCACCTGCGCTGGGAGCTCGCACCGAATTCATTTTCCCGCCCCCACCGCGTCCCGGGGCCGGCTCCGCATCCCAGAGCTGGCACCAGGCGCCTTTCCCTGGAAAAACGGCCCAAAAAACGCCGGGTTTGGGAAAAAGCTGCCCGGCAGCGGTGGGAGGAGGCGCGCTGAGATGTCAGCCAGAGAGGAGGAGGAGGGTGAGGATGAGGCAGCTCTTCACACCGGGATGAGGCATTTCCCTGCGCCGGGAGGGGCCGGCTTTGCTCCGAGAGGGGATTTATTGAGGGGAAAATCCCAAATTTCGGGTGTTCCCCCAGCCGAGGAGAGCTGAGGGAGCTGGGGGTGACCAGGGAGCGGGAACAGAACCAGACGTCCTCTACTGGGCTCCCAAACTGGAAACCAGTGGGCACCAGTTCAGCCGCGTGCCCCTGTGGGGTTTTTGGGGGCTGACGGAACCGGGACCGGGCTCATCCCGGGGAGGGCCCGGGGTCCCTCGGGATCGTCCCAGGGCTCCCAAAAACCACAGAGCTGCTCCCCCCCCCTCCCCTTCCCCGATCTCCCGCTTCCCACGGAGCTGCCACCTCATCGCCGTCGCCATGGAAACCGCAGCCCCCCGCCCCCCCCCCCCCCCCGGGCACAGCCGGGGGGTGCCAGAGCTGCCAATCAACCCCGGCCCCCACCCACAGGACACCCGAGCATGGGGGATGGGACCAGGGTGGTCCCCGGGCATGGTCGGGGACCCCTCCCCTCCCCAGGGCTGGGGGTCACCCCCGCAGTGAGGAGGGACGGGAAGGGGACAAGGACGGGAGGCGCTGGGTGTGGCAGAGGGGACCGAGCTGTCCCCCGCCGGCCACCCAGGGGTCCCCGTGTTCCACCCCCCTGAGCTGGGGACCCCCGTGGGGACCCCGAGCTGTCCCTGCCCACCCTGGGAGAGCCCCGGGAGACCCCGACCCCCCCCCCTCCTCAATGAGGTCCGGGCCCAGCTCCTGACTGGGACAGGGGCGGAGTTTGGGGACAGGGGAGGGGGTCTGAGGGGTGGGGTCTGCAGCTCTGGGGTTCGCAGGGCCCTGAGGCACAGCTGGGCACAGCTGGGCACAGCTGGAGGGGTCCCCCATCCCTGGAGGGTCTCCGGGCTGGATGAGCACGGAAGGCACGGCTGAAGACCCCACAAGGGGCACGGGGATGGGGTTGGGGGTCCTCGGTTCATTGTGCGGGACCCCAGGAGAGCCCCCAGCCCCATTCCCCCCACCCGCGGGAGAGCCGGCAGGACACGAGGGGCGGCGTTTGGGATCGGCTTTATTTGGGATGTGCGGGGCGGGCAGGGGGTGCCTGGAGCGGGGAAAGCCTCGGGACGAGCCGGGAGCTCAGCGGGGCCGGCGGGGTCCGTCCCCCGGCCCTGGGGGGGCGCGGGCGGCGCTCACGGCTCACCTGGAAAGGAGAAAACGCAGCAGAGCTGAGCCCCGGCCCAGCCCCCCCGTCCCACCTTGGGCCCCCCCAGCCGCCCCCCACCCCCTCCAGGCGCGGGGAGGGGCCGGGGGCCGTTTTAGGGGCGCTGACCTCGGGGCAGCTGCCCGAGGCCCCGTGCGCACCCGAAGACGAGGTTGCTCAGACGGTTCACCAGCCAGTTAATCGCGTCCATGAGATGAGACAGGGCCCCCTCGTTCTTCTTGGCTCCCTGCGCCTCTGTGGGGGCAAAACCGGGGGTCTCCAGCACCCCGAGGGGCTCCTCGCCCCCTCCTCGGGGTCCCCAACCCAGCCAGAGCGGTGGCACTGACGCCCAGCATGTCCTGACCCCCGTGTGACACCCTGGCGGTGCCACCGTCCCCTGTCCCGGCTCCCTCTGTGCCTGCGGGGTCTGACCCGCCCGTTCCCTCCCCGTCAGAGCCGGGACAGGGATTTGGGATCGTTCCCAACCCTCAGGAACAAACTGACCCGGCAGCACCAACCCCGCCTTGGAACAGAGACAGAACCCAAAGATCTGCCCTTCCCTGGGGGGATTTAGGGGGTCCCAAACCAGATCTGCCCTTCCCTGGGGGGTTTGGGGAGTTTTGGGGGGCTTGCAAACCTGCCAGTTTGCTTGCCAGTTCCACCAGGGCATCCACGTTGAGATCAGAGCCCTCAGAGCCCTCTTCGGGTTCCTCAGACTCCTCCGGGCTCTCTTCAGGATCTTCTGACTCTTCAGGACTCGCTTCAGGTTCCTCGGATTCTTCAGGGCTCTCTTCAGGATCCTCAGACTCCTCTGGGCTCTCTTCAGGATCTTCTGACTCTTCAGGGCTCTCTTCGGGTTCCTCGGATTCTTCTGGGCTCTCTTCAGGATCCTCAGGCTCCTCTGGGTTCTCTTCGGGATCTTCCGACTCTTCAGGGCTCTCTTCAGGATCCTCGGATTCTTCAGGACTTGCTTCAGGTTCCTCAGATTCTTCAGGGCTCTCTTCAGGATCCTCAGATTCCTCTGGGCTCGCTTCGGGTTCCTCGGGTTCTTCGGGGCTCTCTTCAGGATCCTCAGACTCTTCAGGACTGGCTTCAGGATTTTCAGATTCCTCTGGGTTCTCTTCGGGATCTTCCGACTCTTCAGGGCTCTCTTCGGATTCCTCGGATTCCTCAGAGCTCTCTTCAGGTTCCTCAGATTCCTCAGAGCTCTCTTCAGGATCCTCGGATTCTTCAGGACTCGCTTCGGGATCCTCAGACTCTTCAGGGCTCTCTTCAGGATCCTCAGACTCCTCCGGGCTCGCTTCGGGATCCTCGGATTCCTCAGGGTTCTCCTCGGGTTCCTCAGGTTCTGCAGGGCTCACCTCAAGCTCCTCCACCTCCTGGGGTTCTTCCTCAGGGTCCAGCAGCCCCAGCAGCTCCTGGGGTTCCTCCTTGGGTTCTTCCTCAGGGTCCAGCAGCCCCAGCAGCTCCTGGGGTTCCTCCTTGGGTTCTTCCTCAGGGTCCAGCAGCCCCAGCAGCTCCTGGGGTTTCTCCTCGGGTTCCTCCTCGGGGTCCAGCAGCAGCCCCAGCAGCTCCTGGGGTTCCTCCTTGGGTTCTTCCTCAGGGTCCAGCAGCCCCAACAACTCCTGGGGTTTCTCCTGGGGTTCCTCCTCGGGGTCCAGCAGCTCCAGGGGTTCCTCCTCGGGGTCCAGCAGCCCCAGCAGCTCCTGGGGTTTCTCCTGGGGTTCCTCCTCGGGGTCCAGCAGCTCATGGGCTCCCACATGGGGGTCCAGCAGGTTGCCGAGCTCCGCCAGGAGCCCTTCTGAAGTCGGCTCCTCCACGGGGCCTGCGGGAGGAACAGGAGAGGTGGCATCGCCCACCTGGGCGGGGGTCGGGAGCCCCAGGACCCCTCCCCTGTTTGGGGACACCCCAGGCACCCTGACCTCCCTCCTGCACCCACCAGAACCCACCCAGTGCCACCCCAACACCACCACGATGCCACCCCAGGGCCACCCCCGGTGCTGCCAGCCCCGGTGCCACCCCAGGGCCACCCTGCTGCCACCCCGTGTCCCCCTGCTCACGGGCAGTGGCCAGGCTGCCGGCGAGCCCGGCCAGCAGCAGCGCTGCCCAGAGCTTCAGCATCGCGGCCATTCCGGGCACGGATCGGGCGGCGGCGGCGGGAGAGCCGGGGATGAGCCGGGACCGGACGGGATCGCGACCGGGAGAGCCGGGGATGAGCCGGGACCGGGGGCTCTGCCCCTTATGAAGGGGCTGGGGCAGGGCTCGGGCACGTGGGGATTTTCCAGGTGTGGGCAGGTGCCCGTGCCAGGGCGGGATTAGCCCGGATTAGCCCCGCAGCCCCCCCGGGCCAGCCCAGCCCCAGCCCGGGGCAGTTCCTGACCCTCCCAGAGCTCCGTGGATCCCACTCCAGAGTCCCCCAGAGCATCCCAGGGCACCCCAGAGCACCCCAGAGTGTCCCAGGGCACCCCTGGACACCCCACATGCCCTCCCAGGCCCCCCCACTCTCCAGCACTGGGTTTTCAGGCACCTGGTGGGGAAAGGACAGGAGGGGACATTTGGGGGACATTTGGGGACATGGAGGGACACGGGATGGAGGGACAGAGGGGATGGAGGGACATGGAGGACATACAGCCAGGACAGGGAGTGACCATGGGCTGGACATGGCCAGGACAGGGAGTGACCATGGACTGGACACAACAAGGACCTGGAATGACCACGGGCTGGGTCCATGCCAGGACACAGAGTGACCACGGTCTGGACGTGGGCAGGACATGGAATGACCACAGGCTGGACATGGCCAGGACAGGGAGTGACCATGGATGGAACTGGGGATGGATGTGGGATAGGGATGGGGATGGATGGGGCTGGGTGTGGATGGGGATGGAATTAATTGGGGATGGAATTGGGGATGGAATCGGGGATGGAATCGGGGATGGCTGTGGATAGGGATGGGTCAGGACGTGGTGCCCGTGGGGATGGAATTGGGGATGGAATTGGGGATGGAATCGGGGATGGAATTGGGGATGGCTGTGGACAGGGATGGGGCAGGACGTGGTGCCCGTGGGGATGGAATCGGGGATGGAATTGGGGATGGAATCGGGGATGGCTGTGGACAGGGATGGGGCAGGACGTGGTGCCCGTGGGGATGGAATTGGGGATGGAATCGGGGATGGAATCGGGGATGGCTGTGGACAGGGATGGGGCAGGACGTGGTGCCCGTGGGGATGGAATCGGGGATGGATGTGGGATAGGGATGGGGATGGAATTGGGGATAGGGATGGGGCAGGACGTGGTGCCCGTGGGGATGGAACTGGGCCTGGAATTGGGGCTGGATGTGGTGCCAGTGGGAGCAGAGAAGAGCCCGTACCAAAGCCAGCCCCAAATGTGGGACACAGGGCCCTGCTGGCAGCTCCCCCCACTCCTTCCCTGCCCCCCCAGCAGCTCCTGCTCCCCGTGGGAAGCGGCTCCCACGGCTTGGCCACATCCTTCCTCTTGGCTGCCGAGCCGGGGGATGAATCCTGGGTGGTTTCCATCATCCCAGCGCCCGAGGGAGGATTTGTGCCACCTTCCTGCCTGTTCCTGGCGGCTCAGAGAGCCCCGTTCATTCCCGGTGGGAACAGGAGGGTGAGGAGAGCCCAGCCGTGCCCCAGGCAGGGATTTGGGGCAGCCAGATCCGGGAGGCAGAGCCAGAGCCCCCGGCAGGGAATTGGAATCCTGGAGCAGGGACTTAATCCCCAAAGTCCCCTTAATCTCCCAAAGGGGAGGCAGAAACACCTCATGGCAAGAGGAGCCTCTTTGTGCTGCTCCAGCACCCAGAAGTTCCCCATCCCAGAGGATTAATTAATCCTAAATGGCACCAAAATCCCCTTAAAATCCTCCTGGGAAGCACCACGGGCTCCAAGGTGGCCATGAAATGTGCTGGAGCTGCTGATCTCTCCATGGAGAGCTGGAGGAAGATGTTCCAGCATGTCCCCAACCCCATCCCTGTCCCAACCTGGTTCTGGGTGGGATGGGACCAGCCCTGGGTGTCCCAGGGATGGGTGACATCCCCAGGGGTTGGTGACATCTGCCAGGGGTTGGTGACATCCCCAGCGGTTGGTGACATCCACCAGGGGTTGGTGACATCTCCAGGGGTTGGTGACATCCACCAGGGGTTGGTGACATCTGTCAAGGGTTGGTGACATCTGCCAGGGGTTGGTGACATCCCCAGTGGTTGGTGGCACCCCCAGGGGTTGGTGACATCTCCAGGGGTTGGTGACATCCACCAGGGGTTGGTGACATCTGTCAAGGGTTGGTGGCACCCGCAGGGGTTGGTGGCACCCCCAGGGGTTGGTGACATCCCCCAGGGATGGTCCCCGAGCTCAGCTCTGCCCACCGAGGCTCTCCCAGAGGTGTCCACAGCCCCTCCAGGCTCTCCCAGCTAATCCCGGGTTTATTTTTGGGCTGAGCCAGGGCTGGGCAGAGCCAGGGCAGGGAATGGGAACCGGGATGGGGCTGGGGTCCCACACGGTCCTGGGTGAATCCCAGACCAGCCAGGTCCATCCCGGGGCAGCCCTGGTGGGACAGGAGCATCCCTCCCTCAGGATTTGGGATGTGGCCCCGGTGCCGGAGGGGCCGCGGGGATAATCCCGGATGATCCCGGCCTGGCCGCTCTCCATGGGGAAGCCCCGGGGCTGTTGATCCTCCGGGATTTCCCTTTCTCAGGAGCTGCAGCCGCTGCCACCCTGGCACACCGAGGGTCCCGGGGGGTGGCCAGGACAGGGACAGCGACAGCGACAGCCCGGCCACAAAGGGACCGTGGTGGCTCCTTCCCAACAGCCCGGCCACAAAGGGACCGTGGTGGCTCCTTCCTGAGCTCCTGGGGTGACAGTGACATGGGAGCTGTCCCCGGGCAGGGCTGATGCCACCCCCCCAGCACGGACACAGCCACCGCCATCCCTTGGGGGACTTTATTGGGTCCCCACCCCCTCTGGCACAACCAACCAAAGTGCAAGTGATGTCCCCAAGGGCTGGTGGGGACGCGTCCCCAAGGGCTGGGGACACGTCCCCAAGGGCTGGGGACACGTCCCCGCTGCAGACCCCGAGCCACAGGGCTGGGGGACGAGGAAGGGACAAAAAACGGGGCAAAATCCCGAATCTGGAGGTTTATCCGTGCCAAACACCCACACGTGCACACACACACACACGCACACGCACACGCACACGTGTCACACGCGTGTCCAAAACGTCCGTGGGACACCCGGCCGAGGCCACACGTCCTCCTGAGGTGGCCTCGGGTCACGGAGTCGGGGCCGGCGGTGCCGAGGCCGGGAGCGGCTCCTCCCCAAAGCCGCTGCTGTCCGAGCGCCCGTGGAGCAGGGAGCCTGCGGGGACACGGGGGGGACAGGGCGGGGACACGGTGGGGACAGGGCCGGGACATGGGGGGGACAGGGCAGGGACACAGTGGGGAGCCCGTGCCCCCCAGGAGGGTGGGGAAGACCCCAACTCACTCCTGATAAAGGAATGGGGGAACCGGGCGGCTTTTTCGGGGGCACCGTCATCATCATCATCATCATCATCATCATCATCATCATCATCATCCTCATCATCATCATCCTCATCGTCATCACCGTCATCCTCCTCCTCCTCCTCCTGGCTCAGCACCTGCGGGGGTGGCTGCGGGCTCAGCTGTCACCGCTGCCGTGACAAAGGCGCGGCCCCGCACTGGGGGCGCGTCCCCCGTGTCCCCACGCGTGACCCGGCCCGGGCCTGTGCGTGCCTGACCCCGCTGCCCCCCCGGCTCCCCCCGGGCCCGGCTCCGCCCCAGCTCTGAATCATTTAAACCTTAAAAGCCTGCGAGGCTCCGGGGACATTTCCCGCTCCAGCTCCTTCCCCGCGCCAGCCGGGGGGGGCCCTTCCTCCCCTCCTCCTCCTCCTCCTCCTCCTCCTCACCTCCTCCAGCTCGAAGGACTCGGCCGCTCCTCGGGGGTCGGGGGGCGAGGGGCCCCTCCCGGGGGTCTGCAGCCCCAGGGGACCCCCCCGCAGCCCAGCGCCGTGTCCCCCACCCCTCGCGGTGTCCCCCGGGTGTCCCCGAGCGCCGAGGCCGGGCTGGCCCGGGGGTCGCAGCCCCGGGGGTCGCTGGGGGGTGACCTCCGCCCTGCTGGCGTGCGGGGACGCGGTGACACCGCCCCGCGGGTCCCCTGGGCCCCCCCGCGCTGCTGCCGCCGGGCACGGAGCCCCCCCGCGCCCCCAGACCCCCCGGCCGTGGGGACGGCAGCGCTCGGGGTGTCCCCAGGGTGTCCCCGCACGGGGTGGCCTCGGGGACAGCCAGCACCGCCCCGTGTCCGTGTCGCCGCCCCCCCGGCAGCGCTCGGGGGTCCCGCCCGGCCCCGACCGGAGCCCCCCCGGGCCGGGGGCGCTGCGGGGACCGGGGGTCGCCCCCCGCGCGGTGTCGCCGCTGTGTCCCCCCCACGTGCAGAGGCACAGCGAGGACACCGCGCGCTTCAGGCGCTCCCCGGGCCGCGCCCCGCGGGGCTCGGCGCTGTCGGGGATGTCGCGACAGGGCCGGGGGGGGGCGATGCGCTGCAGGGGGGTCCGCGACACGTGGGAGTAGAGGCAGAAGAAAGCGTCGGCGGTGGCAGCCAGGGCCTGGACCTGCTGGAAGCGACCTGGGGGCGACATCGGGGGGTCGGGGGGCTCGGGTGGGTGGGGGGACTGGGAGGGTCCCCACAGCTCCCGCCCGGGGAAACTGAGGCACGGCAGCGATTTCCCACCGCCGATAGGAGCAGTTAGTGCGTCCCACCCCGCAGCTCGGGGGGCTCAGGGTGATCCCCCCAATTCCCGCCCGGGGGAAACTGAGGCACGAGAGGGGACAGCGGGAACAGCGGGGACAGCGGTGGCACGCACTGGCCAGCAGCAGGCAGGGATCCTCCAGCTCCAGGCGCCGCAGTTGGGCCCGCAGGAAGAGCCCGAGGTCGATGCCGCTGGCGCGGGACGGGCCCGAGAAGAAGCGGGGGGGGACCCGCGACGCCAGCCCCGGGTCGCTGCCCACGAAGCCGAGGCTGTGCAGGATCTCCTCGGCGTCCGAGTGCCACCAGGCCAGCACCGCGGCCAGGCTGCGGGAGGGGACAGCCCCGCCTCAGCCCCGCCGGGGGACACCGGGGTGGCACCGATCCCGAGAGCCCCAGCCCTACCTGGAGCTGCTGGGGACACCGGAGGGGACACCGGAGGGGACACTGGAGGCCGTGCTGTCCCCAGGGCTCAGGTGCAGGGCCCTGCACAGGGAGGGGACACCGGAGGGGACATCAGAGGGGACACCAGAGGGGACACTGGAGGCCCTGCTGTCCCCAGGCCTGACCCGCCGGTCCCACTGACTCCTACACGGCGAGGGGACAGTGCCAGAGGGACACATGGGGACAGTGTCCCCTGCCCTGCCCTGCCCTGCCCTGCCAGCCCCCCCGGACCCCAAATCTCACCTGCCCGCGGCCTGGGGGCTCCCCGGGAGCAGCAGAGCTGGAAAAAGGGAGGGAGGGGACAGCAGGGGGTGACTGGCGCTGGTTTGGGGACACGTCCCGCTCTTGTCACAGCCCCCGGGGGACGCAGAGCTTGGGGACAGCCCCGCCACACCCGAGCCCTCCTGGAGGAGCTGATGGTGGCTGTCCCCAGCCCCGTGTCCCCTCGGGGGGTGGCGGTGACACCGCGGGACCCCGGGACGGGCCGGTACCTTCAGCTCCCAGGCCCAGCTCGTCCTCCAGGCTGGTCCCGCTGCTGCCACCCCCTGCGGGAGAGGGAGGGGACACTCTGCGACACCCCAGAGCCGCAGCCCCGCGGCCCTTGGGGACAGGGAGGGGACAGAGCTGACGTACCGCAGGGTCCCGGCCATCCCGGCTCGTCCAGCGGTGCCGCCCTGGCCAGAGCACGGCCCCGGTCACGGCCCCGGTCACGGCCCCGACCCAAGAAGCCCCGATCCCGTCCCGGGGGAGCGGAGGTGGCACAGGACAGCAGAGCGTGGCGGGGTGGGGACAGGGACACGCAGGGGACAGGCGGGGACAGGCGGGGGCTGTGCTCGCTTTTGGGTCTCCTCAGCACATCCCCAACCGCAGGGACCCCAGACCCCCCCTGGGACCCCAGACCCCCGTGAGACCCCAGACCCCCGTGAGACCCCCAAGGCGGTGTGGGGGGAAGATGCCACCACCCCACAGCTCTGGGGACATCCCGGTGTGGCCACGTGGGGGTCACACATCGCTGTCCCCCCCCCCATGTGCAGCTCCAAACCAGAGCCTCGCCCCCTCCCCAAATCCCCTGGGACGGGGGGGCTGTGACCCCCGGTGACCCCCGGGTGTCCCCCCTCACCTGCAGTCCCGCAGCCACGTCCGGACCCTGCAGCAGAGACCTCCTGGGGGGACACAGAGGCCGTGAGGGGACCCAGGGAGGGGACCCAGCCCGGGGGGTCACAAAGGTCCTGAGGGGACCCGGCCCGGGGTCCACCGTGCCCCCCAGGCTGGCCCCGACCTTCCAGGACAGCGTGGTCCGGCTCTGGTGGCTCCCAGGGGACAGCGGCCGCCTCCCGCTCCTCTTCCTCCTCCTCCTCCTCCTCCTCTTCCTCCTCCTGGTCCCGCTCGCCCTCGGGGCTGCGCCAGCCCCGGCTCTGCCGGGCCCACGCGCGGCGCCTCTGCCACGAGGAGGGGCCGAGCACCGGGGGTCCCTCCATGGCCGGGGGGGCCGGGGGCGTCCCTGGGGGACAGGAGGGACGTGAGGGACCGGGGGGGGTGGGGGGAGGCACCGGGGATTGCACGGGCAGGGGCAGGGTGGGCTCGGGGCAGTTCAGGGTGGGCTCAGGGCATCCTGGGGTGGGCTCGGGGCAGTTCAGGGTGGGCTCAGGGCATCCTGGGGTGGGCTCTGGGCAGTGGGTGGGCAGCTCCCAAAATCCCAAATCCCACTCCCCTCAGCACTGCCCGGCTCCAGGGGTGGGTGGGCAGATTGCCCCCATCCCAAATCCCCAAATCCCAAGTCCCAAATCCCCAAATCCCCAATCCTAGAATCCCCAAATCCCCAATCCCAGAATCCCCAAATCCCAAATCCCACTCCCCTCAGCACTGACCGGCTCCGGGGTGGGTGGGCAGCTCCCTCCCATCCCAAATCCCCAAATCCCCAATCCCAGAATCCCCAAATCCCCCAATCCCAGACCCCTCGGCACTGACCGGCTCCGGGGTGGGTGGGCAGCTCCCTGTGCCCCTCCAGGGCCCGTGGGCAGCCCAGCCGCCTCCTGCCCCCCCGCGCCCCGCCCGGCCCCCATCCGTCGTCAGCGGAGCGGGAGGAAACTCATTGGCTTGGAAGAGGAAATTAACAAAAAAATCAACAGCCCAAAGCTCAAACGTCGCCCCACATCCGCCACCGCCGCGGGAAAAGCTCCTGAGGGCAGCCTGGGCACCCCTGGCACCTCCCGAGGGGTCCCTGATTGTCCCAAAGTGTCCCCAACCTTCCCAAAGGGTCACAAACTTTCCCAAAGGGCCCCCAACCTTCCCGAGGTGTCCCCAACCCTCCCAAGGTGTTTCAAACCTTCCCAAAATGTCCCAAACTTCCCCAAAGGGTCCCCAACCTTCCCCAAAGGGTCCCCAACCTTCCCAAGGGGTCCCTGATTGTCCCAAGGTGTCCCAAACCTTCCCAAAGTGTCCCAAACTTTCCCAAAGTGTCCCAAACTTTCCCAAAGGGTCCCCAACCTTCCTTTAGGGTCCCTGACCTTCCTGAGGGAAGGGGGTGATGGCAAAGCCACCCTGGTTTTGGGGGGTGACAAGGAGGGGCTTTCCCTGGCAGTTGTTTTCCAAGCTGGGATGGCACCTCCAGTGCCAGGGGGACAGCACAGGGTGACAGGGACATCCCCAGCGTGGGGACAGCACTCACCTCACGGCCACTGAGGCGCCAGCCCTGGCCCCTCATCCATTCCAACGGGTCCCCAAGGAGCTGGAATCGCCAGGAGCTGGGATCTCAACAAGCTGGGATCTCCAGGAGCTGGAATTGCCAGGAGCAGGAATTCTCTGGAGTTGGAATTGCCAGGAGCTGGATCCCCCAGGGGCTGGATTTCCTAGGAGTTGGGGACCTCAGGAGTTGGATCCCCCAGAATTTAGAATCTCCAGAATCTAGAATCTCCAGGATCTGGAATTCCCAGGATCTGGAATTCCCAGGATCTGGAATCCCCAAGATCTGGAATCCCCAGGATCTGGAATTCCCAGGAACTGAAATTCCCAGGATCTGGAATCCCCAAGATCTGGAATCCCCAGAATCTGGAATTCCCAGGAACTGAAATTCCCAGGATCTGGAATCCCCAAGATCTGGAATCCCCAGGATCTGGAATTCCCAGGAACTGAAATTCCCAGGATCTGGAATCCCCAAGATCTGGAATCCCCAAGATCTGGAATTCCCAGGATCTGGAATCCCCAGGATCTGGAATTCCCAGGATCTGGAATTCCCAGGATCTGGAATCCCCAAGATCTGGAATCCCCAGGACCTGGAATCCCCAGGACCCGCACACCCCAGCACCTCTGTCAGTCCCCAGGGCCGTGTCCCCGAGGCTCGGGTGCCACCGGTGACAGCGACAGCGACAGTGACCCCGAGGCGCGGGCGCTGCCCCAGCCGCGATCCCGTCAAAAAAGGCAAAGCAGCTCCAGCAGCTCCGGGCCGGCAGCGCCGCGCCCGCGCCTCGGGATATTTTTAGCCCGGGAGTGTTTAAAGTGGATAAAGCCCCGAATTAAGCGATCCTTCAGCCCGGCCCGGGAGGCGGGGAGGGGGGACGGGAACATCCCACGGGAATAACCCCGGGGGGACGGGAATATTCCTGGGGAGGATGGAAAGAGGCCTGGAAGGATGGGAATATTCCTGGGGAGGACGAGAATATCCCCGGGGAGGATGGGAATATTTCTGGGACGGATGGGAAGAGCCCGGGAAGGATGGACAGATCCCCCGGGAAGGACAGACATGTCCCCAGGAGGGACAGACACATCCCCAGGAAGGATGGACAGATCCCCAAGGAGGGACAGACACCACCCTGGACAGATCCCTCCGGCCTCGCCCTCTCCCCGCTCCAGGCTGGGAGAACGGCCCCGTCCTGTCCCCCCTGTCACATCCCACCCACGGCTGGCCCCAAGAATGTCCCCAGGGGGGTCCCAAGGGTGTCCCCAAGGGTGTCCCCAAAGATGCCCCGAGGATGTCCCAAAGGACACCCCCAAGGATGTACCCAAGAGTGTCCCCAAGGGTGTCCCAAGGGTGTCCCCAAGGGTGTCCCCAAGGGTGTCCCAAGGCTGTCCCCAAGGCTGTCACCCAAGCACGGCCAAGGGACCCGCAGCGCCACCAGGGCGTGGCCATTGGCACTCGCTGGCAGCCTCGGGGGGGGCTCCCGGTTCAGCGCAACCCCCCCCGGTGTCCCCTCCTCCCACCCCCCTCATTCCCTCAGGGGGGGCCTGGGGAGGGTCGGGGGGGGCCTCTCCCACCCAAAATTCCCGACGAGCTCCGGGATGGGGCTGGGGGCGTCACGCTGGCCTTTGGGGGAGGACCCCCCCCTCCCCAAAACCGCAGCACCTTTATCCGGTCCCCGGCACCCAGGGGATGCCAGCGCTGCCCCGGTGCCCCCCCCGGGACCCCCGGAGCTGGCGGGGGGGGCACGGCGGGGCTCGGGCGGCCCCCCGGGCCCCCCCCCCGCCTGACCTACTTAGCGGATTCCTGCCGGCAGATCCCGGCAGCCGCCCGGGCTCCGGCTCCATGAATAAGTGATGGGACACGCGCTCGTGGCTGCGCCGGGGGGGCACCCGGCCCCAGCACCCCCGGCCCGGAACCCCCGGCCCCGAACTCGCAACCGCCCCGGCCCCACAAATCCCCCGGCCCAGAACCCCCCGGCCCCGAACTCGCAACCACCCCGGCCCCACAAATCCCCCAGCCCAGAACCCCTGGCCCCGAACTCACAACGTCCCCGGCCCCATAAATCCCCCGGCCCGGAACCCCCCGGCCCCGAACTCACAACATCCCCGGCCCCACAAATCCCCCGGCCCGGAACCCCCCGGCCCCACAAAGCCCCCCAGTCCCCCAGTCCCACACCCGAACCCCTCCTGGTCCTCAACAACCCCGGCCCGGAACCCCCCGGCCCTGCAAAGCCCGCGGCCCGGAATCCCCCAGCCGGGAACTCCCCCAGCCCCACAACCCCCCCTGACCCCACAACGCCCCCGGTTCCGTGCCCAGAACCCCCCCGGTCCCACACCCTGAACCCCCCCCAAAGCCCTGGGGGTGTCACTTGGGGGGGGGGGAGGACATGGGGCAGTGGGGGCACAGCACCCCCAGGACAGAGGATTGGGGACACCCCCAGCCCACCCTGTGCTCCCTCCCCCCAATCCTAAATTGGCCTTTTTGGGGGTTTTGGGGTGTCCAGGCTCTGCTGGGACAGTCCCCAAGTGCTGGCCTTGTCCCCTTGTCCTGGTGCTGGGGGGGGATCCTGTCCCTGTCCCTGTCCCTGTCCCTGTCCCTGTCCCTGTCCCTGTCCCTGTCCCTGTCCCTGTCCCCATCCTTGTCCTTGTCCCTGTCCCTGTCCCATGTCCCTCCCACTGTCTGTGTGTCTGTCCCAGGGCCTGTCTGTCCGTCCTCATGCCCCCATGTCTGTCCCAGTGTCCCCGAGTCTGTCCTTGTGTCTGTTTGTCTTTCTCTGTGTCCCAGGGTCACCCTGTGTGTCCGCTACTGTGTCCCTGTGTCCGTCCTCGTGTCCCAGCTCTCTTCCTGTTTCCAGTCCTTTGTCCCTGTGTCTGTCCCCTCATCTTGGCTCTGTCCACTCGTCTGTCCCTGCAGCCTGGAGTCCATCCTCGTGTCTGTTTGTCTGTCCCCATGTCCCAGGGTCCATCCGTGTGCACGTCCCTATGTCCCTGTGTCCCTCCTCATGCCTCTGTGTCTGTCCCTGTGCCTGTCCCCGTGTCCCTGTGTTTGTCCCACTCTCCTGACTCTGTCCGTGCGTCCCTCCTCGTGTCCCTGTGTCTGTCCCTGTGTCCGTCCCTGTGTCCCTGTGTCTGTCCCTGTGTCTGTCCCTGTGTCCGTCCCTGTGTCCCTGTGTCCCTGTGTCTGTCCCTGTGTCTGTCCCTGTGTCTGTCCCCGTGTCCGTCCCTGTGTCCCTGTGTTCCTCCCCGCGTCCCTGTGTCTGTCCCCGTGTCCGTCCCGGTGTCCCAAGCCCTGTCCCCGTGTCCCGTTGTCCGTCCCCGCGTCCCGCGCGCGGGGCCCGGGGCGAGGCGTGGCCTCGGCGGGGCGTGGCCGGGGCGTGGCCGGGGCGTGGCCGGGGCGTGGCCGCTCGGAGCCGCCGGAGCCGCCGGAGCCGCCGCGCCCGCGATGGAGCCCAACAGCCCCCGCAAGATCCAGTTCACGGTCCCGCTGCTGGAGCCGCACCTGGACCCGGAGGCGGCCGAACAGGTGCGGGGACACCGCGGGGACACCGCGGGGACACCGGGGGGGCCGCGGAGCAGCGAGCCGGGGGGGCTCCGGGGGGCTGCGGGCACGGCGGGGGCACGGCCCGGCCGGGGGTGGCACCGCCGGGCCGGGGGTGACGCGGGGACAGCGGCGGCAGGAGGGAGCAGCCCCCGGTGCCGGGGCCACCCGCGCGGAGCGGCTGCCGCCGTCCCCGGAGCCCCGCGGGGCCGTGGGGCGGGGGGGGGACGGTGCCAGGGCCATGTGCCCGCTCTGCGCGACGCCACCGGGACCCCCGGGACCCCCCAGCCCCTGCTCCCGTCAGGGCCGGTCCCGGAACGGGCCCGGGCACGGGGGGACCCCGCGGGGACACGGCCGGGGACCCCCGGGCACCCCGAGCCCCTCCTGCCACCTCCCCGGGGGCTGCAGGGGACAGGGGGGGTCCGGGGGGACCCCTCGGCCCCACATCGCCCGCGGGGGCTTAATTGGGGTGAGGAGAAGAGGGGGGGGGGTCCCTGCCGTGTCCTCCCAGCCGGGGGTCGTGGGGATGGGGGGCCAGGACCCCCGCGGTACCAGCGGAGCGGGGGCGATGTCACCGAATGGGCCCATCCGGGGCCACCACCGGGCTCGAGGGCAGCAGCGCGGGGTCCCCAGGAGGGAGGGGAAGAGTTTGGGGGTCCCCAGGAGGGAGGGGAAGAGTTTGGGGGTCCCCAGGAGGGAGGGGGAGAGCGGGGAGGGGGCCCGAGCCCCCCAGTACCCAGCAAGGGGCACCCCCAGCCCCGTCCCCATCCCCTCGGGCACTGCCCAGCCCCGGGCACCCCCTGCCCTGCCCTGCCTCAGTTTCCCCTCGCGGGGCTCTCACCCGGTGCCTCTCAGGGCCCTGGGGTGGGTGGGGGTGACCCCGGCCCCGTGCGGTGGCAGCAGGTGACACTGCCCATGTCCCCTCCCTGCTCCTCTTTCTGGGGTGCCCCTCGCAGTGATGGGGGGCTCGGCCGTGTCCCCCCTCTCCGGGTGTCACCGCGGTGTCCCCGTGTCCTGCAGGGTCAACCCCAAATCTGCCCAGCCCCACCTTCCCAAGGGGGACCTCGTCCCCCCCGTGTCCCCCCCGTGTCCCCCCCGTGTCCCCCCGCAGGCCCGGAGCCGCTGACCCCCATCCCAGCCAAGCCCCCGCTGTTTCCTCTCCTGTGTCCCCCCCTATTTCCCCCCCTGTTTCCCCCTTTGCCCCCCCCGTTTGCCCCCTATTTGCCCCCATTTTTGCCCCCTGTTCCCCCTCATTTGCTCCCCTATTTCCCCTGTTTGCTCCCCTGTTTCCCCCCTATTTCCCCCCTGTTTCCCCCCTCTTTGCTCCCCTATTTCCCCCCCATTTCCCCCCTGTTTTCCCCCCCGTTTGCCCCCTGGCTGCCAGGCCCAGCCCAGGCCTTTGTCCTGCCCCTCTGCCCGTGTCCCCAAGTCCCCCCGAGTCCTCGGGCACCATCCCGGGGGGGTTTTGCCCGGCCGTGCCGATCCGAGCCGGGCCGGGCCGGGCCGGGCCGAGCCCCTCCCGCTGCCGCCCGGTGCCCGCTCCCGGTGCCCGCTCCCGGTGCCCGCTCCCGGTGCCGGTGTCGGCCCCGTCCCGGCTGCCCCCGGATCCGCCGCGCTCCTTAATCGATGCTGGAGATTGATCTAAAAATAGCGGCGGGAGGGAGCGGGGATGGAGGGATGGAGGAGGGATGGGGGATGGAGGAGGGAGGAGGGAGGGGAGGACGGAGGGAGGGAGCGGGGGGGGGGGTAGGACCAGCGCATCCCCTCCCCGGAGCCTCGCCGGGATCCCCCGCCCGCCCCGGACCCCCGGAATGGAGGGGAGGGGGCTCAGCCGGGGGTCCCGGCTCCACCCGGGTCACCTTGAGCAGGTGGCACCGCTGTCCCCTCCCCATCCCCGCCCCGGGGGTCGCAAAGGGCGGGGGGGGGGGTGGGGCTCGGCCTCGCCCCGCACCCGCGGGAGGCTCCGGAGGGGCTGCGGCGTCCCGGGGGGGGTCGCGGCTTCTCGGGGTCCCTCCCGGAGCTGCGGGGGCTGGGGGGGACCCCAAACCCGCCCATCCCCACCGCAGGGGGGCCGGGGGGTCCCCGACCCCAACGTGGGGGGGTCTCGGGGGGGTCCGCGGCGGGGCCGGGGCGATTCCCGGCCGTTCCCGGTTCCCGCTAATCTCGGTTCACATCCAGCCGCGTTTCCATGGCAACGGGGCCGGCACGGGAGGATGCGCCGGGGGCCGGGGGGGTGGGCAGGGGCCACCCGGCCGCTCGCCCGCATCATTAGCATCTCATCAGCATCTCATTAGGCAGCCCGCCTCATTAGGGAATCCTCGCTGGGAAATCCGTTTGTGGGAGGCGCTCAGTTACTGGGTCAGCGGGGAAAGGGGGCGCGGGGTCAGCGCTGTCCCCACTGCCAGCACTGTCCCCATTGTCACCGCTGTCCCCCGCTGGCCCCACGGCCACCGCTGTCCCCACCACGGCCACCAACCCCCGCAAAGGGCAGCGGCCTTGTGGCCGGAGCGGCTCCGGGTGACCTTGGGCAAGGGCAGGGCCGCAGAGGAAGGGCAGGGCCGCCGCTGTCCCCGCGTCTGTCCCCGCGTCTGTCCCCGCGTCTGTCCCCGCGTCTGTCCCCACGCGCTTCCCGCCGCCGGGTATAATTAGCTCCGCGATGGAAAAGCCACGTGTGTCCGTGTGTCCGTCCGGCCGCTGGCCCCGCGGGGCCGCCACCGCCCTGGGGACGGTGACACGGCGGGCACAGGGCCACCACCGCCCTGGGGACGGTGACACGGCGGGCACAGGGCCAGTGGGGCAAGGCCAGGGGTCCCAGTTCTCTGTCTGAGGGTCCCAATTCCCTGTTCAGAGATCCCAGTTCCCCGTTCAGGGGTCCCAGTTCCTGTCTGGGGTCCCAGCTCTGTGTCTGGGGGTCCCAATTCCCTGTCCGGGGGTCCCAATTCCCTGTCCAGGGGTCCCAGTTCCGTGTCTGGGGTCCCAATTCCCTGTTCAGAGATCCCAGTTCCCCGTTCAGGGGTCCCAGTTCTGTGTCTGAGGGTCCCAATTCCCTGTCCAGGGTCCCAGTTCCTGTCTGGGGTCCCAGCTCCATGTCCAGGGGTCCCAATTCCCTGTCTGGGGGTCCCAATTCCCTGTCCGGGGGTCCCAGTTCTGTGTCTGGAGGTCCCAGTTCTGTGTCTGGAGGTCCCAGTTCCTGTCTGGGTGTCCCAGTTCCTGGCCGGGGGTCCCAATTCCCTGTCCGGGGCTCCCACTTTTCTCTTTTGTCCCCCCAGATCCGGAGGCGCCGCCCCACCCCGGCCAACCTGGTCCTGAGCAGTGACCAATCGTCCCCAGGTGGGTGCCAGCGGTGTCCCCGCGTCCCCCCCCGGCCCCAGCCCACCCAGGGACCCCCCCAAGGTGCTCAGAGACCCCAAATTTGCTCAGGACAACCCCCAGCGTGCTCAGGGACCCCCTAATGACACTCAAGGAGCCCCTAAATGACTCAGGGACTCCTCCATGTCCTCAGGGACCCCCCAAAAATGCTCAGTGACCCCCACATGATGCTCAGGGACCCCCCTCACATTCCAGGACCCCCCTCCCCGCTGTCAGGACCCCCACACATGGGGGGGTGGGACCCCAATCCCCGTGACAATGGGGGGGGGGGGCGCTGGGGGTGGTGGCGCTGTCCCCATGAGACCCCCAGGGGACAGAGACCCCCCCGGTGGGGCTGGATGGACCTCGGGGGGTGCAGGATGGGCCCCCCCAGCCCTCATTGACCCCGGGGGGTGCAGGATGGGCCCCCCCAGCCCTCATTGACCTCGGGGGGTGCAGGATGGGCCCCCCAGCCCCCATTGACCTCGGGGGTGCAGGATGGGCCCCCCCAGCCCTCATTGACCCCGGGGGGTGCAGGATGGGCCCCCCCAGCCCTCATTGACCTCGGGGGGTGCAGGATGGGCCCCCCCACCCCTCATTGACCCCGGGGGGTGCAGGATGGGCCCCCCCAGCCCTCGCTGACCTCGGGGGTGCAGGATGGGCCCCCCCAGCCCTCATTGACCTCGGGGGTGCAGGATGGGCCCCCCCAGCCCTCGCTGACCTCGGGGGGTGCAGGATGGGCCCCCCCAGCCCTCATTGACCTCGGGGGGTGCAGGATGGGCCCCCCCAGCCCTCGCTGACCTCGGGGGGTGCAGGATGGGCCCCCCCAGCCCTCATTGACCTCCTGTCCCCCCCCCAGAGATCGATGAGGACCGGCTGCCCAACCCCCTGCTGAAGGTAGGTGACACCGCCCGGGGGGGCTGCGGGGACCCCCGGGGGACCCCCCCAAAGCCGGGAGAGCCCCCCTGAGCCGCGCTCATGTCCCCCCCCCTCCCCAGTCCGGCCTGGCCATGTCCCCCCGGCAGAGGAAGAAGGTGTCCCGCAGCACCCCCACCATGAAAGGTACAGGGGGGGACACTGGGGACACTGGGGGACACTGGGGGGACACAGGAGGACATGAGGGGACATGGGGGGACACGGGGGGGCGGGGGGTCACAGGGACACCGGGGGGACATGAGGGGGGCACAGGGGGAGACATGGGGGAACACAGGAGGGGACAGGAGGGGACACAAGGGGATACAGGGGGACATGGGGGGACATGATGGGACATGAGGGGATACAGGGGGACACAGGGGGGGACACAAGGAGGGCACAGAGGAGGACATGGGGACACGGGGGGGACAGGAGGGGGGCACAGGGAGGACACGAGGGGATACAGGGGGACATGGGGGACATGATGGGACATGAGGGGGATACAGGGGGACAGAGGGGGGGACACAAGGGGGGCACAGAGGAGGACATGGGGACATGAGGGGGGCACAGGGGGGACACGAGGGGACACGAGGGGATACAGGGGGACATGGGGGACATGACGGGACATGAGGGGGATACAGGGGGACACACAGGGGGCACAGGGGGGTGGCAGCCCCCCCGGCACCGCGGGGGACGGGTGTGTGCGTGTCCCCTCCCCGGTGTCCCCTCCCCGCACTGGCCTCGCTCCCCGCCACCACCACGAGGCCACCCGGGCGGTGTCGCCGGGAGGGTGGGGACGGTCACCAGGGCCCCCCCCGCGCCCCCCCAGCGCCGCTCCCTGCCCGGCAGAGCTGCAGATGATGGTGGAGCATCACCTGTGCAAGCAGGCGCAGGGCGGCGACGACGACGAAGAGGTGGCGGCCACCGCCCGCTGCCACCGCGGCGACCCCGACCCCGAGCACCGGCACAGCCCCGGCGGCCACCGTGAGTGGGGGGGGGGCGCTGGGGGGCACTGGGGGCACCGGGGGGGCTCCGAGGTCACCCCCTGTGCTGTGACACCCACAGGGACCCCCGGGGATGGGACACCCCAGGCCGGGACACCCCAGGCTGGGACACCCCGGGCCGGGACCCCCCAAGCCGGGACCCCCCGGGCCGGGACCCCCGGGGCCGTGCGGCGCAGCCGGGCTGAGGACGGGACCCATATAGAGCCTGGGGACAGCGCGGGCAGCGGCCACTAGGTACGGCCTGGGGACACTGGGGACACTGGGGACGCTGGGGGTATTGAAGACACTGGGGACATTGGGGGTACTGGGGGCATTGGGGGTACCTTAAGTACTGGGGGTACTGGGGACACTGGGGGTGCTGGGGACACTGGGGGCATTGGAGGGATTGGGGACATTGGGGACACTGGGGGTGCTGGGGACACTGGGGGCATTGGAGGGATTGGGGACATTGGGGACACTGGGGACACTGGGGACACTGGGGACACTGGGCTGGGGCAGTGTAGGGGCACTGGAACATGGCACTGTGGCTCTAGGGTGGCACTGGGACATTGAACTGGGACACAAGGGTGGCACCGGGACACCGGACTGGGGCAGTGGGACACGAGGCTGGGACACTGGAGGGGCACTGGGACACCTGGAATGTCACTGGGATTTCACGGGGACACTGGGATGTCACTGGGGTGTCCCTGGGGTGTCACTGGGATGTCACTGGGATGTCACTGGGGTGTCCCTGGGGTGTCACTGGGGTGTCCCTGGGGTGTCCCTGGGATGTCACTGGGACACTGGGATGTCACTGGGGTGTCCCTGGGGTGCACTGGGACACTGGGATGTCACTGGGATGTCACTGGGACACTGGGATGTCACTGGGGTGTCCCTGGGGTGCACTGGGACACTGGGATGTCACTGGGATGTCACTGGGATGTCCCTGGGGTGTCACTGGGATGTCACTGGGGTGTCCCTGGGATGTCACTGGGACACTGGGATGTCACTGGGGTGTCCCTGGGATGTCACTGGGGTGTCACTGGGGTGCACTGGGACACTGGGGTGTCACTGGGGTGTCCCTGGGGTGTCACTGGGGTGTCCCTGGGGTGTCACTGGGATGTCACGGGGACAGTGCCAGAGTCAGGGTGGCCCTGCTGGCATAGGGACAGTGTCAGGGGTGTCCCCTGCCCCGGTCTCCAGCGCTGTCCCTGTCCCTTGTCCCCAGGTGTGGCCGCCGCGGACGCCAGCGCAGATAGATTTTTTTATTCCGTTTTCTAAGATTTTGGGGCTGCCCAGAATTCTTTTGGGATTTTTTTATTTATTTTATTTTATTTTATTTTACTCCCACGGGCAGGTCCCCACTGGGCGGGGGGGGGGGGGGGTCTGGTGACAACGCCAGGACTGTCCCCTCCCCCTGGGGACCTCAGGGCAGGTGACACGTGCCACACACCCCCCCCCCCCACCCCCACCGCCACCCTTGGGTGACACCGGGGACACTGAGTGACACCCTGAGTGCCCCCACCCCCACTGCCACCCCCCGGCTCCCCAGGGCGGGTGACAAATGCCACCCAACCCCCCCCCCCCCCCCGGTGACACTGGGGACACTGTCCAGACCACCCCCCCCCCCCCCAATCACTGCCACCCTCGGGGTGTCCCCTGGGCCCTCCCCCCCCACCTGTGCACACCTGGGGGGGACACCTGGACACGGGGAGGGGACCCGGGGAGGGGGGGACAGGGACACTCGCGTGCACACGGACACGGGGGGAGGGGGACAGGGACACGGGGGGGGGGCGCAGGGACCCCCCCCCCCCCCAGCCGGAATTAAAGGGATCCTTTCCCCCCCCGCCTCCTGCTTGGGCCGCGCCGGGGGGGGGCAGGGGTGGGTGGGACCCCCTTTTGGGTGGGGGGGAGGGGGTCCAAACCAATTTTTGGGGTTGGGGGGAGTCAAAAACCCCTTTGGGTTGTGGGGTGGGGGTCGGGACCCCCCTCTTGGGTGCTTGGGGGGGGTCAGGACCCCCTTTTGGGGGCAAAGGGGGCTTCAGGCCTCCCCCCCCCCATATGTGTTGGGGGGACCCCAGACCCAGTTTGGGCGTTTGGGGGGGGTCAGGACCCCCCTTTTGGGGTCTGAGGGGGCTCCAGGCCTCCCCCCCCCATATGTGTTAGGGGGACCCCAGACCCAGTTTGGGTGCTGGGGTGGGGTCGGGACCCCCCTTTTGGGTACTGGGGGGGGTCAGGACCCCCTTTTTGGATAATGGGGGGGCTCCAGGACCCCCCTTGGGGCTGCCCCCCTCCCCGGGTTCTGCCCCCTCCCCAAATTCCACCCCCCCCCCTCAATGGCCGGAGCGCGGCCGTGGTGGCGGCGGCGTTTATTAATTAACTCGTTAATTAATAATTAATTGCTCGTTAGCGGCGGCGCGGGGGGGGGGGGACACACCACATGCGGAGGGGGTGGGGGGGAGCTCTGCCAGCGGTGACCGAGGGGGGGACACGGAGGGGACACGGGGGGGGGGGACACGGGGTACAAAAATACAAACACGGGGTGGGGGGGAGCGGGGGGGGCCGGGCGTTCCCGAACATTCCTGAGCATTCCCGGGACGGTCTGGAACATTCCTGGGGCTGGATCCTGGAAGATCCCAAGGCTGGATTTGGGATCCTGGAGCATTCCCAGGGCTGGATCTGGGATCCTGGAACATTCCTGAAGCTCAGTTTGGGATCCTGGAATATTCCCGAGCCTGGATTCGGGATCCTGGGACAAATTCCCAAGGCCAAATCCAGGATGCTGGAAGATCCCAAGCCTAGATCCAGGATTCTGGAATATTCCCGGATCCGAGGTTGGATCCATGGAGTCCCCAAACATTCCAGGGTTCCCAGGGCTCACTGGAGCTGGAGGGGGCGGCTGGACCAGAATGTGGGAACATTCCGGAACATTCCGGAACATTCCGGAACATTCCCAGCATTCCCGAGCACTCCCGGGATGTTGCAGGAACCGGGGACGTTCCAGGGACGCGCCAGAGCCAGGGGACATCAGAGTGGGACCCATCCCTGTCCCCGCCACTCCCTGTCCCCATTGCCACCCACGCCGCGCCAGATGGGACCTCCCTGTCCCTGTCCCTGTCCCCATCCCTGGCCTTGTCCCCATCCCTGTCCCCTGTCCTGTCCCTGTCCCTGGGCAGGATGGGGACAGGGCACAGTGCCACCCTCACAGTGTCACCACCACACCAAGGGGAGCGCGGTGGCCCTGATGGTGACAGCCTGTCCCCCCCGGCTGTCCCCAGCCTGTCCCCCCCCGGCTGTCCCCAGTGCCACCGGCCCCGCCCCAACCCCTCCCAAGCAGGAAAAGCGTTTTTAAAAATCCCAAAGGACCGAGCCCGGAGGAGGCCCAGGGGTGGCAGTGAGGGATCGGTGACACCGGGACAGAGGGGACAGCCTGGGGGGCTCCTGGCACAGTGGTGACACCGGGCCTGGCACAGCAGTGACACCAATCCTGGCACAACGGTGACACCAATCCCGGCATGGTGGTGACACCGGGCCTGGCACAGCGGTGACACCGGGCCTGGCACAGCGGTGACACCAGTCCTGGCCCAGCAGTGACACCGGGCCTGGCACAGCGGTGACACCAATCCTGGCATGGTGGTGACACCGGGCCTGGCACAGCGGTGACACCGGGCCTGGCACAGCGGTGACACCAGTCCTGGCACAGCAGTGACACCAGTCCTGGCACAGCAGTGACACCGGGCCTGGCACAGCGGTGACACCAATCCTGGCATGGTGGTGACACCGGGCCTGGCACAGCAGTGACACCAGTCCTGGCCCAGCAGTGACACCGGGCCTGGCACAGCGGTGACACCGGGCCTGGTACAGCGGTGACACCGACCCAAGCCCGGCCCCAGGGGCTCCTGGCACAGATGGTTCTGAACTCGATGGCATCGAAGACGAGACGGTGTCACTCTGCTGGACAGGGACCTGCCAGGAGGGGACAGTCACCGCCATGTCCCCAACTCCCGGTGTCCCCAACTCGCTTCTCCCGCTGTCCCCGCCCCTTCTCCCGCTGTCCCCACCCCTTTCCCAGTTTCCCCGCCCTGTCCTGGTGTCCCCGCCCCTTCTCCCGGTGTCCCCGCCCCTTTCCCGCTGTCCCCACCTGGCTCCTCCCCCCGCTATTCCACATCCCCGTTCTCGCTGTGGGTCCCGGTGGCCGCGGGCTCCTCGCACGGGGACAGCTCATCGATGGACGCCTGGTTGGTGATGCCTGGGGGGACACGGGCAGGGTCACCGGGGACTCCCCGGAACTTCTGTCCCCACCAGGGCCACCCCCCTGGACGGCCCAGGTTGTGCCACCCACGCCGTGCTTGTGTCACCTCCCAGTCTGGGGACACTGGGACAGAACTGGCCCTGAGCAGTTCGTGGTGGTCCCCAACCCCTCCCCAGTGGCCATGCTGGCCACTGGTGGTCATAGTGGCTGTAGTGACCGTGGTGGCCGTGGTGGCCATAGGGGCCTTGGTGGCCATAGTGGCTGTGGTGACCACGTTGGCCGTGGTGGCCATGGTAGCTGTGGTGGCTGTAGTGGCCATGGTGGCCCATAATGGCTATGGTGGCCGCGGTGGTGCATAATGGCTGTGGTGGCTGTGGTGGCCACGGTGACCATTGGTGGCCACGGTGACCATTGGTGGTCATGGTGGCCATTGGTGGCATGGTCATGATGAACGTGGTGGCCCTACTGGCCATGGTGGCCCATAATGGCCACGGTGGCCATTCCCTACCACTGGCCGCCCTCTCCTTCCACTTCTGCTTGTTCTCCTGGATGTGCTTGGTCCAGGTGGAGCGGAACCCGGCCAGGTCGGCTTTGATGTCCTCCAGGTGCTCATCCAGGGACGGCTGCCGCCACTGCGAGCTGGGGGACAATGGGGACAGCTGGCAGCGGGCCAGGGCCACCGCTGCCACCACAGGGCACAAGCCTCGGGGACAGGGACGCCCACCTGGGCTGCTGGGCGGCCGCGGGGTTGCCCTTGGCCTTGGAGCCGTCCTCGGCCAGCGGCGTCACCAACTTCTCGGCCACGTCGGTGAGCACCGAGAACGTCGGCTCCACGATGAAGTCGATGAACCCTGGGGACAGGAGGGGACACGGCGCTGCTGGGGACACACCGGGGACAGCGTGGGGATGGCGTGGGGACAGCGAGGGGACGGCACGGGGACGGGACCTCGCCCGGACTCACCGATCTGCGACTGGGCCACCAGCGTGGAGGTGCGGTCGCAGAGGGGCGAGAAGGGCAGCCCCAGCTCGGCCTCCTTGTCCCCCTGGCAAGGCAAGGGACATCTGTGGTGTCCCCACGGGGTGTCCCCCGCGTCCCCCCGCCCGGCCCCGGCCCTACCTGCCGGAAGAACTCCTCCATGAGGGCCTTGGTCCAGCGGCTGTGCACCGCCCACTGCTTGGTGGGGTGGCTGATGTCGGCCGCGTGCAGCAGCAGCGACAGCACCTTGGACTTGTCCAGCCTGGGGACAACAGCCCAGATTGTCCCCAAAGAGCCACCCCGCCACCCCTGGGGACACGTCTGGGGGCTGGCCACCGCCCCCACCCACCTCTCCAGCTGCTGCAGCGCCGTCTTCATGGACTTGACCTGCTGGAAGTGGCAGGACATGTCGGTGGCCAGGACCATCTCGATGACCAGCGCCCGCAGCTCGCTGCGGGGACAGAGGGGACACGGTCAGGGGACAGCACGGGGACAGGGTGGGGACAGCGAGGGGACAGCGAGGGGACCTTACGCGAACTCGTCCTTGGTGAGGTTGACAAAGATGTTGAGCTCCTCGTCCTGCATCAGGCGGAACACGGCGCTGATGTGGTGGTTCTCCAGCACCGAGCGGTCGTTGTACAGGATGGCGGTGTCCGACCTGGGGACACCATGGGGACACCATGGGGACACCAATGGGACACTGGGCATGGGGACAGGGCCCCTGCAGCGAGGGGTGGCCCTGGGTGGCAGCACGGCTGTGTCCCAGCTGTGTTGGTGGCCCTGAGCGTTCCCCAGGTGTCCCCAAGGTGCCCCAGTGACGCCAGGGTGGGTCTGCAGCAGTGCCTGGTACACGCCGTGCCACCCACACCGTGCTGTGCCACCCAAGCCATGCTGTGCCACCTGTGCTGTGCCATGCTGTGCCACATCTGCTGTGTCAGGTGTGCCATGCTGTGCCACCTGTGCTGTGCCATGCTGTGCCACATCTGCTGTGCCACCTGTGCTGTGTCCCCCATGCCATTCTGTGCCGTGTCACCATGCCATGCCATGTCCCTGTGCCATGCCGTGTCCCTGTGCCATGCTGTGTCCCCTGTGCCATGTCATGCCACCCGTGCCATGCCGTGTCCCCCATTCCATGCTGTGTCCCTATGCCATGCCATGTTCCTGTGCCATGCTCTATCCGTGTGCCATGCTGTGCCACCCGTGCCATGCCGTGCCCTGTCCCCGTGCCCTCACTTGGTCTGGATGTGGAAGCTGTTCGTTGTCCCCGTGTGCTCAAAGTCGTGGATGGCGGCGGCGAAGACGATGGCCAGGAGCTCGATCTCGGACAGGCAGTGCTGGGGACAGGGACGGGCACAGGGACAGGGACAGGACAGGGACGGGGACAGGGACAGCAAGACAGGAACAGGAATGGGAACAGGGATGGGACAGGGACAGGGATGGGACAGAGACAGCGAGTCAGGGACAGGGATGGGGACAGGGCCACCCCCACCATGAGTGTGCTGTGACAGCCGTGTGGGGACAACGGGCAGCACATGCACCAGGTGCCACCACACGCGTGACAGTTGTGTAGGGACAGTGGGGCACAGCCGTGTGCCAGGTGCCACCCCACATGTGACAATTGTGTAGGGACAGTGGGGCACAGACGTGTGCCAGGTGCCACCCCACATGTGACAATTGTGTAGGGACAGTGGGGCACAGACGTGTGCCAGGTGCCACCCCGCGTGTGACAACCGTGCACAGTCACATTCCAGGTGCCACCCATGCGTGTCCCCCAGTGCCACCCTGGGGACGTTCCCATGGCAACGAGCACTGCCAGGCGGTGGGGACAGGCGGGTGGCGCGGTGCCAGCCCTGGGGACAGCCCCGTGTTTGTCCCCGTGTCCCCGTGTCCCCGTGTCCCCGTACCAGCATGCCGGTGCGCAGCAGGAAGCAGTGCACGGTCTGGGTGACGTCGGCCGCGTGCACCTGGTTGTGGTAGGGGTTCCGGAACTTTCCGTAGCCGCCCTCCAGCGCCTCCAGCAGCGACGTCAGGAACGCGCCGGGGATCTGCCAGAGGGGACATCGGGGTGACAGGGGGGGGACAGTCCCCGAGGGGAAGCTCGGGGGTCCTGGAGGGGAGTTTGGGGCTCCCGGGGAGGGTTTTGGGGTTGTTGGGGTTTTTTTGGGGATGTTTTGGAGGATTTTGGATGTTGGGTCACAGCTTGAAGTGGACGTTGAGGTTGTGGGTGGGATTTTGGGGGGATTTTGGGGGGGGTATTTTTGGGGTATTTTGGGGTTCCATTCACACCTTGAAGCGGCTGTTGAGGTTGTGGGGGTTATTTTGGGGTATTTTGGGGTTCCATTCCCACCTTGAAGCGGCTGTTGAGGTTGTGGCGGGTGAAGAGCTCGAACACCACCGTGCGCAGTGAGTGCTCCTCGGCCGCGCGGTGCAGCGAGAACACATCAAAGCACCACTGGTCCAGCCCCTGCGGGGACACCGGGGACACCGCTGGGGACACTGGGGGGGCCCAGGAATGCCAGGGACGGACGGGAATTCCAAGCGTGCCCAGGAAATCCCAGTAGAGCCCAGTAAAACCCCAGTGAAGCCGAGGATTCCTGTTTATTCCCAGTTATTCCCATTTATTCCTAGCTGTTCCCCACTGATTTCCGGTGGTTCCCATTGATTCCCAAAGATCCCAGTGATCCCCAGATATTCCCATTGATTCCCAAATTCCCAGTAATTCCCAGTGGTTTCCAGAGATTCCCAGTGATCCCCAGATATTCCCATTGATTCCCAAATTCCCAGTAATTCCCAGAAATACCCATTGATTACCAAAGATTCACAGTGATTCCCAAATTCCCATTGATTCCCAGTAATTCCCATTGATTTCCAAAGATTCCCAGTGATTTCCAGTGATTCCCAGAAATACCCATTGATTACCAAAGATTCACAGTGATTCCCAAATTCCCATTGATTCCCAGTAATTCCCATTGATTTCCAAAGATTCCCAGGGATTTCCAGTGATTCCCAGATATTCCCATTGATTCCCAAAGATTCACAGTGATTCCCAAATTCCCAGTAATTCCCAGTAATTCCCATTGATTCCCAGATATTCCCATTTATTCCCATTGATTCCCAGTAAAACCCCAGTGATTCCCAGCAATTTCCAGAGACTGATTCCCATTGATTTCCAGATATTCCCAGATATTCCCATTGATTCCCGTTGATTCCCAGTTATTCCCAGCCATTCCCAGTGGCTCCCAGCAGCCCCCTCCCTTGGTTTTGGAGTTTTTTGGGGGTTTTTTTTTGGTACCTTCAGGCAGTTGAGGACGGAGGAGGAGTAGCTGGGCCCCACGGCCGTGTACGTCCGGCGGAACATCCTGGGGGGAGGCAGGGCTGGGGGGGCTGGGGGGGCTGGGGACCCCCGGGGCTGGGGACAGAGCTGGGGACACACCTGGGGCTGGGGACAGCCCTGGGGACACACCTGGGGCTGGGGACAGCCCTGGGGACACACCTGGGGACCCCTTGGGACACACCTGGGGACCCCTTGGGACACACCTGGGGACCCTCCTCGGTTCCAGGGACCCTCTTGGGTTTTGGGGACCCACCTGATGCTGGGGACAGTCCCCGGGTTTTTGGGGACCCCTCTGCTCTCAGCTCACCTCCCACAGTGTCACATCCTCCCCCGAGCTCTGTCCCCACTGTGTCCCCTCCGTGCCATCCTCGGTGTGTCCCTGTGTCCCCTGTGCCCTCCTCAGTGTGTCCCTGTCCCCCTGTGTCATCCTTGGGGTGTCCCTGTGTCCCCTGTGCCGTCCTTGGGGTGTCCATGTCCCTTCTGTGCCTTGCTCAGTGTGTCCCCCCCATGCCCTGCTTGCTGTGTCCCTGTCCCGCCCATGCCCCCCTCACCGTGTCCCTGTCCCCCCTGTGCCCTCCTGGGGGTGTCCCTGTCCCCTCTGTGCCCTCCCTGTCCCCATTGTGTCCCCCTTGAGGTGTCCCTGTGTCCCTGTCCCCTCTGTGCCCTCCTGTCCCCTCTGTGCCTCGCTCAGTGTGTCCCCCTCGCCCCCCTCGCCGTGTCCCCCGTCCCGTGTCCCCTTTTTGTCACCTCTCCACGAAGATGCCGGCCTGCACGGCGTGCACGATGCTGCGGAATTTGGGTTTCTCCTCGGCCCGGCGGCCCTTGGCCCGCGCCTGCTGCGTGAAGGTGGCGGCGAGCCAGTCCCGCACCTCGGAGGGCACGGCCGCGTCCGAGCCCATGTCCCGCAGCTCGTCCTCCGTGTCCAGCACCTGCCTGGGGGCACGGCGGCACTCAGCGCTGCCGTCCCCACCCCGGCACGGCCCCCAGCGTCCCCCGGGCGTCCCCGGGTGTTGGGGGAGATGGAACAAGACAAGGAAGCTTTGCAAATTGCCTGGCAAAAGGTTCTGAGAACACGGGAACCGTGAGAGAGATTGAAATGGAAGCAAGCTTGGAGATCCCTCAGTTACTGAACAACGGGAAAACAACGGCGTGGCTGGCTGAAAGTGATCTTTTTTTGGGTGAAACAAGACTCTCTGCTAGCAGGCAGGTCTAAGAGTCCGAGCAAACTCTGCCAGCTCGGCAGAAGAAGTCTAAAGAGGAGTTTTTAAGGTTTGAAATGTAGCACAGCATGGTAATAGAAGGAGTCTAAAGAGGAGTTTTTAAGGTTTGAAATGTAGCACAGCATGGTAATAGAAGAAGTCTAAAGAGGAGTTTTTAAGGTTTGAAATGTAGCACAGCATGGCAATGGAGTGATTCCTATAGGCCGGATGGAAATGCTCTAAGATTTGTATGTTGTACTAGATTGGTGAGTGAGAATCAGAATATTCAACACAGAAGATGATTTATTGTATTGGAACGGGAACTTCGCTCTCTTATCTCTTGTCTCTTATCTCTTGTCTCTTATCTCTTGTCTCTTGGCTCTTACTTTTCTATGCTCTTACCCCTTTTACTCTCTTGCCCTTTTGCTCTCTTACCCTCTCATCCTCTCTGCCCCTCTCTCCTCTCAGTCCTGCTCTGAGCTGTGCCCGGCAGCTCCCAGCAGGGCCCTGCACGTGGCCCTTTGCAATGAACCCCAAACCCCAAAAGGCCCCTGCCCCCAGGCCCTTTGCAATAAACCCCAAACCCCAAAAGGCCCCTGCACGTGGCCCTTTGCAATAAACCCCAAACCCCAAAAGGCACCTGCCCCCAGGCCCTGTGCAATGAACCCCAAATCCCAAAAGGCCCCTGCACTTGGCCCTTTGCAATAAACCCCAAACCCCAAAAGGCCCCTGCACGTGGCCCTTTGCAACGAACCCCAAACCCCAAAAGGCCCCTGCCCCCAGGCCCTGTGCAATAAACCCCAAACCCCAAAAGGCTCCTTCACGTGGCCCTTTGCAATAAACCCCAAATTCCACGACCCGCCCGCAGAGATCTCTCGTCTCCGTCCGTCCCGACCGTGTTACCCCCGTCAATCCCACACCTGGGGTGTCCCCAGGGTGTCCCCAGGGTGTCCCCAGGGTGTCCCCTGCCCACCTGGTCTCGTCAATGCACACGGCCTCGAGCAGGGAGGCCGCGTACTCCAAGTTGCGCTTCAGCTCCTCCACGCTCACCTCGCCTGCCTCGAGCTGCTTGACCAGGAAACGGAGCCTGGGGGGCACGGGGGGCACCCCCGGAACGGGGGGGACTGGGTTAGGGACAGCAGGGGACAGCAGGGACAGGGGGACACCCCTGGAATGGGGGGGCAGGGTTAGGGACCCCCAGAATGGGGGCGACGGGGGGAGCAGCAGGGACCACTGGCAGTGTGGGGACAGAGGGTTAGGGACACCCAGGGACAGCCCCAGGAAGGGACAGCGGGTTAGGGACACCCAGGGACAGTGGGGACCCCAGCACGGTGGGGGACAGGGACACCAGGGGACAGCCCTGGGGGGGACAGGGAGTTAGGGACACCTGGGGACAGATGGGACCCCTGGCACAGGGGGGTACAGAGGGTTAGGGACACCCTGCAATAGCCCAGGGAGGGGACAGCAGGTTAGGGACACCCGGGGACAGAGGGGCCAGCCCCCAGGTTGGGGACAGGGTGTTAGAGACTCCCAGGGTGGCATTGACCCCCCCAGGAGAGCAGGGACAGCCCCCCCCGCTGGGGACAGGAGGGGGTCACAGGAAGGGGACAGGGAATTGGGGGAGTCCTGTCTGGGGAGTGCCACCCCTGTGGCACTGGTGGCACCGCGACGTGGGGTGGCACAGGTGGCACGGGGGGGGGCCCAGGGTGGTGACAGCGTGGGGACACGGGCGCTGCCACCCTGCCAGCACAAGGACACGGCTGTGGCCGCCGCGGTCACCGGAGCCACGCGCTGGGGAGGGGCCACCACGTCCCCCGACAGTGACGGTGACAGTGACAGTGACAGCGAGGGGGGCCGGGGGGAGCGGGGGGGGCACAAACGTCACCAGCGCTGCCGTGACCTTGGGGACAGCGATTGTCACCTTCTCGTGCATGGCGGCCACCCCCGTGGGGACCCTCAGGGACCCCCCCTTGGGGACAGCCACCCCCCGGGCCCCCCGCCTTGGTGACCCCCGTGTCACTCGTGGGGACAAGGGGACAAGGGTCAGGCTGTGCCACCCTGCCGGGTGCCACCCCCGGGCCACCTGCCACCACCATGTCCCCTGCTGGTGACCCCCGTGTCCCCAGGGCCACCCCACGGGTGACAGGGTGGCCTCAGGGACCCCGGGGACTGTCACCCCTGGGAATGGGGTGGGGGGGACACCAGGGGGGCTCAGGAGGGGACAGCCCCCACTTTGGGGACACGCGGTCACCCACCTGTGGGAGCAACACGTGGGGACACGCGTGTGACACCCCCGGAGTGCCACAACCCCCCCTGCACACACGTGTGTGACACCCCCACAGTGTCACCCCCTGCACCCCCATGTGTCACCCCCACAGTGTCACCCCCACAGTGTCACCCCCACAGTGTCACCCCCGTGTCCCCAGGGGCGCCCAGGTGTGTCCCACGCGTGTGCCCCGCCCCGCCTGTCCCCTCCCCGTGTCCCACACGTGTCCCCACGCGTGTCCCCACGCACGTGGTGCCCCCCGGGCCGCCCCCGCCCCACGGGGACCCCCCCCCCCCCCCGGGCGCCGCACGTGCCGCAGGTGGGCGCGGGGCACGTGAGCGCCTGGCACAGGTGAGGGGGTGGCACCCCCGGCAGCCCCCCCCGGTGACACGGAGGTGGCACCTGCGGCACCTGCGCTGTCCCCGCAGGCTTGGGGACACCCCGGGCTCGCTGTCACCCCGCGGTGACACCCCCAGAGCGCCACACGAGGGGAGGGGACCCCCAAGTCTGTCCCCAAGGGGGTCCCAAAGGAGGCGACACCCCAGGGGTCCTTGGGGACGGCCCAGGGTCCCAGGGGCCTTTTCAGGGGTGGGGGTCTTAGAGGGGGAGGGGGTCCCCAGAGTGGGGGGTCAGGGGTTGCTTGGGGTGGGATCCTCGGATGGGGCACGGGTCCCGGTTTGGGGGTCCCGGTTTGGGGTTTGGGGGTCCCAGTTTGGGGTTTGGAGGTTTGGGGGTCCTGGTTTGAGGTTTAAAGGTCCCAGTTTGGGTCTGAGGGGTCCTGGTTTGGGGGCCCCAGTTTGGGGTTTAAGGGTCCCAATTTAGGGTCTAAAGGTCCCGGTTTGGGGGTCCCAGTTTGCGGTTTCAGGGTCCCGGTTTGGGGGTCCCAGTCTGGGGTTTGGGGGTCCCAGTTTGGGGGGTGTCTCTCTTTCGGGGGTGTCTCTTTGGGGGTCCCCCCGGGGCTCTCTCTGGGTTTGGGGTCTCTCTCCTTGGGGTGTCTCTCTCTGGGTTCGGGGTCTCTCTTTGGGGCGGGGGTCCCGCGGCCGGGGGGTCACTCACAGCGCCCGCAGCTTGACCCAGACCTTCCTGCCGGGCACGGCCCTGGCGTCCAGCGGGGACGGGCACCCCCCGGCCGCGTCCAGCGCCGGCCGCTCCCGCTCCAGCCCCGGGAGGCTCCGCGGTGGCTCCATCGCCCCTGGGCACCGGCGGCGCGGCTCAGCCCGGCCCGGCTCCCTCCGGTAGCCGCGAGTCCTTCCCGGTCCCTCCCGGTCCCTCCCGGAGCCCCCCCGGTCCCTCCCGGAGCCCCCCGCGCCTCCCCCGGCCCCGGCTCCCGGTCCCTCCCGCACCCCCGGAGCCCCCGCGGCCCCGGCGGCTCCCCCGGCCCCGGTTGCCGGTGGCTCCTGCGGGCCCCGGTAGCGGCCGCAGCCCCGGCGGGCGCCCCCCCGCCCCGGCCTCCCCCCGCCCCCCGGTAGCCGGCGGCTGCGCAGGCAGCACCGGAGCCAAGATGGATCCGGGCACCGGGGGTGGGAGCACCGGCAGGGGAGAACCGGGGAGAGCCGGGAGGAGAGGCCGGGAACGGAGAACCGGGAGGGAGAGCCGGGAACCGAGAACGGGGCTCGGGGAACCGGGGATGGAGAACCGGGAACCGAGAACCGGGGGTGGAGAACCGGGAAGGGAGAACCGGGAATGGAGAACCGGGAAGGGAGAACAGGGATGGGAGAACCGGGAATGGGAGAACCGGGAAGGGACAACCGGGGATGGAGAACCGGGGATGGAGAACCGGCGGGAAGCGGGGGAGAAGCAGCGGGAGGGGAGCGGAGGAGCGGGGATGGCAGCGCCGGGATGGGCAGCGCCGGCACCGGGGATGCTGCGCGCTCCTACCGGGGGATGCTCGGCCGGTGCCGCCGGTGCCGCCGGTGTCGCCGGTGTCGCCGAGCCCCGGTCCCCGCGGCCACCGGCGCTGCCTCCGCCGCCCGGGGCTCGCCGCAACTTTCCCCGAGCCGGCACCGGCACCGGCACCGGCACCGGCGGGCGGGGCGGGGCGGGGGGAGCCGGGGGCGGGGGCCGGGACCGGGGGGTCCGCCCAGCCCCGCGCGGCGCCGGGACCCCCAGGGGAACGCGGGGGGGAGCGGGGGCTGCCCCGGGACCCCCCGAGGGGAGGGAGGGGGCCCGGGACCCCCCCGGGGGGCAGCCGGGACCCCCCCGGGGCTGTGCCCCAACCGGGGGGACCCCAAAACCTCCTGGAGCTGCGGGGGGGGCGGGGGGGGGGGGGGGGGGGTCAGGACCCCCGGGATCCGCGGGGCCAAAGGGGGAGGGGGAGGTGGCCCGGGACCCCCGGGGGTTGTGGGGGCGCCCCTGGGTTTGGGAGGGGTCAGAGCCCCCCGTGACCCCCCCGGTGCCCCCCAGCCCCGTCCATCCCCGACCCCCGGCAGGGCCCCTTTGTCCCCTCCCCTCGGGGGGGTCAGCAGCCCCCACCCCCCCCCAGTTGTTGTAGTCCTACCCAAACCCCCTCACCTGGGCTGGGGGGAGCACCTGGAGCTGGACCCCCCCACATCCCCTGCCCCCCACCCTGAGACCCCCCCCAGACCCCCCTGGAGCCCCTCGGGGGCGCTGCTGGCCTGGGGGGGGTCTCAGGGATGAACTCGGGGGGGTCTCGGGGCTGACTGGGGGGGTCTCAGAGATGGCCCGGGGGGGTCTCGGGGCTGACCCGGGAGGGGTCTCAGAGATGGGCCAGGGGGGGATTTGGGGTTCGGGGACCCCAGGGCTGACCCGGGAGGGGTCTCAGGGCTGACCCGGGGGGGTCTCAGGGCTGGCCCAGGGGGGTTTTGGGGTGCGGGGACCCCAGGGCTGACCCGGGGGGGTCTCAGAGATGGTCTGGGGGGGTCTCAGGGCTGGCCCAGGAGGGATTTGGGGTGCGGGGACCCCAGGGCTGACCCGGGGGGGTCTCAGGGCTGACTGGGGGGGTCTCGGGGCTGACCCGGGAGGGGTCTCAGGGATGGCCCAGGGGGGGATTTGGGCTGCAGGGACCCCAGGGCTGACCCGGGAGGGGTCTCAGGGTTGGCCCGGGGGGGTCTCAGGGTTGGGCCAGGGGTGGATTTGGGGTGCAGGGACCTCAGGGCTGACCCGGGAGGGTCTCAGGGCTGGCCCAGGGGGGGTTTGGGGTTCGGGGACCTCAGGGCTGACCCGGGAGGGGTCTCAGGGCTGGCCCGGGGGGGGTTTGGGGTTCGGGGACCCCCCCGCAGCCTCCCCGGCACGCGGGAGCGCAGCCCCCGAGCGATATTCAGGAATATTAATCAGCCTTTATGTAACGCCGTGGGTGGGAGCAGCGCCCACCTCGGCACCGCGGGGGGGGGGGGGGGGGGGGGGGCCAGGTGAGCCCCCCCCTCACCCCTGAGTGCGCCCCCACCCCTGGGTGCGCCCCCCCCCAAACCCGCCCCGCCCCCCCCAGGGTCCCCCCCCCGTCACCTCCGGCGGGTGATTCTGGGGGGGTGGGGGGGTCCCCTCTGTTTCATCCCCCCCCAAAATTCCAAAACTGAGGGGGGGTCTCCCTCCCCTCCCAGGGGGGGTCCCCCGGATTTGCAGCCACGGGCGGGACCCCCCCGGGGACACCTTGAGGGCCGAAACCCCAAATTTGGGCTCCTCCAGGCCCTCCTGGGGGTTCCTCCCACCCATTTTGGGGCCCTAAAAGTGATTTTGGGGGGTCCTCAAAATGATTTTGGGGGTCCTCAGAGTGATTTTGGATTTCTCGAACTGATTTTCGGGCTCTCCAACTAATTTCGGGGTCTCAAACCCGTTTGGAGCTTCTCCAACTGACTTAGGGGTGCTCGAACAGATTTTAGGGGTCTCAAAGTAATTTTGGGGGTCTTCAAACAAACTCGAGGGTCCTCAGAGTGGTTTTGGGGGTCCTCAGAGTGATTTTGGGTTTCTTGAACTGATTTTAGGGGTCTCAAACTTATTTTGGGGGTCTCAAACACATTTCGGGTTCTCAGATTGATTTGGGGATCCTCAAACCGATTTCAGGGGTCCCAAATTCATTTTTGAGGTCCGAAACGCACTTTGGGGTTCTCAGACTGATCTGGGGATCCTCAAACCGATTTCGGGGGTCCCAAACTCATTTTTTGGGGGGGGTCTCCAACTCATTTTGGGGCCACTCAAACCAATCTTAGAGCCCCGAGCTGCTCCTTTCGGGTTCCTCCCCCTCGTTTTTGGGGCTCCCCTGTGGCATTTCGGGGTTTATAAAAACCCCAAATCTGCACTTTCGTGGAACTCTCGGGGGGAGGGGCAGAGTTTTGGGGTGGGGGCGGCCCCGGGGGGGGGGGGGGGGGGTCCGTGGGCGGGGCCGGGTGGGCGCGCGCGAGACAAAAGCGGGAAAAGGGGGGGGGGGGGAGGGGGGGGGAGGTTCGGGAACGCTCCGGGCTCGTGATTGACGAGCCTGAAATAAATGGGAATAAATGGAATTAAATGGAATTAAATCCGTGCCGGGAGCGGGGAGGGGGCGGCCGAGCCCCTCGGGAGCGGGGGGGGGGGGGGGCGGGGGGGTCGCTCCGGGGTCGTTCCGCACCTCCCGCTGCTCGGGGGGGGCTGGTTTGGAATTTTGGGGTTTTTTTTCTTTTGTTTTTGGGGTTTTTTTGGGTACGGGGTCGTTCCCCTCCTCCCTACTCAGGGGGGTTTGATTTGGAATTTTGGGGTTTTTTCCTTTTGTTTTTGGGGTTTTTTTGGGTACGGGGTCGTTCCCCTCCTCCCTACTCAGGGGGAGTTGGATTTTCATTTTTGGGGTTTTTTTCCTTTTGTTTTTAGGGGTTTTTTTGGGTACGGGCTCGTTCCCCTCCTCCCTGCTCAGGGGGGTTTGATTTGGAATTTTGGGGTTTTTTTCCTTTTGTTTTTAGGGTTTTTTTTGGGTACGGGGTCGTTCCCCTCCTCCCTACTCAGGGGGTGTTGATTTGGAATTTTTGGGTTTTTTTTTTCTTTTGTTTTTGGGGTTTTTTTGGCGGGGTTGGGGTCGCTCCGGGGTCGTTCCCCCCCTCCCTGCTCAGGGAGGGTTTGATTTTCATTTTTGGGGTTTTTTTTTTTCCTTTTGTTTTTTTGTTGTGGTTTTTTTTTTTTGTTTGTTTGTTGGTTTTAACGCGATTTTTGCCGGGCGCTTTTTCAGCCGGGTTTTTTGGGGGGGTCTCGGTAACACGGGGGGGTCCTCACGGTGGGGGGGGGGGGGGGCTGGGGGGGCTCGGCGGGCGCTGTCGCCGCTGCCGGTGACTCATCCCGGAGCAGCCGCCGTGCGCGGAATGGCAACGGCCGCGGCCGCCCCATGAACGCTGCCCCGAGCTGCGCACGGGAGGGAAACCGAAAAAATACCCGGGGGGGGGGGCTCGGGGAGAGCGGGAACGGGACTGGAAACGGCCCCGGGGCCGAGCGGCGGGAGGGAAACTGAGGCACGGCCCCGCCGGGAGGGAGCGGGAGCGAAACGGGGGGAAAATCCCGATGGGAATCGGGGGGGGGGGCGACGCGTCCTGACCCCCCCGGACACCCCCGGACACCCCCGGACCCTCTGGAACCCCCCGGACACCCCCGAGCCCCCGGAGGGTCCCGGAACGCCCCCGGGGAGGGGTCCCAGGGTGGGCGGCCCCTGCAGACCCCAATAATGGCCGAGAGGTGAATTTGGGGTGAAAAGAGGATTTTAGTGACAGCAGCGGCAGCGAGGGGACACCGGGGGACATTTGGGGACATTTGGGGACACAGTGGGGGCAGACAGCAGTGAGGGGAGTTTGGGGGTCGCGGAGGGGCGGGGTGGGACATTTGGGGAGGGACAGGGAAGGGGATTTGGGGGTCGGGGGGACACGGAGGTCCTGGGGGAGGCGGGTTGGAAAATTTGGGGAGGGGATTTGGGGGTCCTGGGGGGGGACAGAGTTTGGGATTTGGGGGTCCTGGGGGCACAGGGAGGGGGATTTGGGGTCGGGGGTCCTGGGGGAGAGGTGGATTGAGGAATTTGGGGAGGGGAACGGGGGTCGGGCGGGGGCCTCAGGGGTGGAACAGGGGGGTCCCAGCACCACTCGGGTGGGGTCTGGGGGGGTCCCGGTCAGTGCGGGGGGGCCCGGCCGGGGGGCTCCCGGCACACCTGGCGGAAGGCGTTGCGCAGCAGCACGTAGGGGAAGCAGCTCTCCAGCATGTCCAGCGTCAGGAAGGACGACTCGGCCACGATCTTTGGCGGGGGGAGCACCCAGCATGACCCATCAGAGCCCATCGGCACCCAGCATGACCCATCGGCACCCAGCATGACCCATCGGCACCCATCGGCACCCATCAGCACCCATCGGCACCCAGCATGACCCATCGGCACCCATCGGCACCCATCGGCGCCCATAGGTGCCCATCGGCACCCAGCATGACCCATCGGCACCCATCGGCGCCCATCGGCACCCATCGGCACCCAGCATGACCCATTGGCACCCATCGGCACCCATCGGCACCCATCAGCACCCATCGGCACCCATCAGAGCCCATCGGCACCCATCGGCGCCCATAGGTGCCCATCGGCACCCATCGGCACCCATCGGCACACATCAAAGCCCATTGGAGCCCATCGGCACCCATCAGAGCCCATTGGCACCCATCAGCGCCCATCAGCACCCATCGGCACCCATCGGCGCCCATTGGAGCCCATCGGCACCCATCAGAGCCCATCGGCACACATCAGAGCCCATTGGAGCCCATCGGCACCCATCAGCACCCATTGGCACCCATCGGCGCCCATCGGCACCCATCGGCACCCATTGGCACCCATTGGCGCCCATCAGCACCCATTGGCACCCATCGGCGCCCATCAGCACCCATCAGAGCCCATCGGCACCCATCGGCGCCCATAGGTGCCCATCGGCACCCAGCATGACCCATCGGCACCCATCGTCACCCATCAGCACCCATCCGCACACATCAGAGCCCATTGGAGCCCATTGGCACCCATCAGAGCCCATTGGCACCCATCGGCGCCCATCAGCACCCATTGGCACCCATCGGCACCCACTGGTGCCCATTGGCACCCATCAGCCCCCATTGGCACACATCAGAGCCCATCAGCACCCATCAGCGCCCATCGGCACCCATCGGCACCCATTGGTGCCCATTGGCACCCCCCCCATGCCGACCTCCCCCCGTGGCTCCCCCGGCCCAGCCCAGGGTGAAATATTTGAAATGTTTGCATTGAAACTGCGCCAGGTGTCCCAAGTGTCCCCATGTCCCCCCAAAGTGTCCCCAGGTGTCCCCCTCAGGTGCCCCAGGTGTCCCCATGTCCCCCCCAGGTGTCCCCCCCAGGTGTCCCCACCAGGTGCAGCAGCAGCACGATCGAGTCCTGGTTCCGCAGCCGCGCCTTGTCCGGCTCCTGGGCCAGCTGCAGGAGGCTGCTGGAGGCCAGCTGGGGACAGAGGGGACAGCGACAGGGACAGTCAGCAACAGCGGGGACAGTGGGGACAGCGGGGACAGAGACGGGGACAGCGATAGGGACAGCGGGGACAGGGTCAGGGACCCTGCCAGGACAGGGCCAGCCCCGAGGGGACAGGGACAGTGCCATCCCCAGGAGGAGACAGTGCCACCCTAGAGGGGACAGGGCCAGCCCCAGGAGGGGACAGGGACAGTGCCATCCCCAGGAGAAGACAGTGCCACCCTAGAGGGGACAGTGCTGGCCAGGAGGGGACAGGGACAGTGCCATCCCCAGGAGGAGACAGTGCCACCCTAGAGGGGACAGGGCCAGCCCCAGGAGGGGACAGGGACAGTGCCAGCCCAGAGGGGACAGGGACAGTGCCATCCCCAGGAGGAGACAGTGCCACCCTAGAGGGGACAGGGCCAGCCCCAGGAGGGGACAGGGACAGTGCCAGCCCAGAGGGGACAGGGACAGTGCCATCCCCAGGAGGAGACAGTGCCACCCTAGAGGGGACAGGGCCAGCCCCAGGAGGGGCCAGTGCCATCCCCAGGAGGAGACAGTGCCACCCTAGAGGGGACAGGGCCAGCCCCAGGAGGGGACAGGGACAGTGCCATCCCCAGGAGGAGACAGTGCCACCCTAGAGGGGACAGGGCCAGGCCCAGGAGGGGACAGGGACAGTGCCAGCCCAGAGGGGACAGGGCCGTGCCAGGCTCACCAGCAGGAACTCCTTGAGGTGCGTCTCGATGTTCTTGCTGTGCACGGTGAAGAGCGCGGCCGAGAGCTGCACGATGGCCTTGGCCAGGCAGTGCACGTTGTTGTTGTGGCCTGGGGACACCGGGGACACCGGGGGACACGGGGTGGGAGTCAGTAAAGGCGGGGACACGGGAAAATTGGGGGAAAATTGGGGATTCGGGAAGGCTGGGGACACAGGAAGGGGTTGGGGACACAGAAAGGTCTTGGAGACACTCAAATGCTGGGGACACAGGAGGGTGTTGGGGACACAGCAGGGTTGGGGACACAGGAATGTTGGGGACAACCCAGAGTCTCCGCAGTGCCACCTCCCTTGGTGACAGTCCCGGTGTCCCCCTGTGCCCCCAAACCCTCTGCTGTGACAATGGGACGGTGAGAACCACCAGCATGGGGACACGGTGACACGGGGGACAGGGGACACAGGGGACAGGGGACACAGGGGACACGGCCCCCTCACCGTCCAGCTCGGGGTTGTAGAGGGACGCGGGGTCAGCGGCCAGCAGGGGCAGGGACACGGCCACGAACACCAGGAGCAGGCAGGACACCTTGTAATCCTCCTCGGGGGACCAGCCCTCTGCAGAGCGGGACAGCGCGGTGACAGCGCCACCCGGGCGGTGACAGCGCCACCCGGGAGGTGACAGCGCCACCCGGGCGGTGACAGCGCCACCCGGGAGGTGACAGCGCCACCCGGGAGGTGACAGCGCCGCCCGCGGTGTCCCCAGAGCCCCCCGCACCTGTCCTGTGTCCGGCCAGGGCCGTGACCAGCGCCGGGTCCACCTCGCACGGGACCCCCGCGGCCGAGGCCAGCTCGAAGATGCTCAGGGTGACCTGGGGACAGGGGACAGCGGTGTCACGCGGCGTCATGCGGTGTCACACAGTGTCACGCGGTGTCACACGGTGTCACCCCCCGTGTCCCTGTCCCCACCTGGATGTCGGTGTCGGGGGTCACCACGTCCGCCAGGCACTCGATGGGGCCCATCAGGAAGGGGCAGTGCTGGGAGAACACCTGGGGGGGCGGGCGGGGGGTCAGGGGGGTGCTGGGCCCCAAAATGGGGGGATTGGGCCCCCAAATGGGGGGGTCACATGTCCCCAAATGGGGGTGTCTTGTGTCCCCAAATGAGGGGGTCCTGGGCCCAAAATGGGGGTCAGGGAGGGTGCTGGGCATGGGGGGGTCATGTCCCCCCCAAATGGGGGTTCTGGCTGCCAAAATGGGGGGACTGAGTTCCCAAATAGGGGAATCCAAGGTCCCAAAATGGGGGTCCTGGGCCCCAAAATGGGGGGGTCTTGGGCCTCCAAATGAGGGGGATCCTGTGTCCTGAAATGGGGGAACCAGGTCCCAAGATGGGGGGTTCTGGGTCCCCAAATGGGGGTGAGGGGCGTCCTGTGTCCCCAGATGGGTGTCCTGGAGGGATCCCAGGGTCTGGGGGTGTCCTGGAGGGATCCCAGCATCTGGGGGTGCCCCAGGGGGTCCCGGGGGGGTCCCAGCATCTGGGGGTGCCCCAGGGGGTCCCGGGGGGGTCCCACCTCCCGCAGGCCCTGCTGGGCCATGGCGCGGAAGCTCAGGATCTCCCCGATGATGGTCATGCGCTTCAGGACGTTCTCGGCCGCTGCGGGGACACGCGGGGGACAGCGGGGTGACGCGTGTGACACTGCCCTGTGCCACCCCTGTGCCACCCCGAGTGCCACTCACAGCTCAGGCGGGGCAGCAGCGCCGGCCTCTGCTCGGCCCTGCAGCAGCGCAGCTGCACCAGCGTGTCCATGTTCTCCACCACCAGCTTCTGCGGGGACATTGGGGACACGGGGGGGACACTGGGGATGCTGGGGGACATGGCGGGACCTGGCGTCTCCCACCATCCCAAGGGGCAGGCAGGGACAGGGTTGAGGTGGCACCAGGATGGCCCTGCCTGCCCTGTCACGGTGCCAGCAGCAGCAGCAGCAACCTGTCCCCAGCCCCTGTCCCCGTCCCCAGCCCCTGTCCCTTGTCCCCAGTGTTCCGATCCTTGTGCCAGCCCCTGTCCCCATCCCCAGCCCCTGTTCCTGTCCCCTGTCCTCGTCCCCAGCCCCTGTTCCTGTCCCCTGTCCCTGTCCCCGTACCTTCAGCTCTGTCACCTGGGACCCCACGTGCCACATCAGGTTCTCACTCAGGAACCTCATCCCGTAGGGCCCGATGAGCTCGGCCAGCGCCCTCATCTCTGTGGGGTGGGGACAGGAGGGGACAGGAGGGGACAGATGGGGACGCTGTGGGGACAGGGGGGTGGCAGCCCCCCACCCCGAGCCCCCCCAGCCCACCTGAGACGTCGGAGAACTCGGCGGCGCTGAACGGGGGCTGCTCCTCGCGGGGCACCGTGGTGAAGGCCTGGAGGGCCGGGGACAGGAGCACGGCCCCGGTGCTGGCCTGGCGCAGCAGCGCCTCCAGGTACCTGTGGGGACACCGCTGTCACCTATGGCACTGTCACCTGTCACCCTCGGCACTGTCACCCATGGCAAGGTCACCCATGGCAATTCCACCCGTGTCCCTGAGGCCACCACTCCATCCCCACATCTCTGCTGCCACCACCCCGTCCCCATGTCCCCACCCCACACTGTGACCCTGCCACACCATCCCCATGTCCCCCTGCCCTTTGGTGACCCTGTCCCCATGTCCCCAGCCCGTGGTGGCACTGACCAGTCGGTGTAGATGGCGGTCACAGTGACCTGTCCCCGCCCCTGTGGGTGACCCTGCCACCCCATCCCCATGTCCCCAGCCCCTATGGGTGACCCTGTCCCCAGCCCGTGGTGGCACTGACCAGTCGGTGTAGATGGCGGTCAGCGTGGGCTGCCCGCTGCCGTCGCGGGGGTGGCTCTGCTGCAGCAGCACCGCCCGCAGCAGCCGCGCCGTGTCCAGGGCCACCAGGTGTCCCAGGCGCTGCACCAGCCCCATGTAGGCCCCCAGCCCCGCCAGCACCTCCGAGGGCCGCGCCACCTCCTGCGTGGCCTGGCTGTACCCGGCCATGGCCACGATGGCCCTGCGGGGACACGGGGGCGGTGAGGGACGTGCAGGGTGTCCCCTCGGTGCCGTGTGTCCCCGGTGTGTCCCCAGCGTGTCCCCGGTGCATCCCCACGTGTCCCTGGCATGTACCTTACGTGTCCCCTTGGCCCCGTGTGTGTCCCATCAGCCCCGCGTGTCCCCAGCGTGTCCCCACCACATCCCCTCAGCCCCACATTGTCCCTTTGGCCCCACATTGTCCCCTCAGCCCCCCATGTCCCCTCAGCCCCCCATGTCCCCTCGGCCCCCCATGTCCCCTCGGCCCCACATGTCCCTGGCATGTCCCCAGCGTGTCCCCACTTGGTCAGGCGCGTCTCCAGGTGGCTGCTCAGGTACTCGGCCGGCGTCACCGTGTGCCCGAAGACGGTGAAGCTGGGGACGTGGTTGAGGCTCAGGGACAGCTCGGCCAGGGTCAGGTGCAGCTTGTCCATGCTAGGGGACAGTCACGGTGTGACCCCGTGGGGACAATCCACGGGGGCAGTCACACTGTGTCCCCACGCCATACCCAAGCTCTGGAGGCTTCAGGTGAACTCCTGAAGCTCCCAAAGGCCACCAAAACCCCAAAGGCCACCAAGACCCAAGGGTCCTGAAGCCCCCCAAACCCACTGAGCCCCCAGAGGTTCTGTAGCCCCCCAAACCCACTGAGCCCCCAGAGGCTCTGCAGACCACCGAAGTCCCCAGAACCGTGACCCTGTGGGGACAATCCCTCCCCCGGGTGGCGCTCACTTGGTGGTCAGGGTCCTGTCCCGCCGCTGGCTCTCTGTCCCCGGTTTGTCCCTTTGGGGCTCCCCCTTGCGGGGCGGCTGCTTCGGGGTTTTCTTGACGCGGGCTCTGCTGATGGTGGCCGCACAGTGCTTGGGGAGGAGCTGTGGGGCGGGGACAGGGTCATGGGGACACGGGGACAGGGTCATGGGGACATGGGGACACCCCAAACGGGGCCACCATGACCACAGGCCACCATCCCCCAGGCCTGGGTCGGGGGATGCCCCACCAGGTTTGGCCCCCATGGAGGAATTCCTCATCCCGAGGGTTTGGTGGGGACAGGGGGACGAGGGGACAGAGAGGACCACGATGGCCACAGAGATCCCAGAGGTTCTGGAGACCCCAAAGGCCGCAGAGATCCTCAAGCTGATGGAGACCTCAAGGTGGTGGAGACCCCAAAAGGCAGAGGGATCCTGAAGGTGCGAGGACCCCAAAGGCCACTGAACCCCTAAAGATGCTGGAGCCCCCAAAGGTTCTGGAGACCCCAAAGGCCACCAAGACCCCAAAGGCCACCAAGATCCCAAAGGTCCTGAAACACCCAAAAGTCCTGGAGACCCCAAAGTTCCTGGAGACCCCAAAGGCCATCAAGACCCTACAGGTCCTGAAGGCCCCGAGGGTCACCAATCCCTCCAAAAGTCCCACACCCCCTGGACTCCCCCAAGCCCCCCAAAGGTCCCAGACCCCCCAGACCTCCCCAGACCCCCCAGACCTGCTGGCTGAGGTTGTGCTGCTCGGCGCAGGCGTCCAGGACGCAGCCGCTGCCCACCCGCGCCAGCTCCTCCAGGAACTTGTGGCACAGCCCCAGCGCCGCCGCCTCCAGCTGGGGGTACTGGGGGGGACACGGGACCCCTCAGAGCTGAGCACGGGGACCCCCAACCCCCCCCCCGGGTGTCACCCACCTCCTCGGGGCACATGGGGTGCTGGCAGCGCGAGAAGTGGGCGCAGAGCAGGGGGAAGGCGATGGCGAAGCGCAGCATGGACGGCTCGTCCAGCGTCAGCGCGAACATCCGCTCCAGGGGCCGGGCGTGGAAACTGTGGGACAGGGATGGGGACGGGGATGGGGACAGGGACGGGGACAGGGATGGGGACAGGGACAGGGTCAGGGGACACCGTGAACATCCGCTCCAGGGGCCGGGCGTGGAAACTGTGGGACAGGGATGGGGACAGGGATGGGGACGGGGATGGGGACAGGGACGGGGACAGGGACAGGGTCAGGGGACACCGTGAGCATCCACTCCAGGGGCCGGGCGTGGAAACTGTGGGACAGGGACAGGGATGGGGACAGGGATGGGGACGGGGACGGAGACAGGGACGGGGACAGGGACAGGGTCAGGGGACACCGTGAACATCCACTCCAGGGGCCGGGCATGGAAACTACCAGAGGGGACAAGAGGGGACAGGGACAGGGATGGGGACAGGGATGGGGACAGTGGGGTCAGGAGGAAAGGGGCAGGGATGGGGATGAGGGTGGAAAGGGGTGGGCAAAGGGGTACGGGGTGGGCAAAGGGGCTCACCAGAGGTGGGACAGGTCGGAGGTCTCGTCCAGCAGCTCCTCGGGCCGGTCCAGCAGGCGCGTGTGGAACACCACCAGGCTCATGGCACGGCCAACGTCCCCATTGGAGCTCAACGGCAGCGCAGCCTTGGCCACACTGGTGTAGGCCTGGGGACAGCCAGGGGACAGCGTGGGGACAGCAGGGACAGGGGACAGCCGGGGGGACAACCGGGGGGACAGCAGGGACAGGGGACAGCCAGGGGGACAGCCATGGGGACATGGGGACAGCCATGGGGACAAGGTCAGGGAGACAAAGATGGGGACAGGGAAAGGGACAGCAGGGACAGGGTCAGGGGACATGGAGACATGGGGAGAGCAGGGACAGGGTCAGGGGACATGGGAACAGTGATGGGGACAGGGACTGGGGGCAGAGGGACAAGGATGGGAACAGCAGGGATGAGGAGGAATGGGATCGGCACAGGGATGGGGACAGGACAGGGACAGGGACAGGGAAAAGGACCTGGGGACAGGGACAGGGATGGGGACAGGGACCTGGGGACAGGGACAGGGATGGGGACAGGGACCTGGGGACAGGGACAGGGACCTGGGTACAGGGACCTGGGGACAGGGACAGAGCCAGCACCTGGAGCCGGAACCAGTCCAGGCGCAGCGCGGTGAAATCAAACTGCTCCTGGTCATCGACTGCGGGGACAGAGGGACACGGGGACAGGGCTGGGGGTGGCAGTGCCACCGCCGGGGACCCCCTGGAGCCACCACCCTTCGGGGCACCTGGGATTGTCCCCGAGCTCCCGGGACAAGGGGGACACAGAGCTGGGGTGGCACCCGCGACACGGTGAGGGGACACTCCGGGCTGGGAGGGGACATCCTGGGGTGGGAGGGGACAATCCGAGATGGGAGGGGACAATCCGGGCTGGGAGGGGACATCCTGGAGTGGGAGGGGACAATCCGAGATCGGAGGGGACACTCCGGGCAGGGAGGGGACAATCCGAGATGGGAGGGGACAATCCGGGCTGGGAGGGAACATTCCAGGATGAGAGGGGACACTCCAGGATGAGAGGGGACACTCCAGGCTGGGAGGGGACATCCCGAGCTGGGAGGGGACATTTCAGGCTGGGAGGGGACAATCCGGGCCGGGAGGGGACAAACCCGCACCTTCCTTGGCCGAGAGGGCCGCGAGGGAGCTGACGAAGGACGAGAGGATCACGGACTCCTCCTCGGGGCACACCGAGAGGTTCTGCGGGGCCAGGGCGGGCTCAGGGGGCAGCGAGGGCCCGCAGGGGGCTCAGGGGACGGGGCCACCCCTGCCCGGGGCTACCTGGATGACGTCGCTGAGCACGAGGGCGTCGAAGCGGGCCAGGTACTGCCGGTGGTAGCGGCGCAGGAGCCGCAGGTGCCGCCGCACCAGAGCCCGCAGCTGCTCCAGCAGGAACAGCAGCTCCGCGATGCGGCTGAGCCGGGGGGGGGCGGTCAGAGACCCCCCCCGAAACCCGCCCGGGGTGCGGCAGGGACCCCCCGAGTCACCCCGGAACTCCCGAACCCTCCCAGTGCCCCCCGAACCCGCCCGAATCTCCTGAACACCCCTAAACCACCCCAAAGTGTCTGAACCACCCCCAGTGCCCCCCCCGAGTCACCCCGAAACTCCCGAACCCCCTCCCAGTGCTCCCCAAGCCCCCCGAAACTCCCGAACCCCCTCCCAGTGCTCCCCAAGCCCCTCGAAAGTCCCGAACCCTCCCAGTGCCCCCCGACCCGCCCGAATCTCCTGAATCCCCCAAACCGCCCCAAAACTTCTGGAAAACACCCGAAACTCCCGAACCCACCCAAAACTTCTGAACGGCCTCAGAGCCCCACAAGGACCCCCCCCCCCAAAAAAACCCACCCAGTGCCCCCCAAATACCCCCAAAAACCGCTGGACCCCCCCCCAAACCCGGGGCGTTCCCACCAGTGTCCCCCCTGTCCCCTCCCTGTCCCCACCTGTCGCTGAAGTCCTCGGGGTTCTTGCTCTTGGTCACGTGCTCGGCATGTCGCGACAGCCAGCTCACCTCGTCGCGACACAGCGACAGCGCCACGAACACCAGCAGGGCCTGGGAGGCGGAGGGGGGGGACAGGGGGTCGGGACCCCCCCAAAATGCCTCCCAAAACCTCCCAGAATCCCCCCCGAAATCTCCCGAAATTCCCCCCAGATCCTCCCCAAATCTCTCAAAACCCTCCAAAATCTCACGAAATGCCCCAAAGCCTCTGAAAGGCCTCCGAAATTCTCTCAAATGCCACTCAAAATCACACCCAAAATCTCCCAAACCCTCTCCCAAAATCTCCCAAACCCTCTCCCAAAATCTCACAAAAGCCCTCCAAAATCCTCCATAAACCCGGAAAATCTCCCCGAATCCCCCCAAAATTTCCCAAATCCTCCCCCAAAATCTCCCACCCCCCCCCAATATTCTCTCAAATCTCCCCAAAATCCACCCAAAATCTCCCCAATCCCAAAAAATGCCCCAAAATCTTCCCAAATCCTCCCTCCAAAATCCCCCCATAATCTCAGAGAATCTCCCCAAATTCCTCCCAAATTTCCCCCAAAATCCCCCCAAAATTTCCTCAGACCCCCCCAAAATCTCCCTAATCCCCACGAAATGCCCCAAAATCCCCCCAGATATCTCAAAATCCCCCCTAAGCTCCCCCAAATCTCTCTCAAAATCCCCCCAAAATTTCCTCAAATCCCCCCCAAATATCTCAAAATCCCCCCTAAGCTCCCCCAAATCTCTCCCAAAATCCCCCCAAAATTTCCTCGAATCCCCCCAAAATTTCCTCAAAGCCCCCCAAAATCCCCCCAAGCCCCCCCAAAGCCCCCAGCCCCACCTTGGGTCCCAGCAGCCCGGGCTGATCCTCCAGCAGCGCCGCCAGCTCCCGCACGGCCCCGCGCAGGAACGAGCGCCGGCCCCGGTGCAGCGCCGGGCTGGGGGGGCACGGGGGGGTTCGGGGGGGCCCCGGGGGTCTCGGGGGTCGGGGGGAACCGGGGGGAACACGGGGGGACAGGAGGGGACAGGGGGAGAGGGCAGGACCCGGCGCAGGAAGCAGGGGTGGCCCTGGGGCAGCGTCAGGTTGGGGGGGCACGGAGGAGTTTGGGGGGACCCTGGGGGTCCCCGGGGGTCGTGGGGAGTCATGGGGGACCGGGGGGGGACAGGGGGAGAGGGCAGGACCCGGCGCAGGAACCAGGGGTGATCCCATGGGGATGGGGGAGGCTTGAGGGGATTTGGGGGGCTCAGGATGGGGACGGGGGGGGGTCACGGCCAGGATCACCCAGAGGACAGCAAAGGGCAAAGGGGGCGGGGTGGGTGAGACCCCCCCCAGGAACCCCCCCGGTTTTGGGGTGCTCTGGGCCCTCCCACTGCCCCAAACCCCCAGGACCCCCCCCAAAAAAACCAAACCCCCCCCAGCCCCCGGACCTGTGCGCCGCCGCGTGCTCCCGGCACTCCCGGACATCGGCCACGCGCTTCCCGTACCTGCGAGGGGCACCCGCACCTGGCACCGCACCTGGCGCCACCCCCGGAGCCCCCCGGGCACCCCCAGAGCCCCCCCGGGCACCCCCAGAGCCCCAGGTACTCAGGAGAACCCCCCGAGCACCCCCAAAGTGCCCTGAATAGCCCCCCTGGCACCCCCTGAGTCCCCAGTGAAGCCCCCAGACCCTGGCACCGCCTGTGCCACCCCCTGCCCGGGCCGTGCCACCCCCGGTGTCCCCATCGTGATGTCCCCCCCGGGGCAGTGCCACCCTCGCCCTGGGCAGTGCCACTCGCAGTGTCCCTGTCCCCCCCTGGCAGTGCCATCCCTGGTGTCCCTGTCCCCATCCCTCCCTGGCAGTGCCATCCCTGGTGTCCCAGTCCCACCCCCTGGCAGTGCCACCTCTGGTGTCCCTGTCCCCCCCTGGCAGTGCCACCCCTGGTGTCCCCGTCCCACCCCTGGCAGTGCCACCCCTGGTGTCCCCATCCCTCCCTGGCAGTGCCACCCCTGGTGTCCCCCCACCCCAGGCAGTGCCATCCCTGGTGTCCCAGTCCCACCCCCTGGCAGTGCCACCTCTGGTGTCCCTGTCCCCCCCTGGCAGTGCCACCCCTGGTGTCCCCGTCCCACCCCCTGGCAGTGCCACCCCCGGTGTCCCCACTCACCCCTTGAGCCCCCCCAGCAGCTCCTCGGTGACCTTGTGCACCGCGATGGCCTCGTCGCGCACCAGGGTGACAAAGAGGGACCCGCGCAGGGCCTGGCGCCACAGCTCCTGGCACGGGGGGGTGCCCAGGGCGCCCGGGCACACCAGGAACCCCACTGGGGGGAACACGGGGTCAGGGACCCCAAAACGGGGACAGGGACCCCAAAATGGGAACAGGGACACCAGGGACCCCAAAATGGTCACCAGGGGTTGGGGACACGGCGCAGGAGGGTTTGGGGACACTCAGGCAGTGCCAGCACTCACGGATGATCCAGCGCTCCATCACCTCCAGGGACAGGTACTCACAGGCCATCTGGGGACAGCAGTGCCACCACGTCACTGTCCCCTGAGCCCCCAGTGCCCGTGTCCCCGTGTCACCGTACCCCTGTCCCTGTGTCACCACACCCCTGTGCCCGTGTCACCATACCCCTGTCCCTGTGTCACCACACCCCTGTGCCCGTGTCACTCACGCTGTCGCAGGTGACCGGGCTCAGCATGTCCCCATGTCCCCACGTCCCCACAGGTGTCACTCACGCTGTCGCAGGTGACCGGGCTCAGCATGTCCCCCTGTCCCCATGTCCCCATGTCCCCATGTCCCCACAGGTGTCACTCACGCTGTCACAGGTGACCGGGCTCAGCCTGTCCCCCTGTCCCCATGTCCCCATGTCCCCACAGGTGTCACTCACGCTGTCACAGGTGACCGGGCTCAGCCTGTCCCCCTGTCCCCATGTCCCCATGTCCCCACAGGTGTCACTCACGCTGTCACAGGTGACCGGGCTCAGCCTGTCCCCATGTCCCCATGTCCCCACAGGTGTCACTCACGCTGTCACAGGTGACCGGGCTCAGCCTGTCCCCCTGTCCCCCTGTCCCCATGTCCCCATGTCCCCACAGGTGTCACTCACGCTGTCACAGGTGACCGGGCTCAGCATGTCCCCCGCGGGTCCCAGCAGGGACAGCAGCTGCTCCTGCCGCCACAGCTCCGCGTCCCGGCAGCGCCGTGCAAACGGGGCCCGCAGGGACAGCAGCGCACAGCTCACGGCCTGGGGACAGCAGCGCCACACTGGGGACACCGCCCGGACACACGGGGTGGCCCCCACAGGGGGGTGGCCCTGCCGGGGACCCCCGACCCACCTTGGTGTGGGGCCCGAACTCCTCGGGCAGCTTCTTCAGGGGGTGCTCGTACTCCAGCACCATCTGCGCCAGGCGGGGGAAGCTGGGCTCGCTGTGGGGACACAGTGTTGGGGACACGTTGGGGACAGCCCCGGGGCCGGTTCTGGCATTGGGGACATGCTGAGGACACATTGGGGACAAACCCGGGGCTGGTTCTGGCACTGGGCACAAGTTTGGGACACGCCGGGGACCACCCCAGAGTCAACCCTGTTGTTGGGGACACACTGGGAACAGCCCCAGGGCCAGCCCCGGCATTGGGGACACAGTGGGGATGATCCCAGGATGACCCCAATGAGGCCACAGCCTTGGGGACACACTGGGGACAACGCTGGGCTTGGGACACGGCCCTGGGGACATCAAGGGTGGGGACACGGCCCTGGGGACAGCACGGGGTCAGTCAGGGAGGCCTGGGGACAGCCTGGGGACAGCGCGGAGGGCACTGGGGACAGCCCCAGTGGGGACCCAGCCCCGGGGACAGCAGGGTGGCCCTGGGGACAGCAGGTGGCACCTGGCGCCGTGGCTCATCTCGTGCGCGCACTGGTAGAGCCCCAGCAGCAGGCGCCGCTCCTCGGCGCGCGCCAGCAGCAGCACCAGCGACACGTAGGTGACAACCAGGTCCAGGTAGCCCTTGGTGAAGTCGTAGTTGATGTGCTGGAGGGGAGGGGACAGCGTCAGGGCGCGGCGACAGCGCGGGGGGGGTGGCACTCGGGGGTGGCACTCACGATGTCGAAGAAGCACTGGCTGGCGTCGATGGTGTTGAGCAGCTCATACACGTGGTCCTGGGGACGAGGGGACAGCGCCGCGTGTCACCGCCGTGCCCCCGGCCCTGAGGGACCCTTCTGTCCCCTCTGTCCCCCATGTCCCTGGCTCTGAGGGACCCTGACTGTCCCCCATGTCCCCTCTGTCCCCTCCCGGCTCACCCGGAACTCCAGCACGTCCAGGAAGGTTTGGTAGAACGGAGCCAGCGCCCGCACGATGTCCCCTCTGTCCTTGTGCACCGGGCCCAGGTGCTGCTGTGGGGACACGGGGGGGACAGCAGCGTGGGTGGCACGGGGGGACACAGCGGGACAGCAGGGACACAAGGGAGGGGACACGGGGACAGTGGGGTCTCCGGGGTGGGGACACAGTGACAATGGGGACACAGGGATGGGGGGACACTGGGGTAGGAACAAAGAGGTAGTGACACATGGGTGGGGACATGGGGAGAGTGGGGACTCAGGGGGTGGGGACAGCAGGGACACGGGGACACGGGGACAGGGGGACACAGGGACAGGGGGACACAGGGACAGGGGGACAGTGGCTCACGGTGCTGCTGCGCACGTCCAGGTGCGGGAATTTCTTCAGGATGAACTTGGCCGAGGCCTCCATGGCTTTGTCCCCGAGGAAGGGCGGCCGCGTGCGGGGGTCCGAGCACGTCTGGGGGACCCCCGGGTCAGAACCCCCCGAAACGACCCCAAAAAACCCTCCCGGGGCTGGGACACCCCAGAAAATAACCCCAAAACTGAGACACCCCCCCCCCCCATAATATCCCCCCAAACCCCTCCCAGGCTGGGAACCCCCCAAACCTCCATCCTACCCCAACCTTCCCTGGAACCCCCCAGGTTCCCCCTTAGGGTCGGGATCCCTCCAAAAACCCCCCCAAAACTGAGACACCCCCTCCTCAAACCCCCCCAAATTTCCCCTCCAGGGCTGGGACCCCCCAAACCCCCCCTGTCCAAGCCCCTCCCTGCCCAGGATCCCCCCAAATCCCCCCTAAATCCCCTCCTGGGCTGTGCCCCCTCCCCAAATCCCCCCAATCCCCCCAATCCCCCCATCCCTCGCTCCCCTCAATCCCCTTGGCTGCTCCCCATGGCCAGGGGGCTTTGGGGACCCTCGGGTGACCCCCAGGACCCCCCCCCCCCCAGACCTTTTTGAGGTTGTAGACCCTCACGAGGACCCCCCGGCCCCGCTCGTTGAGCAGCGTCAGCTTCTCGGCCAGTTTGTCCCCGTACACCGAGGGCAGGGACATGGTGGCACCTCGGTGGCACCCCCAGAGTCCTCAGAAGGCCCCAAACCCCAACTTCCCCTTCCTGGGCTGGGCCCGGCAGCGCCGGGGCCGCGGGGAGCACGTGACAGAGCCGCCACCGCCCCGTGACACCGCGGGGACAGCGGCGGTGGGGACGCAGGTGGTGCTGGCCCGTGCCACCATCGGCCCCATCGGGGGCTCCGACAGCCCCAGCTCAGGGCCCGAAATCGGGGACCAGGCCCTGTACGGAACCAATTTGGGCCCACGGAACCCAAATGCACTCCCGTTTGTGCCCCTTTTGGGTCTCTTTCATCCCCAAACTGGTGTCATTTGTCCCCAATCAGGGGACGCCAATCTAGGCCCATTTTACCCCAATCAGGGCCCTATATGGGGTCACGGCCCTGTATCGGGGTCACGGCCCTATATAGACACAATTTGAGCCCATGGAACCCAAATTCACTCCCATTTGTTCCCCTTTTGGGTCTCTTTTATCCCCAAACTGGTGTCATTTGTCCCCAATCAGGGGACACCAATCTAGGCCCATTTTACCCCAATCAGGGCCCTAAATGGGGTCACGGCCCTGTATTGGGGTCTACATAGACACAATTTGAGCCCATGGAACCCAAATTCACTCCTGTTTGTGCCCCTTTTGGGTCCCCTTTGTGCCCCTTTTGGGTCCCATTTATCCCCAAATGGGTCTCATTTATATCCAGTCAGGGGACCCCAATCAGGGCCCATTTTACCCCAATCAGGGCCCATTTAACCCCAAACTGTGCCCTTTAACCTTAAACTGGGCCCATTTACCCCACTCAGAGCTGATTTACCCCAATCTGGGTCCATTTACCCCAGTCAGGGCCAGTTTACCCCAATCTGGGCACATTTACCCTAATCTGGTCCCATGTAGCCCAAACCGGGCCTATAAAACCCCAATTTGTGCCTGTTTGAGCCCAGTCAGGCCCCATTCAGATCCAAATTTTCCCCTGTTGCCATCGATGCCTTAATTTTTAACTTTTAATTTTTTTTTTTAGTTAAACAGAACAATCCTCCTCATCCCAAAATCCAAGGACACCGTAACAGCCTCAAGCCCAAAAATTGTAAACAACAGCGAATTGACAAAATCACCCAGGAGGATGGAACTTCATAACACAAAACTTTAATTAGACAAATAACCCCAATACACAAATGAACCAAAAGTTACAAAGGTGCGAAAATATAAAAATATAATTTTTTTTTAGTCCATTTGAGTCTAGCTTGGGTTTAGCCCCGGCCAGGCTCTTCTACTTTAAAGCCTTTTAATTAGGAATTTTTAATGAATTCCTAATTTATTTTGGGAACAGAGCTTTTAATTTTTAATAAATTCCTGTCGGAACTCAGTCCATCCCTCCGGGTGTCCAGAGTTTTGCCAAAGGGCTCGGAGACCCTGGCACGCAGCCCAGAACACCTGGGGATCTGATTTTGACCCCTGGAGCAAATTACCAGCTTTGTATGAGGACCTGAAAGTCACACAGGTTTGAATGGTGTAATAACAAAAATATCACAGGGTGAAAATGTAGATTTTAGGATTTTTGGAATGGGGTTATGAGGACAAGATGGAGGAACTTGGGCATGTCCTGTCCTTCTTCTCCTTCTTCTTCTCATTCTCCATTTTCTGCTGTGATGGTGGCACTTTGGGATTGGTTTAGAGTAGAAGTGCACTGTCTAACATGGGTGACAGGTATTGGGAATTAAGTGTAAATATGTTATACGTAGTTTGCAGTATAAAAGGACAACACCGCCTCGGGGGCGGTCAGAGTGCCTGTGGCTGCCCTGCTGAGCTGACCTTGGCTGGGCAGAAAGGAAATTTTATAGATAAGAATTAATAAACAACCTCAAGACCGAAAAGCGAAGAGTCCAGACTCGTTTTTCAGCCGCGCGGGCCGAAGCAGAGACGCCCTGCGCATCTCGGGGCAGGAATTAACGACCAAAAACCCGAGAAATTCCCCATTTATTTTCAGCGCGTTCCAGGCGGCGCCGCGGCGCCCCCCAGCGGCTCGGAGGACCCGGGAGCGGCGCCCGTTGCCGCGGTAACGGCGACGCTGCCGTAAAGCAAAACCGGCGCTGGTGAGACCGGACCGGGACAGAACCAACTCTGGTGAGACCCGAACGGCACCGGTGGGACCGAACCGGGACCGAACCGGGACCGAACCGGGACCGAACCGGGAGTGGTGGGACCGAACCGGGACTGCTGGGACCAAACTGTGGCCGGTGAGACCGAACTGGAACTGAACCGTGCCCGGTGGGACATAATCGGTACCGAACGGTGCCCGGCGGTACCGAACGGTGTCCGGTGGAACGTAACCGGCACCGTGCCCGGTACCGTCGGGCCCCTCGGGCCCGCATGGAGCCCGACGCGCTCGTGCAGTGCCCGTACGACCGGAGCCACCAGGTGCGCGTGTCCCGCCTGCCCTATCACCTGGTGCGCTGCCAGCAGGTGCGCGGGGGACAGCGGGACAGCGGGACAGGGGGACAGCGGGATGGGGGGGACAGGGGGACAGCGGGACAGGGGGACAGCGGGACAGCGGGATGGGGGGGACAGGGGGACCTGTGAGTGGTCGGTTTTGGGGTCCAGGACCTGCCGGGGGGAGGCTGTGAGGGTCTGGGGTCTGCAGGGGTTTTGGGTCAGGGTCAGCAGGGATTTGGGGTCAGAGTCTGCGGGAATTGGGGTCGGGATCTGCGGGGGTTTGGGGTCTGGGCTCTGCAGAGGTTTGGGGTCGGGGTTTGGGAGGGTCTGGGCTCTGCAGGAATTGGGGTCGGGGTCTGGGCGGGTCCGGGCTCGGCGGGGTCTCAGGTTTGGGGTGCAGGGCGGGCCTCGGTGTCCCGTCCCCGCCCCCCCTTAGCCCCGCCCCCCCCGTGTCCTTGTCCCCAGAACAACCCGCAGGTGTCGCGCACCTTGGCCACGTGTCCCTTCAACGCGCGCCACCGCGTCCCGCGCGCGCTCCTGCGCGCCCACGTCACCTCGTGCCCCGACAAACTGCCACTCGAGCTGCCCCCAGGTACGCTGGGACCCCCAGGTGTGCGCCCAGGTGTCCCCAGTGTCCCCCCAGGTGTGCCTCCCCAAATGTGTCCCCAGGTGTGTCCCCCTCCAGGTCCCCCCAGGTGTGCCCAGGTGTCCCCAATGTCCCCCCAGGTGTCCCAGGTGTGTCCCCTCACCGCTGTCCCCTGTGTCCCCGCAGAACCTGAGGACATGGCCAAGACAGTGCACACCTGGCAGCCCCCCCCGTGCCAGGAGGACTGGGACGCAGGTGAGGGTCCCACGGTGTCCCCACGGTGTCCCCACAGGCTGGCACCGTGTCCCCATGGTATCCCCCCATGATGTCCCCATCATGCTCCTGTCTTGTCCCCATGGTCTCCCCATGGTGTCTCTGTTGTGTCCCCACCATGTCCCCATTTTGTTCCCATCCTGTCCCCATCCCTGTCCCCACGGTGTCCCCATCCTGTCCCCACTTTGTCCCCCCGGTGTCCCCGTGCAGAGCTGAGCGAGCAGGAGCTGGAGGAGCCTCCCCCGTTCATCCTCCAGGTCACCAAGGGGGACCTGCCCGTCCCCTGCCACAGGTAGGACCTGGGGACAGGGCTGGCACCACCGCTCGGGGGGGCGGGAGTGTCCCCAAGTGCCACACTCGGGTGTGTGACTGTCCCCAGTGCCACACTCGGGTGTGTCTGTGTGTCCCCAAGTGCCAAACTCAGGTGTCTCTGTGTGTCCCCAAGTGCCACATTCAGGTGTGTGACTGTCCCCAGTGCCACACTCAGGTGTGTGACTGTCCCCAGTGCCACACTCAGGTGTGTCTGTGTGTCCCCAGTGCCACACTCGGGTGTGTGACTGTCCCCAGTGCCACACTCAGGTGTGTCTGTGTGTCCCCAAGTGCCACACTCGGGTGTGTCTGTGTGTCCCCAGTGCCACACTCGGGTGTGTCTGTGTGTCCCCAAGTGCCACATTCAGGTGTGTCTGTGTGTCCCCAAGTGCCACACTCGGGTGTGTCTGTGTGTCCCCAAGCGCCACATTCAGGTGTGTCTGTGTGTCCCCAGTGCCACACTCGGGTGTGTCTGTGTGTCCCCGAGTGCCACACTCGGGTGTGTGTGACTGTCCCCGGTGCCACACTCGGGTGTGTCTGTGTGTCCCCAGTGCCACATTCAGGTGTGTCTGTGTGTCCCCAAGTGCCACACTCGGGTGTGTCCGTGTGTCCCCGGTGCCACACTCGGGTGTGTCTGTGTGTCCCCAGTGCCACATTCAGGTGTGTCTGTGTGTCCCCAAGTGCCAAACTCAGGTGTGGGAGTGTCCCCAAGTGCCACACTCGGGTATGTCCGTGTGTCCCCAAGTGCCACACTGGGCTGTCCCCCTCAGGACACCGGAAGTGACGCCCCCCGACCCCGCCGCCCCACCAGAGGGGCTGACGCTGAGGAAGCCCCGGCCGGCGACAGCAGGACCGCGCTTGGGGACAGCAGGACCGCGTCTGGGGACAGCAGGACCGCGTTTGGGGACAGCCGGACCGCGTCTGGGGACAGCGCGGCCCCGGCCGATGACGGCGGGGGGGGTCCCGGGGGTCGCGGGGCCCGGGGGGGCCCCCCCGGCTGTCAAATATTTCCGGAAATAAAAACTCGTGCGGGAGCTGCCGCTGTCCCCGGGGGGCGACACCGCGGCTGGGGACGGCGCCACCCCCATGGCGTGGGGGCGACGCGGGGACCCCCGCCCTGACCGGGGGTGTCACCCCCCGCCCCCCCCCCCCACCCCCGCGCTGGTCACTGCGGGCTGGGGGTGTCCCCTCCCGGTGTCCCTGGAACCCCCCCTGTCCTGTCCCCACGCCCTCGATGTGTCCCTGCCACCCTCCCGGTGTCCCCCCTGTCCTGTCCCCCCCCCGTGTCCCTGTCACCCCCCCTCGTGTCCCTGTCACCTTCTGGTGTCCCCCTGCCACTCCCCTGGACGTGTCCCTGTCACCCCCCTCGATGTGTCCCTGTCCCCGTGTCCCTGTCCTGTCCCCACGCCCTTGATGTCCCCCCGCCACCCCCCTGGTGTCCCCCTGCCGCCCTCCTCGATGTGTCCCTGTCCCCCCCCCCCGTGTCCCTGTCCCCCCCGCGGTGTCCCTGTCCCTGTCCCTGTCCCTGTCCCCGTCCCCCCCTGTCCCGTCCCCTCCCCCCATTCCCTTTCCCCCGATCCGGCGCTCCCGGGAGCGATTTTGGGCTCGGGGGGGGCAATTTTGGGGCATCTTGCGCAAGGTCCCGTCCCCGTCCCCCCCCCCCCCCCGTGCCCGGGGTACTGGGACAAAGGGGGGGGGGGGGTCCCCATCCCATCCTGCGGGGGGGGGGGGGAAACACCCCACCTTGACCCCCCCCCCCCCCAACCCCACCCTGGAAATCCTTCCCCAAAATTGTCCCAGAGCGTCCCCACCCCCGGGACCCCCCCGAGACCCCCAGGAGGGGGGAGATCCCCACCCCCCCCTCCCCAAATTCCTCCTCCTTTCCCCCCCCCCCCGCGCCGGGAGCTGACTCCGCTCGGAGCCGCCGGATTTGGGGCGGAAAAAGTGGAAATGGGAATTTCTGTGTCACCGCCGCCTCCGGTGCCGCCACCCCCCGCTCCCGCCCGCGTTTGGGGGCACAAAAATCTCCTTTTTATCCCTTTTTATCCCTTTTTATCCTTTTCCCCCCTTTCCCAGGGGTTCGCCCCGCTGGGTCCGGCTCGGGGCGGGAGGCGGGGGGGGGGGGGCCCTGGAATGTTCTGGAATTGTGGAAATTCCGGGATCGCAGCTGCGGGGCGGGATCGGGATCGGGATCGCCACCCCCGCCCCGATCCCAACATCTGCTGCGGGCCCGGCCTCTCCCTGCCTGATCCCGCTGCATTTCCCCCAAAATCCCACCCAGATCCAGGCGGGATTTTTCCCTTTTTTTTCCCCCATTTTTTCCCTATTTTCCCTATTTTCTTTCCTCCTTTTCCCCCTTTTTTTCCCCCCCTTTTTTTCCTTATTTTTCCCTATTTTTTTCCTTTTTTCTCCCTTTTTTCGCCTATTTTTTCTTATTATTTTTCCTAGTTTTCCTATTTTTTTCCAACTTTTTCCTAACTTTCTCCTAACTTCTTCCAACTTCTTCCAACTTCTTCCAACTTCTTCCAGCTTCTTCCAACTTTTTCCAACTTTTTCCGAACTTCTTCCAACTTCCAATTTCTTCCAATTTCTTCCAATTTCTTCCAACTCCTTCCGATTTTTCCTGTTTTTCCCTATTTTTCCCTGTTTTTTCCCAGCTCTGCCCCCTCTCCCTGTGTGTCCCGGGCCTGGCCCGGAGTTTTTCCTGCCAGGGCGGATCCGGGCGGGGGTTGGAAAATCGGGATCGCCGTCCCCGCCTGGGAAAAAACAGGCGGCTCCCGCTTTTCCACCCATTTTTTAATGGCGATTTTTGTTTTCCCTCTCTCCCCCGGGCCGGGAATTCCCTGGGCAGGGAGGCTCTGGAATGTTCCGAGGCCATCCCAAATCTCTGTCACCTTTGTTGTCCCCAAATCCCCAAGGGGATTCTGCCCCTGGCACTTTTGGGGGGATTTCTGGGGGGTTTTTGGGTTCACCCGAGGGGGTTTTGGTGGTTTCTCCCGGATTTTGGGGCTGCTGGGATCCCCCAAAAAGAGGCCTGAGGCAGGAATTTGTGGGGAAAACAGGGGACACCCCAAAACTCAACATTTCACCCCAAAAAAGAGAAGGGGGGGAGCGGCCCCAAATCCGCTCCTGCTGCCCCAGCCGGAAAATCCCGGATTTGACCCCAAAATGCCCCATGGGATCATGGGGGTGACCCCAAATGAGGATTTGGGGATATGGGGACACAAGGACATGGGGACGTGGGGACACAGGGACACAAGGACATGGGGACATGGAGATTTGGGGTTATGGGGACACGGGGATTTGGGGACATGGGGACACGGTGACACAGGGATTTGGGGACACGGGGATTTGGGGACATGGGGACACGGTGACACAGGGATTTGGGGACACGGGGATTTGGGGATATGGGGACAGGGGGATTTGGGGACATGAGGACATGGGGACACAGGAATTTGGGGTTATGGCGACACAGGGACATGGGGACATGGTGACACAGGGATTTGGGGTCGTGGGGACACAGGGATTTGGGATTATGGGGACACGGGGATTTGGGGATGTGGTGACACAGGGCTATGGGGTTATGGTGACACAGGGACATGGGGAGGTGGTGACACAGGAATTTGGGGACATGATGACACAGGGCTATGGGGTCATGGGGACACGGGGACATGATGACACAAGGCTATGGGGTTATGGTGACACAGGGACATGGGGACCTGGTGACACAGGGATTTGGGGACACGGGAACACGGGCACAGCCAGCACACGCGTGTGGCGGCTCCCTGTGCCGTGTGGTCCCGTGTCCCTGTCCCCACATGTCCCCAGAATGTCCAGCCACACACACACTCCCCCCTGTGTCCCCTTGGTGTCCCCCCCAGGCTGGCCCCATTCCCGCCCCCCGTGTCCCCTCATGTCCCCTCGTGTCCCTCCTGTGTCCCCCCCTCCGGCCTGGCCCCATTCCCGCCCCCCGTGTCCCCTCATGTCCCCTCGTGTCCCCGCCGTGTCCCCCCCCTCTGGCCTGGCCCCATTCCCGCCCCCCGGGTTCTCCAGCGCCTTTTTGGGAAGCGCCGGTGCCGGGGCCCCCCCGCGCCCCCCCCCGCGCCCGCCCGGGCTCCGGGCCAGCCCCGACCCCCCCGCGCCCCCGGGGACAGAGAGGGGACACCGCGGGGACACCGGGGGGACACCGCGGGGACACCGCGGGGACACCGGGGGGACACCGCGGGGACACCGCGGGGACACCGGGGGGACACCGCGGGGACACCGCGGCACCGGCTGCTCCGGGGGGGTGGCGGCGCCCCGGGGCCCCCCAGGAGCGGCCGGGGGGGGCGCGGGGGGTGACGTGGCCCCGCCGCCGGCCGGGCTAAATACGGGGCTGTACACGGGGCTGTACACGGGGCTGTACACGGGGCTATATACGGGGCTATATACGGGGCTGAGCCGGCCGTGAGTCAGGCCCGGCCCCCCCGGGCCCCCCCGGTGACTCAGGGGCGCGTCGGGACCGCGACGGGCACGGGGGGGGGGCCCACGGCGGGGAGGGGGCACTGGGGACACCCCTGGGGATGGGGGTCGGGGTGTCCCCCCCAAATGGGGCTGGGGGCACTGGGGAAAATGGGGACACCCCGCAGGGGGGGGGGCTGTGGTTGTACCCCCCTAAAGTGGGGCTGGGGGCACCCCCTAGGGGTGGCCGGGGGGTCTGGGGGATGTCTCTGGGATGGGACCCTGGGGCGACCCTGGGGTGGGGGGACAATGGGGGGGCAGAGCAGGAGGGGATTTGGAGCTTTGGGAATTTGGGAATTTAGGAATTTAGGGACATGGGAGTGTGGGAACTTGGGGATGTGGGGATTTGGGGATGTGGGGAGTTGGGGATTTGGGGATTTAGGGACATGGGGATGTAGGAATTTGGGGATGTGGGGAGTTGGGGGCGTGGGGAGTTGGGAATTTAGGAATTTAGGGACATGGGGGTGTGGGAACTTGGGGATGTGGGGAGTTGGGGATGTGGGGAGTTGGGGATTTGGGGAGTTGGGGATTTGGGAATTTGGGGGTTTAAGAACACGGGGGTGTGGGAATTTGGGGATGTGGGGATTTCAGGATTTAGGGATTTGGGAATTCGGGAATTTGGTGATGTGGGAATTTGGGCACGTGGGGTCACAGGGATGTGAGAGTGAGGAGCCTGGGGACAGGGGGACAGAGCCGGGCCACGCGCCGGCCCGCGGTCACCGTGTCACTGCACGGTGTCACCACGCGCGGCCCGGGTGTCACCGCACCCAGTTCTGGTGCCACCACCCTGCGCGTGCCCGGGGCCGGTGCGGGGCAGGAAAGGCCCCGGCGCCAGCTCATTGTTCCCCCCCCCACCCCCTCCGCGCCCGCCACTTCCCCCCCGGGCACGGAAACGTCCCCATTGTCCCCAGAGGGGCACAGCGGGCACACGGGACAGCGGCGACGCGCGGGGACACGCGGGGACACGCGGGGACAAACCCACCCCCCGCGCCACCACCCGCGCCCCGGGCACGGCCGCTGCTGCCCTGGGGGATCCCTGGGGGTGTCCCTGGGGGTGTCCCTGGGGGTGTCCCTGGGTGTCCCCACGGTCCCCTGGGTGTCCCCCCCGAGCCCCCCCGAGCCCCCCGAGCCCGGCCCAGCTGCGCGGCCGCCGTTGCATCAGCGGCGCTGGAATGCGGCGGCTGCCGGGCGAGGCCCCCGACCCCGGCCCCTGCACGCCCCCTCTGCACGCCCCCGGCCTCCCCTTGCGCACCCTCTTTGCACGCCCCCTCTGCACGCTCCCGTCCCCTTGCACGCCCCCTTTGCACGCCCCCGTGCACACGCGGCCACGCGCCCCGCACGGGGCCGGGGGTGTCCCCGCGTGTCCCCGCGTGTCCCCCCCTTTGCACCAGCACCGGGGGGGCCGCACACGCGTGCGGTGGGGAGGGGGCACCGCCCCGCCCCTCCTGTGTCCCCCTCCCTTGTCCCCCCGGGGAGGGGGGGGGGGGTTCCTACTGTCCCCTCATGTGTCCCCAAGGCGGTGCCAGCGCCGTGTCCCCCCCCCCCCCGGGGGGGCTCCTGTCTCCTCCCCGTGTCCCCCCCCACGGGCGTTCTCTCCCCCCTCCCGTGTCCCCCCGGGGGGGTCCCACCCCTCCGTGGGAACGGCTCCAGCCCCGGCCCCGTTTCCGCTCTTCCCTTCCAGGAAGCGGCGCCGGGATCCGGCCCCCCCCTGTCCCCCGCGGTGTCCCCTTCCTCCCTCCGTGTCCCCTTCCTCCCTCCATGTCCCCTTCCTCTCTCCGTGTCCCCTTCCCTCTCAGTGTCCCCTTCTCTCTCAGTGTCCTCTTCCTCTCTCAGTGTCCCCCCCGTGTCCCCCTCCTCCAGCCCTGTCCCCTTCCTCTCTCAGTGTCCCCTCCCTGTCCCCTGCGGTGTCCCCTTCCTCCCTCCATGTCCCCTTCCCTCTCAGTGTCCCCTTCCTCCCTCCGTGTCCCCCCCGTGTCCCCCTCCTCCGGCCATGTCCCCTCCTCCCTCGGTGTCCCCGGCCCTGCCATCCCCTGGCCTGGCCCTCTCCTGTCCCCTGTGTCCCCTGCCCTGCAGTGTCACCCGTGTCCCCCCATGTCCCCTGTGCCTGTCCCGCTCGTGTCCCCACACGGTGTCCTGTGTGCCAGTGTCCCCAAACGTCCCAGCACCCGCAGTGTCCCCATACCCCAGTGTCCCTGAGTCCCTGTCCTTCATGTCCCGCTGTCCCAAGGTGTCCCAGTGTCCCTGTCCCTCACATCCAAGTGTTTTCCTCATGTCCCTCATGTCCCTCATGTCCCAGTGTCCCTGTCCCTCATGTCCCAGTGTCCCTGTCCCTCATGTCCCAGTGTCCCTCATGTCCCTCATGTCCCAGTGTCCCTGTCCCTCATGTCCCTCAGGTCCCAGTGTCCCTGTCCCTCATGTCCCAGTGTCCCTCATGTCCCTCATGTCCCAGTGTCCCTGTCCCTCATGTCCCAGTGTCCCTCATGTCCCTCAGGTCCCAGTGTCCCTCTCCCTCATGTCCCAGTGTTTCTCATGTCCCTCATGTCCCTCATGTCCCTCAGGTCCCGCTGTCCCAGGGTCCCCGTGCCTTTTGCGTGTCCCCGTCCCTGCTGTCCCATTGCCCCCAGGGTGTCCCTCGGGCGTCCTTCAGGTGTCCCCATCCCTGATGTCCCCATGGCCCCGGGCTGTCCCGGTGTCCTTGGTGTGTCCCCGGGGTGTCCCCGTCCCCGCTGTCCCCGGGCGTCCCTGTCCCTTCTGTCCCCGCTCCCCCCGGGCTCCCCGGGGCCGGGGCCGGTGCCGGTGCCGGTGCCGGTGCCCGGCGGGGCTCAGGCTCCTCCCCGGTGAGTCACGGCGGGGCGGGGCGGCCCCGGGCCCCCCCCGGGCACTTTCCGAGGGGACTCGGGAGCGGGAGCAGCGCCGAGCCCGGGCAGCCCCGACCGCCATGGCCCCGGCCCCGGCCCCCCCGCGCCGCCCCCGGCCCCGGCGCCGCTGCCGGCCCCGGATGGCGCTGCCGGTGCCGCTGCCGGTGCCGCTGCTGCTGCCGCTGCTGCTGCCGCCGGTCGCCGCCTTCAACCTGGAGGCGTCGCGGCCCGTGGTGTTCCGCGGGGCCCCCGGCTCCTTCTTCGGCTTCGCGCTGGACTTTTACCTGCCCGAGCCCCGCAGGTACCGGGAACCGAGCCGGGAACCGAGCCGGGGACCGGGCCGGGAGCGGCACCGCCGGCCGCGAACCGCGCCGGGAACCGGGACCGCCCACGGGGAACCGGGACGGGACGGGACGGGGCGGGGGCGGCGGCGGCGCCGGGGCGGGAGCGGCCGCGGGGAGCGGGGAGGGCGGCGGGACGGGAACGGCGGGACCGAGGGACGGAGGGACCGAGGGACGGGACCGGGAGAGGGACGGGAACCGGGCACCGGGAGCGGGAGCGGCCGGCGGGGAGCGGGAGCGGCCCGGTGGGACGGGGAGCGGCCGCGGAGCGGGGCGGGGCGAGGAGGGCCGGCCCCGGAGCGGGATAACGGGAACGGGACAGCGGGACCGGGAATGGGAAGGGCCACCGGGAACGGGCGGGGGCGGCGGGAACGGGAACGGGAAGTGCGAACCGGGACCGAAAGCGTGAACAGAGAGCGGGACGGGGGAGAGGGAGCCGGAGCCGGGGAGCGGGGCGGGAACGGGGACCGGGCCGGGGCAGCGGGAACTGGAACGGGACACCGGCAATCGGAACCGGGAACGGGAACCGGGAACGGGAGGCAGGAAGCGGGGCCGGGGAACGGGAGCCGGGAGGGTCCGGCCCGTCCGGGGGTCCCGAGCGGGGCCGAGCCCCGGTCCCCCCGTGTCCCCCCCGTGTCCCCCCCGCGCCGGCCCCGCCGGGGGTCCCGGGGCCCCCCTGCCCCGGGCCCGGAGCGTTTCCTGTAACCGGAGCCGGGAGCTGCCCCCGGGGGGCTCGGGGGGGGCTCGGGGGGTCCCGAACATCTGGGGGAGGACCCGAACATCTGGGGGGGGACCCACGCACGGCCTTGCCGCCCCCCAACCCCCACGTGTGACCCACGGGGGACCCGGGGCGAACCGGGAGGGGTCTCGCAGCCCTGGAGGGGCCCGGGAGCAGCCGTGGGACCCCCCCCAGGCCCCGCGGGTGACACAAGCGCGGTGTCCCCGTGGTGTCACCACCCCCCGTGTGTCCCCCCAGTGTCAGCATCCTGGTGGGGGCCCCCAAGGCCAACACGAGCCAGCCCAACGTCACCCAGGGGGGGGCCGTGTTCCACTGCCCCTGGCCCCCCGAGGGCAGCGGCTGCGCCCCCATCGACTTCGACCACATCGGTGAGGGGACACCGGGGGGGACACGGGGGGAACTGGGGACACAGGGACACGGGGGGACATGGCAGGGGACAGGGATGGGGGGGGGGAACGGGGCACACCTGGAATGGGGACATGTGGGGGGACAGGACCCCCAGGAACAGGGACACAGGGGGGGACAAACCCGCCCAGGAGTGGGGACAGGGACAGGGACAAACCCCCCCGGGAACGGGGACAGGGACAAACCCCCAGGAATGGGGACAGGGACAAACCCCCCCAGGAATGGGGACTGGGACAAACCCCCCCGGGAACGGGGACAGGGACAAACCCCCCAGGGTATGGGGACAGGGACAGGGACAAACCCCCCCAGGAATGGGAACGGGGACAGGGACAAACCCCCAGGAATGGGGACAGGGACAGGGACAAACCCCCAGGAATGGGGACTGGGACAAACCCCCAGGAATGGGGACAGGGACAAACCCCCAGGAACGGGAATGGGGACTGGGACAAACCCCCCCAGGAATGGGGACTGGGACAAACCCCCCCGGGAACGGGGACAGGGACAAACCCCTCAGGGTATGGGGACAGGGACAGGGACAAACCCCCAGGAATGGGGACTGGGACAAACCCCCAGGAATGGGGACTGGGACAAACCCCCAGGAACGGGAATGGGGACTGGGACAAACCCCCCCAGGAATGGGGACTGGGACAAACCCCCAGGAACGGGAACGGGGACAGGGACAAACCCCCCAGGGTATGGGGACAGGGACAGGGACAAACCCCCAGGAACGGGGACAGAACCAGGCCATGGGCAGGGGACAGGAATGGGGACAAAGAGGGGGACCAGACCCCCCCCCCCCCAGACATTTGGGGACACCCCCAGGGGACGGGGCCACAGCGGTGGCGCCCAGCGGCCCCCAGGACCCCCCAGGGCAGCTCGGTGTCACCGCCCCCTGTCCCTGTCCCTGTCCCTGTCCCCACCCCCCAATGGCCTTGGCTCCGTTAATGATCAACCCGAGGGGTGAGGGGGGGCTGGGGGGGTCTCGGGGGGGTCCCCTGGGGGAGGGGGCGTGGCCTGACCGCTGCTCCGCCCCCCGCCCCCCCCAGGGACCCGCACCCACGACTTTGGGGGCAACAGCAGCGACGGCGCCGAGCCCGTGGAGTTCAAATCCCTGCAGTGGTTCGGGGCCACCGTGAGGGCCCACAACGGCTCCATCCTGGTATGGGGACACCATTGGGGACACCATTGGGGACACTAGGGGGACACAACGGCTCCATCCTGGTATGGGACACTGGGGGGACACTGGGGGGACACAACGGCTCCATCCTGGTATGGGGACACCATTGGGGACACTGGGGGGACACAACGGCTCCATCCTGGTATGGGGACACCATTGGGGACACTGGGGGGACACAACGGCTCCATCCTGGTATGGGGACACCATTGGGGACACTGGGGGGACACAACGGCTCCATCCTGGTATGGGACACTGGGGGGACACTGGGGACACCATTGGGGACACCACTGGGGACACAACGGCTCCATCCTGGTATGGGGACACCATTGGGGACACTAGGGGGACACAACGGCTCCATCCTGGTATGGGGACACTGGCGACACTGGGGGGGACACAATGGCTCCATCCTGGTATGGGGATATTGGGGACACTGGGGAGCATGGGGGGCATTGGGGACACTGGGCCCCCACCGGCTCCATCCTGGTATGGGGGCACCAATGGGGACACTGGGGACACTGGGGGGACACAACGGCTCCATCCTGGTATGGGGACACTGGGGAGCATGGGGGGCATTGGGGACACTGGGGACACAATGGCTCCATCCTGGTATGGGACACTGGGGGGACACGGGGGACACCATTGGGGACACAACGGCTCCATCCTGGTATGGGACACTGGGGGGACACTGGGGACACCATTGGGGACACCACTGGGGATACTGGGGACATTGGGGGGGACACAACGGCTCCATCCTGGTATGGGACACTGGGGGGACACCATTGGGGACACTGGGGGGACACAACGGCTCCATCCTGGTATGGGGACACTGGGGACACCATTGGGGACACTGGCGACACTGGGGGGACACTGGGGACACCATTGGGGACACCACTGGGGACACAACGGCTCCATCCTGGTATGGGGACACCATTGGGGACACTGGGGACACTGCAGGGGACACAACGGCTCCATCCTGGTATGGGGACACTGGCGACACTGGGGAGCATGGGGGGCATTGGGGACACTGGGCCCCCACCGGCTCCATCCTGGTATGGGGGCACCAATGGGGACAGTGGGGACATTGGGGGGGACATTGGGGACACAACAGCTCCATCCTGGTACCTTGGGGACACTGGGGACACCATTGGGGACATTGGGGGCACCCCATGGGGTGACCCAGCCGTGCCCGTGCCCCCCCCCCCCAGGCCTGCGCCCCCCTGTACAGCTGGAGCCCCCCCAAGGAGGAGGGGGGGGCGCGGGAGCCCGTGGGCTCCTGCTTCCTGTCCCTGGGCAACTTCTCCAAGTTCGTGGAGTACGCGCCCTGCCGCTCAGGTGGGACCCCAAAAACACCCCAAAAACACCCCAAAACACCCCCAAACACCCCAAAACACCCCAAAACACCCCAAAAACACCCCAAAAACACCCCAAAGCCCCCTGTCCTCCCTGCCGCTCAGGTGGGACCCCAAAAACCCCCCAAAACACCCTAAAGCCCCCCGTCCTCCCTGCCGCTCAGGTGGGACCCCAAAAACACCCCAAAAACACCCCAAAAACACCCCAAAACACCCCAAAGCCCCCTGTCCTCCCTGCCGCTCAGGTGGGACCCCAAAAACACCCCAAAAACACCCCAAAACCACCCCAAAACCCCCCCAAACCCCCTGTCCTCCCTGCTGCTCAGGTGGGACCACAAAACACCCCCAAAACCCCCAAAACCACCCCAAAACCACCGAAAACAACCCCCAAAAACCCTCAAAACCCCCAGCTCCTCCCTGCTGCTCAGGTGGGACCCCAAAACCCTCTCAAAACCACCCCAAAAACCCTCAAAACCTCCCGGGACCCCCTGTCCTCCCTGCTGCTCATGTGGGACCCCAAAACACCCCCAAAAATCGCCCAAAACCATCCCAAAACCCCCCAAAGCCTCCCGGGACCCCCTGTCCTCCCTGTCGCTCATGTGGGACCCCAAAACCCTCCGGGACCCCCCCAAAAAAAACCCCCAAAACACCCCAAAATCCACCCCAACCCCCCCTGCCCATCCTCACTGCCGCCCAGGTGGGACCCCAAAACCCCCCGGGACCCCCCAGCGACCCCCCCCGCACCCCCAGGGTGACCCCCCCCAAACCCGACCTGGTCTTTGGGGGGTGGCGGCGCCCCCTGAGCCCCCCAGGACCCCCTGACCCCCCCCGTGTCCCCCCAGACCTGAACTCGGCGGCCGGGCAGGGCTATTGCCAGGGGGGCTTCAGCGCCGAGTTCACACAGGTGGGCTGGGGGGGTCCCGGGGGGGTTTTGGGGGGAATTTGGGGGTTTTGGGGGATCCTGGGGGTTTTGGTGCTCCTGGGGGGTTTTTGGAGAGTTCTGGGGGGGGTTTTGGGGGGACTCCTGGGGGTTTTGGGGGGTCCTGGGGGGTCGGTGGGGGATCAGGGGTGTCGGGGGGAGTGAAGGGAGGGGGGTCCTGGGGGGTCCTGGGTGGGGTCCTGGGGGGGGTTCAGTGGGGGTTGGAGTTTTTGGGGGTTCTGGTGGGGTTCGGGGGGGGGGGTCCCTGGGGATTGGGGTTTTTGGGGGTTCAGGGGGGGTCCTGGGGTGTTTTGGGAGGGTTTGGGGGGAGTTGGGGTTTTTGGGAGGTCCCAGCGGCGTTTGGGGGGGGTTCAGGGGGAGTTTGGGGGTTTTTGGGGGGTCCCGGGAGGGTTTGGAGGGGTCCAGGGGGGGTTCATGGGGGTTTGGGGGTTTTGGGGGGTCCCGGGGGGATCCCGGGGGGGTTTTGGGGGTCCAGCCCCGCTGAGGGGGGGTCCCGCTGTCTCTGCAGACGGGGCGGGTGCTCCTGGGCGGGCCCGGCAGCTACTTCTGGCAAGGTGAGACCCCCGCCCCACCCGGACCCTGTCACCTGTCCCCTGTGTGTCCCCCCTGTCCCCACCCGGACCCTGTCCCCTGTCCCCTGTGTGTCCCCCCTGTCCCTGCCCTCCCTGTCACCTGTCCCCTGTGTGTCCCCCCTGTCCCTGCCTGGACCCTGTCCCCTGTCCCCTGTGTGTCCCCCCTGTCCCTGCCCTCCCTGCCCACCCTGTCCCCTGTGTGTCCCCCCTGTCCCTGCCCTCCCTGCCCACCCTGTCCCCTGTGTGTCCCCCCTGTCCCTGCCCGGACCCTGTCCCCTGTCCCCTGTGTGTCCCCCCTGTCCCCGCCTGGACCCTGTCCCCTGTCCCCTGTGTGTCCCCCCTGTCCCTGCCCGGACCCTGTCACCTGTCCCCTGTGTGTCCCCCCTGTCCCCACCCGGACCCTGTCACCTGTCCCCTGTGTGTCCCCCCTGTCCCTGCCTGGACCCTGTCACCTGTCCCCTCTGTGTCCCCCCTGTCCCTGCCCTCCCTGTCACCTGTCCCCTCTGTGTCCCCCCTGTCCCCACCCACCCTGTCACCTGTCCCCTGTGTGTCCCCCCTGTCCCTGCCCTCCCTGTCCACCCTGTCCCCTGTGTGTCCCCCCTGCCCTCGCCTGGACCCTGTCACCTGTCCCCTGTGTGTCCCCCCTGTCCCTGCCCCCCCTGCCCACCCTGTCCCCTGTCCATCCCCTGCCTGTTTTCCGTGTCCCTGTCCCCAAGGGTGCTGAGGTGTCCCTGTCCCCAGCCATGCTGAGGTGTCCCCTGTCCCCAGGGCAGGTGATGTCTGAGGTGTCCCCGGGCAGTGTCCCCTGTCCCCAGGCAGTGTCCCCAAGGGTGCTGAGGTGTCCCCTGTCCCCAGGGCAGGTGATGTGTGAGGTGTCCCCGGGCAGTGTCCCTGTCCCCAGGCAGTGTCCCCAAGGGTGCTGAGGTGTCCCCTGTCCCCAGGGCAGGTGATGTCGGCCACCCAGGAGCAGATCACGGCCGGGAACTTCCCCGAGTACCTGATCCAGGAGGTGCCGGGACAGCTCCAGACACGGCAGGCGGAGCCCAGCCACGACGACAGCTACATGGGTGACACTGGGGGACACGGGACACTGGGGACAGCTACATGGGTGACACTGGGGGACATGGGGACACTGGGGACAGCTACATGGGTGACACTTGGGGACACTGGGGACACTGGGGACAGCTACATAGGTGACACTGGGGGACATGGGGACACTGGGGACAGCTACATGGGTGACACTGGGGGACATGGGGACAGCTACATGGGTGACACTGGGGGACATGGGGACACTGGGGACAGCTACATGGGTGACATGGGGACATTGGGGACACTGGGGACAGCTACATGGGTGACACTGGGGGACATGGGGACAGCTACATGGGTGACATGGGGACATTGGGGACACTGGGGACAGCTACATGGGTGACACTTGGGGACACTGGGGACACTGGGGACAGCTACATGGGTGACACTGGGGGACATGGGGACACTGGGGACACTGGGGACAGCTACATGGGTGACACTGGGGGACATGGGGACACTGGGGACAGCTACATGGGTGACACTGGGGGACACTGGGGACACTGGGGACACTGGGGACAGCTACATGGGTGACACTGGGGGACATGGGGACACTGGGGACAGCTACATGGGTGACACTGGGGGACACTGGGGACACTGGGGACACTGGGGACAGCTACATGGGTGACATGGGGACACTGGGGACACTGGGGACACTGGGGACAGCTACATGGGTGACACTGGGGGACACTGGGGACAGCTACATGGGTGACATGGGGACACTGGGGGACATGGGGACACTGGGGACAGCTACATGGGTGACATGGGGACATTGGGGACACTGGGGACAGCTACATGGGTGACACTGGGGGACATGGGGACAGCTACATGGGTGACATGGGGACATTGGGGACACTGGGGACAGCTACATGGGTGACACTTGGGGACACTTGGGGACAGGGGGGGACAGCTACATGGGTGACACTGGGGGACATGGGGACACTGGGGACAGCTACATGGGTGACATGGGGACACTGGGGACACTGGGGACAGCTACATGGGTGACACTGGGGACAGCTACATGGGTGACATGGGCGGTGTCCCCAGGGTGGCACACAGGTGACACACAGGTGACACTCTGTCTCCCCCCTGCCCCCCAGGCTACTCGGTGACAGTCGGGGAGTTCAGCGGTGACACCACGCAAGGTGGGTGGCAGCAGGTGACGCGCCAGGGTGACATGGCCACCCCCGGCCGCACCTGAGCGCGTCCCTTTGTCCCTTTTGTCCCTTTGTCCCCACAGACTTCGTGGCCGGTGTCCCCAAGGGCAACCTCACCTACGGCTACGTAAGGGGGGACATGAGGGGGGGACACAGAGGGGACACAGAGGGGGACATGGGGGGACATGGAGGGGACACTGTGGGGGACACTGGGAGGACACAAAGGGGACACGGGGGGGACATGGGGGGGACACAGCGGGGACATCAAGGGGACACTGGGGAGGCACAGGGGACACAAATGGGGGGAAAGGGGGGGACATGAGGACATTGGGGACACAGAGAGGGACATGGGGGGACACACTGGGGACACTGGGGGGGACACAACGGCTCCATCCTGGTACATTCGGAACATTGGGGACGTTGGGGACACAAAGGGGGCACTGGGGGGCACGGGGGGGTCGCGGTGCCCGTGTCTGTCGTCCCCCCCCCCAGCTGGCTCAGTGTCCCCTCGGTGTCCCCTCGGTGTCCCCAGGTCACCATCCTCAATGGCACCAACATGAAGTCCCTGTACAACTTCTCGGGGGAGCAGGTGGGGACTGGGGGGGTCTGGGGGGGTCCTGGGGGGTTCCTGGGGGGGTCCTGGGGGGCTCCTGGGGGGTTCTTGGGGATCCTGGGGGGTTCTTGGGGATCCTGGGGGGATCTGGGGGGACCCAGAAAGGACCCGAGGTGGGGGGGGGGGGACACCCAGGGAGGGGGGGAGGAAAAGGGAGGGGTCTCAAATGGGGGGGGGGGGGGCTGTAATATTGTGAGTGGGGTCCCCATGGAGGGGTGTGGGGGGGATGCATGAATTTTTGGGGGGCGGGGGTCGTTCTGGCCCCCCCCTCACCCCGTTTTGTGCCCCCCCCCCCCAGATGGCCTCGTACTTCGGCTACGCCGTGGCCGCCACCGACGTCAACAACGACGGGTGAGGGACCCCGGGACCCCCCGAGACCCCCCCAGAACACCCCTGGGACCCCCCAAGACCCCCCCGGGACACCCCCAGAACACCCCTGGGACCCTCCCCCCAAACCCCCTGGGATCCTCCCCCAGGACACCCCCAACTTCACTCAGTGCCCCCCCCCCAGATTCACTCAGCATCCCCCAAGTTCACTCAGTGCCCCCCAAACTCACCCTGTACCCCCTTGTGCCCCCCCCCCAAATGGTTCAGTGACCCCCCAAACTCACCCTATGCTGGCCCCCATGCCCCCCCAGCCTCACGGACCTGCTGGTGGGGACCCCCTAAACTCACTCAGTGCCCCCCAAACTCATCCTGTACCCCTCCCCAAATGGTTCAGTGACCCCCCAAACTCACCCTGTGTGACCCCCCAAACTCACCCTGTGTCCCCCCAAACTCACCCTGTGTGACCCCCCAAACTCACCCTGTACCCCCCCCAATGGCTCACTGACCCCCCAAACTCACCCTGTGTGACCCCCCAAACTCACCCTGTGTGTCCCCCCAGCCTCACAGACCTGCTGGTGGGGACCCCCCAAACTCACTCAGTGCCCCCCAAACTCACCCTGTGCCCCCCCCAATGGCTCAGTGACCCCCCCAAACTCACCCTGTGTGTCCTCCAAACTCACCCTGTGCCCCCCCCAATGGCTCACTGACCCCCCAAACTCACCCTGTGTGACCCCCCAAACTCACCCTGTGTGACCCCCCCAAACTCACCCTGTACCCCCCCCAATGGCTCACTGACCCCCCAAACTCACCCTGTGTCCCCCCCAGCCTCACGGACCTGCTGGTGGGGGCCCCTCTGTTCATGGCGCGCAGCAGCGGCGGCGCGGGGGGGGGCGCGGGAGCTGGGCCGGGTGTACCTGTACCTGCAGCGGGGGGGGGGCGCCCCGCCCGCCGCCCCCGCCGCCCTCACCGGCACCCACGAGTTCGGGCGGTTCGGCAGCGCCATCGCCGCGCTGGGAGACCTGGACCGGGACGGATACAACGGTACCGGGAACGGGGGGGGAACGGGACTGGGAACGGGGGGGGGAAACGGAACCGGGACGGATACAACGGTACCGGGGGGGGGGGGGGGGAACGGTACCGGGAACGGGGGGGGAAACGGGACCGGGACGGATACAACGGTACCGGGAACGGGGGGGGGGAACGGGATCGGGAACGGGGGGGGGAAACGGGACCGGGATGGATACAACGGTACCGGGAACGGGGGGGGGGAACGGGATCGGGAACGGGGGGGGAAACGGGACCGGGAACGGGAGGGGGGAAACGGGACCGGGACTGGGAACGGGGAGGGGAAACGGGACCGGGATCGGGAACGGGGGGGGAAACGGGACCGGGATGGATACAACGGTACCGGGAACGGGGGGGGAAACGGGACCGGGAACGGGGGGGGAAACGGGACCGGGAACGGGGGGGGAAACGGGACCGGGATCGGGAACGGGGGGGGAAACGGGACCGGGAACGGGGGGGGGAAACGGGACCGGGACGGATACAACGGTACCGGGAACGGGGGGGGAACGGGACCGGGAACGGGGCGGGACCGGGACAGGGAACGGGGGGGGAAACGGGACCGGGAACGGGGGGAAACGGGACCGGGAACGGGGGGGGAAACGGGACCGGGGGGGCAAACGATACCGGGGGGGGGAAACGGGACCGGGAACAGGGCGGGGAAACGGGACCGGGAACGGGGGGGGGGAAACGGGACCGGGACGGATACAACGGTACCGGGAACGGGGGGGGAACGGGTCTGGGAACGGGGAGGGGAAACGGGACCGGGATGGATACAACGGTACCGGGAACGGGGGGGGAACGGGACTGGGAACGGGGGGGGGAAACGGGACCGGGAACGGGGGGGGGAAACGGGACCGGGAACGGGGGGAAACGGGACCGGGAACGGGGCGGGAAACGGGACCGGGACGGATACAACGGTACCGGGGGGGGGGGGGGAAACGGGACCGGGAACGGGGCGGGGAAACGGGACCGGGATGGATACAACGGTACCGGGGGGGCAAAGGAGGGGGAACGGAGATTATGGGGGGGTTACGGGGGGTTTAATGGGGGATTATTGGGGGGGTCATTGGGGGGGTTATGGGGGGAAACTGGGGGGATTTACAGGGGGTTTATGGGGGGGTTATGGACGAGCATAAGGGAATTTATGGGGGGGCACGGGGGGGTTATGGGCGGTTTTTGGGGTTCCGGGGGTGTTATGGGGGTGCCCCCCCGTGCCCCCCCCGCTGATTCCCCCCCCCCCCCGTGTGCAGACGTGGCCGTGGGGGCCCCGCTCGGGGCCGAGGGGCGCCGGGGGCTCGTGTTCATCTTCCGGGGCGGGGGCGCGGGGCTGCGGCCCCGGCCCGCGCAGGTGCTGCGGGGACTGGGCGGGCCCCGGGGCCAGCCCGACTTCTTCGGGGCCGCGCTGCGCGGGGCCACCGACCTGGACGGCAACGGGTACCCGGGTGAGGGACGGTGTCACCACCCCTGTGTCACTACCCCTGTGTCACCCCTGTGTCACCACCCCTGTGTCACACCCCCTTCAACGGGTACCCGGGTGAGGGACGGTGTCACCACCCCTGTGTCACCAGCCCTGTGTCACCCCTGCTGTGTCACCCCTGTGTCACCATCCCTGTGTCACACCCCCTTCAACGGGTACCCGGGTGAGGGACGGTGTCACCACCCCTGTGTCACCCTGTGTCACCACCCCGCTGTGTCACCGTCCGTGTGTCACCACCCCTGTGTCACTACCCCTGTGTCACCCCTGTGTCACCATCCCTGTGTCACCCCTGTGTCACTACCCCTGTGTCACCCCTGTGTCACCATCCCTGTGTCACACCCCCTTCAACGGGTACCCGGGTGAGGGACGGTGTCACCACCCCCCTGTGTCACTACCCCTGTGTCACCCCTGCTGTGTCACCCCTGTGTCACCACCCCCCTGTGTCACCATCCCTGTGTCACCCCTGTGTCACCCCTGTGTCACCCCCCCGTGTCACCCCTGTGTCACCATCCCTGTGTCACCATCCCTGTGTCACACCCCCTTCAATGGGTACCCGGGTGAGGGACGGTGTCACCACCCCCCTGTGTCACCCCTGCTGTGTCACCCCTGTGTCACCCCCCCTGTGTCACCGTCCGTGTGTCACCATCCCTGTGTCACCCCCCCTGTGTCACCAGCCCTTTGTCACCCCTGCTGTGTCACCCCTGTGTCACACCCCCTTCAACGGGTACCCGGGTGAGGGACGGTGTCACCACCCCTGTGTCACCACCCCTGCGTCACCACCTCGGTGTCACCCCGTGTCACCCTTCCCAATGTCCTCCCTCTGCCATCCCTTTCCCTCTCCTGGTGTCCCCCTGTCCCCATTCCCAGGGACCCCCCTGTGTCCCCATGTCCCCCCAGTGTCCCCGTGTCCCCCCGGTGACCCCCCTGTCCCCACAGACCTCCTGGTTGGTGCCTTCGGGGCGGACGCGGCCGTGGTTTACAGGTGAGCGTCCCCCGTGTCCCCTCTGTCACCATTGTCCCCAATGTCACCTGTGCCCGGCGTCCCCGGGGGTGCCGCGGTCCCTGAGCCCGTGTCCCCCCCCAGGGGCCGCCCCATTGTCCACGCCAGCGCCACCCTGGCCATCGTCCCCTCCATGTTCAACCCCGAGGAGCGCGGCTGCGCCCTGGCCAGCGGCCACCACGTGTCCTGGTGGGTGACAGAGGGACACTGAGGGGACAGGGCGGGGACGGGGCGGGACGGTGGGGGGACACTGCGGGGGACACTGCGGGGGACACTGCGGGAACAGCGAGGGGACAGTGGGGGACACTGCGAGGACAGCAGGGGGACAGCAGGGACATTGGGGACAGCTGGGGATACGGTGGGGACAGCAGGGGACAGAGCAGGGGACAGGGTGGGGTCAGTGGAGAGGGGATGGGGGACACTGGGAGGGGACACTGGGGGCTCCCAGGGACACAGGGACAGGGCGCTGGGGACACCGCGGGGTCCTTGGGTGTCCGTGCTGGGGCGGCACTGAGGGGACACACGGTGCCACCCCTGTGTCCCCTCCCAGCATCAATGTCACCTTCTGCCTCAACGCCTCCGGACGTCACCTGCCCGGGCCCATCGGTGAGGGGACAGGGGGACACTGGGGGGGACAGGGGGACACTGGGGGGACAGGGGACAGAAGGGGGGACAGTGGAGGGGGACGGGGACTGGGGAGGACAGGGGGGGACACGGGGACATGGGAGGGACAATGGTGGGGGGGACAGGGGACACGGGAGGGACAATGTGGGTGGCACAGCAGCCATGGGGACAGGATGGGGACGCCGGGGCTGTCCCTGACGTGTCCCCACGGTGTCCCCTCAGTGTCCCCAAGGGTGGCACAGCAGCCATGGGGACAGGATGGGGACGCCGGGGCTGTCCCTGACGTGTCCCCTCGGTGTGCCCAAGGGTGGCACAGCAGCCATGGGGACAGGATGGGGACGCCGGGGCTGTCCCTGACGTGTCCCCACGGTGTCCCCGCGGTGTCCCCAAGGGTGGCACAGCAGCCTTGGGGACAGGATGGGGACGCCGGGGCTGTCCCTGACGTGTCCCCTCGGTGTCCCCAAGGGTGGCACAGCAGCCATGGGGACAGGATGGGGACGCCGGGGCTGTCCCTGACGTGTCCCCGCGGTGTCCCCGCGGTGTCCCCGCGGTGTCCCCAGGGCTGGCGCTGGAGCTGAGCGTGGACGGGGCCAAGCCGGGGGGGGCGCGGCGGGCGCTGTTCCTGGGGGGGGGCGTGGGGGGGGGCGCCCCCCTCCCCCACGCGGAACCTGACCCTGGAGGTGCCCAACGGGGGGACCCCGCGCTGCCGCACGCTGCCCGTGTTCCTCAGGGTGAGGCGGCCACCAACGGCCCACAAACGGCTCCAAAAACTGCCCAAAAATGCCCCAAAACTGCCCAAAATCTGCCCAAAAATACCCCCAAACTGCCCCGGGACCCCAAAACTGCCCCAAATGCCCCAAAAACTGCCCCAAAACCACCCCAAATACCCCAAAACTGCCCTGGGACTCCAAAACAGCCCCAAACTGCCCCAAATACTCCAAAACAGCCCCAGGAGCCCAAATACCCCAAAACTGCCCCCAAACCACACAAAACACCCCAAAAACTTCCTCGGGACCCCAAAACCGCCCCAAATACCCCAAAAACTGCCCCAAATACCCCAAAACTGCCCCAAAACAGCCCCAATACCCCAAAACTGCCCCAAAACAGCCCTGGAACCCCTCATGTCACCCCCGTGTCACTCTGGGTCCCCCGTGTCACCTCCCTGTGCCCCCGGGTGTCCCCCATGTCCCCGTGGGTGTCCCCAGAACGAGTCCGAGTTCCGGGACAAGCTGTCGCCCGTCCCGGTGTCCCCACGTCCCTGTCCCCATGTCCCTCTCTCTGTCCCTGTCCCCATGTCCCTGTCCCCATGTCCCCATGTCCCCCGGTGTCCCCAGAACGAGTCCGAGTTCCGGGACAAGCTGTCGCCCATCCCGGTGTCCCCATGTCCCCATGTCCCTGTCCCTGCGGTGTCCCCATGTCCCCATGTCCCTGTCCCCATGTCCCCATGTCCCTGTGGGTGTCCCCAGAACGAGTCCGAGTTCCGGGACAAGCTGTCGCCCATCCCGGTGTCGCTGAGCCTGGCCCTGGACCCGGCCGTGTCCCCTCCTCCGCCGGGGCTGTCCCCGCTGCTGTCCCCGGCCACGCGCACGCGCCTGGAGGCCAAGGTACGGCTGTGCCACCTGTGTGGCACCCGTGTCACCTGTGTCACCTGTGTGCCACCTGTGTGGCACCCGTGTCACCTGTGTCACCTGTGTGTCACCCATGTCACCTGTGTGCCACCTGTGTGTCACCCTGTGTGTCACCCTGTGTGCCACCTGTGTGTCACCCTATGTGTCACCTCTGTCATCCTGTGTCACCTGTGTGTCACCTGTCTATCACTTGTGTCACCCATGTCACCTGTGTGTCACCTGTGTGTCACCCGTGTCACCTGTGTGCCACCTCTGTGTCACCCTGTGTGTCACTTCTGTCATCCTGTGTCACCTGTGTGTCACCTGTCTATCACCTGTGTCACCCATGTCACCTGTGTCCCCATCACCCCAATGTCCCCAATGTCCTACGCATCCCCACTGTCCCATCACCCCTGTGCTGTCCCCTCTGCTGTCCCTGTGCTGTCCCCGTGTCCCCTCCGCTGTCCCTGTGCTGTTCCTGATGTCCCCGTGCTGTCCCCGTGTCCCCAGGCCCACATCCAGCTGGACTGTGAGGACAATGTCTGTGTGCCCGACCTGCAGCTCGAGGCCAGCGCGTAAGGGGGACACCGGGGGGACTGGGGGGACATGGGGGGGACTGGGGGGACATGGGGGGACACAGGGGGACCAGGCAGGCGTGGCTATGCCCAGGGTGGCCCTGGGGGGTTCTGGGGGTGTCCCTGGTGATGTCCCCAATGTCCCCAGGGACTGCCGGGCCATGTTCCTGGGGGGGTTTGGGGGTGTCCCAGCAGTGTCCCTGTGGATGTCCCCAATGTCCCAAATGTCCCCATGACCAGTGGGCCGTGTTCCGGGGGGGGTTTTAGGGGTGTCCCTGTGGATGTCCCTGGGCATGTCCCCAATGTCCCCAATGTCCCCAACGTCCCCGGGGACCACCGGGCCGAGTTCCTGGGGGTGTCCCTGTGGATGTCCCTGGTGATGTCCCCAACATCCCCAGTGTCCCCAACGTCCCCAATGTCCCCAGGGACCGCCGGGCCGTGTTCCTGGGGGTGTTTTGGGGGTGTCCCTGTGGATGTCTCGTGGATGTCCCCGATGTCCCCAATGTCCCCAATGTCCCAGTGACCGCCGGGCCGTGTTCCTGGGGGTGTTTTTGGGGTGTCCCTGGTGATGTCCCCAAGCATGTCCCCCACGTCCCCGATGTCCCCGATGTCCCCAGGGACCGCCGGGCCGTGTTCCTGGGGACAGGAACAGCCTGAACGTGACGTTCCTGGCGCGGAACGTGGGCGAGGGGGGCGCCTACGAGGCCGAGCTGCACCTGCGGCCCCCCCCGGGCGCGCTCTACTCGGGGGGTGCTGCGGCCCCCACGGGGTGAGGGGGCACCGGGGGGCGCCGGGGGCACCGGGGGGGCGCCCCGAGGGTGGGAGGGGGCCACAGGGTCAGAAATGCTTTGGGGGGGGCCCAGGGGGTGTCCCCAAATATGGGGGGATCACTGGGGGGGGGGTCAGAAATGCTTTGGGGGGGGCCCAGGGGTGTCCCCAAATATGGGGGATCAAATATGGGGGGGGGGGTCAGAAATGCTTGGGGGGGGCCCAGGGGGTGTCCCCAAATATGGGGATCAAATATGGGGGGGGGGGGTCAGAAATGCTTTGGGGGGGGCAGGGGGTGTCCCCAAATATGGGGGGATCAAATATGGGGGGGGGGGGG